>NC_135429.1:21285069-21633911 GCF_051991245.1 Festucalex cinctus | reverse complement strand
TTCGTAGCCATAGTACAATCGTAGCGGGACGGGGATCCGTTAAACCTATGTAGGTGGCGCTACAGAGCCATTTTTCTGTTATCATGTATGGCGACTTTAAAATATAAAATTTTTCGCCAGGCCCGATCTGCGTGTAAAGTTTGGAGAGTTTTCGTTCATGTTTAGTGCCTCAAAAATGTGGTTGTTTGCGGAAAAGAATAATAACAAAGAAAAAGAAGAAGAAGAATAATAATAACTAGAGCTGCGAGCAGCTATAAAGGGCCCTCGCAACCCGGGCCACGTTGGGGTACTTGCACGTCGGGGTACTGGCACGTTGGGGTACTGTCAAATAGGACAAGACCATCTAAAATGTTTTTGACAAGCCTTGTGTGTGCAAAGTATAATCAAAACGCAAAATATGGTGTGCAATTCCCAAAATAAATTCAAAATGGTGGACTTCCTTTTAGGTTTAGCATACGGCTACAGAATACCTTTTGTAGGTCTTAAGCTAATAGGTATGCCTCCCAGTTTTCATAAATCTTGGTCAAGTCATCTTTAGTTGTGTATCGCTTGAATCATACAATTGGAAATGCTCCATAAAAATGCATAGAGGGCGCTATTGAGCACAACGTTGGGTTACTTGCACGTCAGGGTACTGGCACGTTGGGGTACTGTTACATGGAACAAGGACCATTTAAAATGTTAGTTTTTTCCATGGCTTGTCTGTGCAAAGTTTAATGAGAAAGGCCAAAAATGATGTATAATTCCCAAAATAAAATCAAAATAGCGGACTTCCTCTTTGGTTTGGCAAATGGCTACATAATACTTTTTTGTAGGTCTAGCATAATCATACAATCGGAAATGCTTCATAAAAATGTCTAGAGGGCGCTATTTATTGCAAATTGCACAATAAATCTCTAAAAATTCATGTTCATGACAAGTCTGATGTGTTTGCAAAGTTTCATGAGTTTTCATGTATATAAAAAAAAAAAAAAAAAGCAGCACTTGACAACTGTTACATGGAACAAGGACCATTTAAAATGTTAGTTTTTTCCATGCCTTGTCTGTGCAAAGTTTAATGAAAAAGGCCAAAAATGATGTATAATTCCCAAAATAAAATCAAAATAGCGGACTTCCTCTTTGGTTTGGCAAATGGCTACATAATACTTTTTTGTAGGTCTAGCATAATCATACAATCGGAAAGGCTTCATAAAAATGTCTAGAGGGCGCTATTTATTGCAAATTGCACAATAAATCTCTGAAAATTCATGTTCATGACGAGTCTGATGTGTTTGCAAAGTTTCATGAGTTTTCATGTGTATAAAAAAAAAAAGCAGCACTTGACAAACAATGCATTGCTATGGCAACAGCGTGTTACAAAATAAAAAACTTTCGATTACTTTGCATCTTAAACATCTTAAGATGAAACACACCAAGTTTGAAGACAGTCGGATAAATTTTGTAGGAGGGGTTCGTTAAAATATGACCCCTGAAAAAGGCCACAAAAAATGGCAACAAATCCCATCATAAATCAAAATGGCAGACTTCCTGTTTGGTTTAGCACATGGTTCCAAGAGACTTTTTTGTACATCGTGGGCTCTTATGTATGCCTGCAAATTATCATAGCGCTAGGTGAAACGTACAACCGGGAATGCTTCGTTAAAGAGGAATTTTTTAGCTCAAAATGTGATGCCCGGCCCCTGGGGGACTTCCTGTTGCGTTTAGCACATGGCACCAAGAGACATTTTTGTACATCCTGGGCTGTTACATATGTCTACAATTTTTCGTCGCTCTAGCTGCTTCGTACAACTGGGAATGCTTCATTAAGAAGGATTTTTTTCCTTTGCAAAAAGTGCATGCCACGATAACAGCGTGTGACGAAATAAAAAACTTTCAATAACTTTTCATTTTCAACATCTTAAGATGAATCACACCAAGTTTGAAGATGATCGGATAAACTCTGTAGGAGCAGTTTGTTAAAATATGACTCCTATGAAATGGCCAAAAAAAAATGGCAACACATTCCAAAGTAAATCAAAATGGCGGACGTCCTGTTAGGTTTAGCATATGGTTCAAAAAGAGTTTTTTGTACCTCGAGGGCTGTTATATACCTCTACAAATTTTGGTAACTCTAGGTGAAACGTACAGCCGGGTATGCTTTGTTAAAGAGGAGTTTTTTTTAGCTCAAAATGTGATGCCCGGCCCCTGGGGGACTTCCTGTTGGGTTTAGCACAGGGCACCAAGAGACTTTTTTGTACATCTTGGGCTGTTACATATGTCTACAAATTTTCGTAGCTCTAGCTGCTTCGTACAACTGGCAATGCTTCTTTAAGGATACTTTTTTTCCTTTGCAAACAGTGCATGCCATGACAACAGCGTGCGACGAAATACAAAGCTTTCAATAACTTTTCATCTTCAACATCTTAAGATGAATCACACCAAGTTTGAAGATGATCGGATAAACACTGTAGGAGGAGTTCGTTAAAATAAGACCCCAATGAAATGGCCAAAAAAATGGCAACACGTTCCAAAATAAATCAAAATGGTGGACTTCCTGTTAGGTTTAGCATATGGTTCAAAAAGAGTTTTTTGTAGGTCATAGTCTGTTACATATGTGTACCAATTTTCGTAGCTCTAGATTAAACGTACAACCGGCAATGCCTCGTGAAGTAAGAATTTTTAAACTCTAAATTTGATGCGCCGCCGCTGTCATATAGTATATCAAAAACTTTTCATTTTTCACAATGATGTTGTCCCAGGTGTTGAGATGGTACATCCCAAGTTTGAAGTCAATCGGGTTAACCGTGTAGGAGAAGCGGGCAAAAGTATGACCCCTGTAAATATGCAAAACTGGGCCAAAATTGGACATTTAAATACTCATACCTCACTTTCTGTCTATTTTAGGGTACACACTTCAAAGAGGTTTTTGTTCATTGGGATGTGCTACAGGTGCCACACAATTTTCATAGCCGTCGGACAATCGTAGCAGGACAGGGATCCGTTTAACCTATGTAGGGGGCGCTATGGAGCCATTTTTCTGTTATCATGTATGGCGACTTTAAAATATCAAATTTTTCGCCAGGCCTGATGTGCGTGTAAAGTTTGGTGAGTTTTCGGTCACGTTTAGTGTCTCAAAAATGCGATTGTTTGCGGAGAAGAATAATAATAAGAATAATAATAAGAAGAATTCCCACAAAAACAATAGGGCCTCGCAGCGGCACCGCCGCCGCCGCTGCTCGGGCCCTAATAAGAATTCCTTCAGGAACAATAGGGACCTCGCAGCGGTCGCTGCTCGGGCCCTAATAATAATAATTCTTACAAAAACAAGAGGGACCTCGCAGCGGTCGCTGCTCGGGCCCTAACTAGAGCTGCGAGCAGCTATAAAGGGCCCTCGCAACCCGGGCCACGTTGGGGTATTTGCACGTCGGGGTACTGGCATGTTGGGGTACTGTCAAATAGGAAACCATCTAAATTTTAAACGTTTTTGCCATGCTTTGTGTTTGTAAAGTTTCATGGAAAGGCCAAAAATGATGCACAATTAACAAAATAAAATCAAAATGGATTGGCACATGGCTATATAGAATACTTTTTGAATATATTAAGCATGCCTGCCAATATTCACACATCTAGCTGAATCATATAATCGGAAAGACTTCATAAAAATGTCTAGAGGGCGCTATTGAAGCATTTATTGCAAATTTAATAAGAAATCTCTAAAATATTCATGCTTATGACAAGCCTGATGTGTGTGTAAAGTTTCATGAGTTTTTGCACATGTTTAGACCAAAAAAAAAAAAGCAGCATTTTACTTGGCAAACAATCCATCGCCATGAAACGGCGTGCGACAAAATAAATAACTTCCAATAACTTTGTATCTTAAACATCTTAAGATGAAGCACACCAAGTTTGAAGACAGTCGGATAAATTTTGTAGGAGGAGTTCGTTAAAATATGACCCCTAAAAAAGGCCACAAAAAATGGCTACAAATCCCAACGTAAATCAAAATGGCGGACTTCCTGTTTGGTTTAGCATATGGTTCCAAGAGACTTTTTTGTACATCGTGGGCACTTATGTATGCCTGCAAATTATCATAGCGCTAGGTGAAACGTACAACCGGGAATGCTTCGTTAAAGAGGAGTTTTTTACCTCAAAATGTGATGACCGGCCCCTACGGGACTTCCTGTTGGGTTTAGCACATGGCACCAAGAGACTTTTTTGTACATCGTGGGCTGTTACATTTGTCTCCAAATTTTCGTAGCTCTAGCTGCTTCGTACAACTGGGAATGCTTCATTAAGAGGGAATTTTTTTCCTTTGCAAACTGTGCATGCCACGGCAACAGCGTGCGACGAAATAAAAAGCTTTCAATAACTTTTCATCTTCAACATTTTAAGATGAATCACACCAAGTTTGGAGATGATCGGATAAACTCTGTAGGAGGAGTTCGTTAAAATAAGACCCCTATGAAATGGCCCAAAAAATGGCAACACGTTCCAAAGTAAATCAAAATGGCGGACTTCCTGTTCGGTTTAGCATATGGTACAAAAAGAGTTTTTTGTACCTTGAGGGCTGTTACATATGTCTTCAAATGTTGGTAACTCTAGGTGAAATGTACAGCCGGGAATGCTTCATTAAATAAGAATTTTGAAACACAAAATTTGATGCCTCTCCTCTGGCGGACTTCCTGTTAGGTTTAGCATATGGCACCAACAGGCTTTTTTGTAGATCATAGTCTGTTACATATGTGTACCAATTTTCGTGGCTCTCAATTAAACGTACCACCGGCAATGCTTTATTAAGTAAGAATTTTGAAACTGTAAATTTGATGCCCCGCCACGGTCATTAGTATGTCAAAAACTTTTGATTTTTTACCATGATGTTGTCCCAGGTGTTGAGATGGTACAGCCCAAGTTTGAAGTCAATCGGGTTAACCGTGTAGGAGAAGCGGGCAAAAGTATGACCCCTGTAAATGTGCAAAAATGGGCCAAAATTGGACATTCAAATACTCATACCTCACTTCCTGTCTATTTTAGGGTACACATATCAAAGAGGTTTTTGTTCATCTGGATGTGCTACAGGTGCCACACAATTTTCGTAGCCATAGGACAATCGTAGCGGGACAGGGATCCGTTAAACCTATGTAGGTGGCGCTACAGAGCCATTTTTCTGTTATCATGTATGGCGACTTTAAAATATCAAATTTTTCGCCAGGCCCGATCTGCGTGTAAAGTTTGGTGAGTTTTCGTTCATGTTTAGTGCCTCAAAAATGTGGTTGTTTGCGGAAAAGAATAATAACAAAGAAAAAGAAGAAGAAGAATAATAATAAGAATTCCTTCAGGAACAATAGGGACCTCGCAGCGGTCGCTGCTCGGGCCCTAATAATAATAAGAATTCCTTCAGGAACAATAGGGACCTCGCAGCGGTCGCTGCTCGGGCCCTAATAATAATAATAATAATTCGAACGAAAAACAATAGGGACCTCGCAGCGGTCGCTGCTCGGGCCCTAATAATAATAATTCGAACAAAAAACAATAGGGACCTCGCAGCGGTCGCTGCTCGGGCCCTAATAATAATAATAATTTTTACAAAAACAATAGGGACCTCGCAGCGGTCGCTGCTCGGGCCCTAACTAGAGCTGCGAGCAGCTATAAAGGGCCCTCGCAGCCCGGGCCACGTTGGGGTCCTTGCACGTTGGGGTACTTGCACGTTGGGGTACTGGCACATTCGGGTACTGGCATATTGGAAGCAAAATTTCTTTGAAAATGGCATAATAAACGTTTACATGTAGAATATTTTTTTGCCAGTGTGTGTATCAAGCTCAACGGGTTTTGGTGATTGTTAAGACCTGCAAAAATCAGCGTCCTTTTTTATTTTTAGGCAATGAGTTGCCCTGATTGGTATTTTTTTGTAAAAGTGTATATACACATCATCGCTCGTTGTACTCATTGCACAATGTTACTTTTATTGTCCAAAGGGGCAATCAAAAATGAATAAAACAAAATGGAAACGTACATACGTTTGGATCGGTGTGAAGCCAGTGAACAATTTGAGTGGTGGAAACTAAAATAATATTCATAAATGACTTAGTTATCACACTTAGAATGAGTGTACATTTTTTGTACAAAATACCGTATGTGGGGTATTTTTTATTTTTTTTTATATAAGCCAGCCATAGCCAGGGCTAGGTGGCGCTGTATTTATAACAGAATGTTGTCATAGAGATACCTTCAGGCCTTGATTATAAGCATACATGTAAAGTGTGGGATTTTTTTTGGAGCATGTACCGTGGAGTTATTAAGCATATCCTTCATTCACGATATTGCTTTTAATGTCCATAGAGGCTATCAAAAATAAATAAAAATATATATATGTTTGGATAAGTCTGATGCCAGTGAACATTTTGAGTGGTGGAAACTAAAAGAATATTCATAAATGACTTCGTTATCACACTTAGAATGAGTTTACATTTTTTGTACAAAATACCGTATGTGGGGTATTTTTTTTTCATGCCTCAAGGGCTAGGTGGCGCTGCATATATAACTGAATGTTGTCATAGAGATAACTTCAGGCCTTGACGATAAACATACATGTCAAGTTTGGGATTTTTTGGAGCATGTACCGGGGAGTTATCAAGCATATCCTTTTTCATTGTGAAACACAAATTTTGATGCCCCGCCCTCATCATATAGTATTTCGAAAAGTCAAAAATTTTTCCCCCTGTCGTTGGCTCAGGTCTTGACATGGTCCAGGCCAAGTCTGAACTCAGTCGGATGAAACGTGTAGGAGAAGTGGGCAAAAGTCTGCCCCCTGTGAATGTGCAAAAATCGTCAAAAATGGGACATTAAAAAATTCGTAGCTCACTTCCTGTTCATTTTAGCATATGGGTACAAGAGACTTTTTTGTAGGTCTTAGGCTCCCTCATACACCTAAAAATATTCGGCGTTCTTGCTTAAACGTACAACCGGGGCTGCTTCGTTAAAAATTTATAGGGGGCCCTATTGAGTCATTTTTGTAAAAGTAGCACAATCAACAATAAAATATTGCTCATTTTACCAGGCCAGATGTGTGTGCCAAGTTTCAGGAGTTTCTGTGCATGTTTAGACCCTCAAAACTGGCGTTGTTTTCTTGGCGAACAGCGCTTAGCCACGCCCACAGCAATTCGCGAAAACTCACAAACTTCGTGTTGTGACATCATGAAGGCCGAAACCCTCATCTGAGCACATATGAGGTAGGTCCAGTTAACGTGTTTGGAGAAAAACGTAGAAGAAAATTCGTAAGAAAAAAAATTGCCACTAGGTGGCGCTATCAGTTAGATGAAATGTAAGTTAGTAGATGTCTTTAGAGCTGGACTCTCATCAAATGTGTGAAATTTTGAGAAGATAGGATCATCTCGGTCAAGTTAATGCAGCTTTTATTGTCACGAAAAATCTTCAGACCTTGCGTCACCGTAGCGGCCACGCCCTTTGGCGAAAAGTTACAATATTCGGTGTGGGGCATCATCAACATCTTAAGGCTTTTCTGACCAATTTTCAACTGGATCCCTTCAACGAGCTCAGCACAGTAGCTAAAAACGTAAAGTATGACATTTATTGTAACCACTAGGTGGCGCTATATGTATAACTGAATTTTGTCATATAGATGTTTTCAGGCCGTGACTATTACGTTGCCTGAGAAGTTTGAGATTTTTTGGAGCTTGTACATGGGAGTTATTCAGCATTTGCTCTTTCTGGAAAAATGAAATTTTAAAGGCAATATTTGATGCCCCGCCCCCGTCATATAGTATTTCGAAAAGGCAAGACTTTTTGCCCAACTGTTCTCTTAGGTCTTGAGATGATAAATGCCAAGTTTGAAGTCAATGGGATGAAAAATGTTTGCATAGGGGGAAAAAGCATGACCACAGTGAATGTGCCAAAATAGGCCAAAGTTGGACATTAAAAAATTCATAGCTCACTTCCTGTACATTTTAGCTACATGGTCCCAATAGACTTTTTTGTGCGTCTTGGGGTGCTACACGTGCCTGCCAATTTTCGTTGCTCTAGCTCAAACGTGCCGGGCTTGGTTTTTATTTTTCTACGCTAGGGGGCGCTATAGAGTCGCGTTGTAATAACGACTTCATAATATCAAATTTTTCGCCGGACCTGAGGAGTGTGCAAAGTTCGGTGAGTTTTCGTGAATGTTTAGGTACCCAAAATCGCGATCGTTTGCGGAGAATAAAGAAGAAGAAGAAGAAGAAGAAGAAGAAGAATAATTTTTACAAAAACAATAGGGACCTCGCAGCGGTCGCTGCTCGGGCCCTAACTAGAGCTGCGAGCAGCTATAAAGGGCCCTCGCAGCCCGGGCCACGTTGGGGTACTTGCACGTTGGGGTACTGGCACATTGGAAGCAGAATTTCTTTGAAAATGGCATGATAAACATGTGGATTTTTTTTTTTTTTTTTTGCCAGGTGTGATGAGTGTGTCAAGCTCAATGGGTTTTGGTGATTGTTAAGATCTGCAAAAATCAGCGTCTTTTTTCTATTTTTAGGCAATGAGTTGCCCTGATTGGTATTTTTCGTAAAAGTATATATACACGCATCATCGCTCGTACTCATTGCACAATGTTGCTTTTATTGTCCATAGAGGCGATCAAAAAATAAATAAAACTAAATAAAAAATACGTATGTTTGGATCGGTCTGATGCCAGTGAACATATTGAGTGGTGGAAAGTAAAAGAATATTCATCAATGACTTAGTTATCACACTTACAATGAGCTTACAATTTTTGCAAAAATACCGTAAGTGAGGCATTTTTTTTTTTTATCCCTCAAGGACTAGGTGGCGCTGTATTTATAACTGAATTTTGTCATAGAGATACCTTTAGGCCTTGACTATAAATATACATTTCAAGTATGGGATTTTTTGGAGCATGTACCTGGGAGTTATTAAGCATAGCCTTCATTCACGATACTGCTTTTAATGTCCATAGAGGCTATCAAAAATACATAAAACTAAATAACAAAAATATGTATGTTTGGTTAGGTCTGATGCCAGTGAATATTTTGAGTGGTGGAAAGTAAAAGAATATTCCTAAATGACTTAGTTATCACACTGAGAATGAGTTTACATTTTTTGTACAAAATACCGTAAGTGGGGTATTTTTTTTTCATGCCTCAAGGACTAGGTGGCGCTGAATGTTGTCATAGAGATACCTTCAGGCCTTGACGATAAACATACATGTCAAGTTTGGGATTTTTTGGAGCATGTATCGGGGAGTTATTAACTCATTCACTGCCTTTGACAAGTATACTTGTCATTTGTATTTTTTAGAGCGGTGCTAAATGGGGGCGAATCTGATTATGCTCCACTGTAAATATCAAACTTGGAAACAACTTTACTGATGCCCAACCACCGGTAGATGACATCATTGCCCCATTTTATACGAAATAAAAACAGTTTCAGAGTCCATGGAAGAAATGGCTGTATTTTGGCAAACTTACATTTTTCTACTGTCAATTATAAAAGAACGGGACGGGGCAAAAAGTAGGGAGTCCATTCGGTTATTTGGTAGATTCGGTTTATATATAATTATTGAATGTAATATCACGTGAGTATTGAAAATTTTAATATTTTCTAAAATGACTGGCAGTGAATGAGTTTTAAGCATATCCTTTTTCAGTGCGAAACACAAATTTTGATGCCCCGCCCTCATCATATAGTATTAACAAAAGTCTAGATTTTTCCGTCTGTTCTTGGCTCAGGTCTTGGCATGGTCCAGGTCAAGTCATAAGTCAGTTGGATAAAACGTGTAGGAGAAGTGGGCAAAAGTATGCCCCCTGAAAATTTGCAAAAATCGTCAAAAATGGGACATTCAAAAATTCGTAGCTCACTTCCTGTTCATTTTAGCATATGGGTCCAAGAGACTTTTTTGTAGGTCTTTGGCTCCCTCATACACGTAAAAATTTTCGTAGATCTTGCTTAAACGTACAATCGGGGCTGCTTCGTTAAAAATTTCTAGGGGGCGCTATTGAGTCATTTTTGTAAAAATAGCACAATCAACAATAAAATTGTGTTCATTTTACCAGGCCAGATGTGTGTGCCAAGTTTCATGAGTTTCTGCGCATGTTTAGACCCTCAAAACTGGCGTTGTTTTCTTGGCGAACAGTGCTTAGCCACGCCCACAGCGATTCGCGAAAACTCACAAACTTCGTGTTGTGACATCATGAAGGCCGAAACCCTCATCTGAGCAAATATGAGGTTGGTCCAGTTAACGTGTTTGGAGAAAAAATGTACAAGAAAATTCGTAAGAAAAAAAATTGCCACTAGGTGGCGCTATCAGTAAGATGAAATATAAGTTCGTAGATGTCTTTAGGGCTGGACTCTCATCAAATGTGTGAAATTTTGAGAAGATAGGATCATCTCGGTCAAGTTCATGCAGCTTTTATTGTCACGAAAAATCTTCAGACTTTGCGGCACCGTAGCGGCCACGCCCTTTGGCGAAAAGTTACAATATTCGGTGTGGGGCATGATCAACATCTTAAGGTTTTTCTGACCAACTTTCAACTGGATCCCTTCAACGAGCTCAGCGCAGTAGCTAAAAACGTAAAGCATGACATTTATTATCACCACTAGGTGGCGCTATATGTATAACTGAATTTTATCATATAGATGTTTTCAGGTCGTGACTATTAAGTTGCCTGAGAAGTTTGAGATTTTTTGGAGCTTGAACATGGGAGTTATTAAGCATTTGCTCTTTCTGGACAAATGAAATTTTAAAGACAATATTTGATGCCCCGCCCCCATCATATAGTATTTCGAAAAGGCAAGACTTTTTGCCCAGTTGTTCTCTCAGGTCTTGAGATGATAAATGCCAAGTTTGATGTGAATTGGATGAAAAATGTTTGCATAGGGGGAAAAAGCATGACCACAGTGAATGTGCCAAAATAGGCCAAAATTGGACATAAAAAAATTCATAGCTCATTTCCTGTACATTTTAGCTACATGGTCCCAATAGACTTTTTTGTGCGTCTCGGGGTGCTACACGTGCCTGCCAATTTTCGTTGCTCTAGCTCAAACGTGCCAGGCTTGGTTTTTATTTTTCTACGCTGGGGGGCGCTATAGAGTCGCGTTGTTATGACGACTTCATAATATAAAATTTTTCGCCGGGCCTGAGGAGTGTGCAAAGTTTGGTGAGTTTTCGTGAATGTTTAGGTACTCAAAAATGCGATCGTTTACGGAGAAGAATAATAATAATTCGAACGAAAAACAATAGGGACCTCGCAGCGGTCGCTGCTCGGGCCCTAACTAGAGCTGCGAGCAGCTATAAAGGGCCCTCGCAGCCCGGGCCACGTTGGGGTCCTTTCACGTTGGGGTACGTGCACGTTGGGGTACTGGCACATTGGGGTACTGGCATATTGGAAGCAAAATGTCTTTGAAAATGGCATAATAAACGTTTACATGTAGAATATTTTTTTGCCAGTGTGTGTATCAAGCTCAACGGGTTTTGGTGATTGTTCTGCAAAAATCAGCGTCCTTTTTTATTTTTAGGCAATGAGTTGCCCTGATTGGTATTTTTTTGTAAAAGTGTATATACACATCATCGCTCGTTGTACTCATTGCACAATGTTACTTTTATTGTCCAAAGGGGCAATCAAAAATGAATAAAACAAAATGGAAACGTACATACGTTTGGATCGGTGTGAAGCCAGTGAACAATTTGAGTGGTGGAAACTAAAAGAATATTCATAAATGACTTAGTTATCACACTTAGAATGAGTGTACATTTTTTTTACAAAATACCGTATGTGGGGTATTTTATTTATTTTTTCATATAAGCCTCAAGGGCTAGGTGGCGCTGTATTTATAACTGAATGTTGTCATAGAGATACCTTCAGGCCTTGATTATAAGCATACATGTCAAGTGTGGGATTTTTTTTGGAGCATGTACCGTGGAGTTATTAAGCATATCCTTCATTCACGATATTGCTTTTAATGTCCATAGAGGCTATCAAAAATAAATAAAAATATATATATGTTTGGATAAGTCTGATGCCAGTGAACATTTTGAGTGGTGGAAACTAAAAGAATATTCATAAATGACTTAGTTATCACACTTAGAATGAGTTTACATTTTTTGTACAAAATACCGTATGTGGGGTATTTTTTTTTCATGCCTCAAGGGCTAGGTGGCGCTGCATATATAACTGAATGTTGTCATAGAGATAACTTCAGGCCTTGACGATAAACATACATGTCAAGTTTGGGATTTTTTGGAGCATGTACCGGGGAGTTATCAAGCATATCCTTTTTCATTGTGAAACACAAATTTTGATGCCCCGCCCTCATCATATAGTATTTCGAAAAGTCAAAATTTTTCCCCCTGTCGTTGGCTCAGGTCTTGACATGGTCCAGGCCAAGTCTTAACTCAGTCGGATGAAACGTGTAGGAGAAGTGGGCAAAAGTCTGCCCCCTGTGAATGTGCAAAAATCGTCAAAAATGGGACATTCAAAAATTCGTAGCTCACTTCCTGTTCATTTTAGCATATGGGTACAAGAGACTTTTTTGTAGGTCTTTGGCTCCCTCATACACCTAAAAATATTCGGCGTTCTTGCTTAAACGTACAACCGGGGCTGCTTTGTTAAAAATTTCGAGGGGGCGCTATTGAGTCATTTTTGTAAAAATAGCACAATCAACAATAAAATATTGCTCATTTTACCAGGCCAGATGTGTGTGCCAAGTTTCAGGAGTTTCTGTGCATGTTTAGACCCTCAAAACTGGCGTTGTTTTCTTGGCGAACAGCGCTTAGCCACGCCTACAGCAATTCGCGAAAACTCACAAACTTCGTGTTGTGACATCATGAAGGCCGAAACCCTCCTCTGAGCAAATATGAGGTAGGTCCAGTTAACGTGTTTGGAGAAAAACGTAGAAGAAAATTCGTAAGAAAAAAAATTGCCACTAGGTGGCGCTATCAGTTAGATGAAATGTAAGTTAGTAGATGTCTTTAGAGCTGGACTCTCATCAAATGTGTGAAATTTTGAGAAGATAGGATCATCTCGGTCAAGTTAATGCAGCTTTTATTGTCACGAAAAATCTTCAGAATTTGCGTCACAGTAGCGGCCACGCCCTTTGGCGAAAAGTTACAATATTCGGTGTGGGGCATCATCAACATCTTAAGGCTTTTCTGACCAATTTTCAACTGGATCCCTTCAACGAGCTCAGCACAGTAGCTAAAAACGTAAAGTATGACATTTATTGTAACCACTAGGTGGCGCTATATGTATAACTGAATTTTGTCATATAGATGTTTTCAGGCCGTGACTATTACGTTGCCTGAGAAGTTTGAGATTTTTTGGAGCTTGTACATGGGAGTTATTCAGCATTTGCTCTTTCTGGAAAAATGAAATTTTAAAGGCAATATTTGATGCTCCGCCCCCGTCATATAGTATTTCGAAAAGGCAAGATGTTTTGCCCAGCTGTTCTCTCAGGTCTTGAGATGATAAATGCCAAGTTTGAAGTCAATTGGATGAAATATGCTTGCAAAGGGGGAAAAAGCATGACCACAGTGAATGTGCCAAAATAGGCCAAAATTGGACATTAAAAAATTCATAGCTCACTTCCTGTACATTTTAGCTACATGGTCCCAATAGACTTTTTTGTGCGTCTCGAGGTGCTACACGTGCCTGCCAATTTTCGTTGCTCTAGCTCAAACGTGCCGGGCTTGGTTTTTATTTTTCTACGCTAGGGGGCGCTATAGAGTCGCGTTGTTATAACGACTTCATAATATCAAATTTTTCGCCGGACCTGAGGAGTGTGCAAAGTTCGGTGAGTTTTCGTGAATATTTAGGTACCCAAAATCGCGATTGTTTGCGGAGAATAAAGAATAATAATAATAATAATAATAATAATTTTTACAAAAACAATAGGGACCTCGCAGCGGTCGCTGCTCGGGCCCTAATAATAATAATAATAATTTTTACAAAAACAATAGGGACCTCGCAGCGGTCGCTGCTCGGGCCCTAACTAGAGCTGCGAGCAGCTATAAAGGGCCCTCGCAGCCCGGGCCACGTTGGAGTCCTTGCACGTTGCGGTACTTGCACGTTAGGGTACTGGCACGTTGGGGTACTGGCATATTGGAAGCAAAATTTCTTTGAAAATGGCATAATAAACGTTTACATGTAGAATATTTTTTTTTGCCAGTGTGTGTCAAGCTCAACGGGTTTTGGGGATTGTTAAGACCTGCAAAAATCTGCGTCCTTTTTTATTTTTAGGCAATGAGTTGCCCTGATTGGTATTTTTTGTAAAAGTGTATATACACATCATCGCTCGTTGTACTCATTGCACAATGTTACTTTTATTGTCCAAAGGGGCAATCAAAAATGAATAAAACAAAATGGAAACGTACATACGTTTGGATCGGTGTGAAGCCAGTGAACAATTTGAGTGGTGGAAACTAAAAGAATATTCAGAAATGACTTAGTCATCACACTTAGAATGAGTTTACATTTTTTTGTACAAAATACCGTATGTGGGTTTTTTTTTTTATATAAGCCTCAAGGGCTAGGTGGCGCTGTATTTATAACTGAATGTTGTCATCGAGATACCTTCAGGCCTTGATTATAAGCATACATGTCAAGTGTGGGATTTTTTTTGGAGCATGTACCGTGGAGTTATTAAGCATATCCTTCATTCACGATATTGCTTTCAATGTCCACAGAGGCTATCAAAAATAAATAAAAATATATATATGTTTGGATAAGTCTGATGCCAGTGAACATTTTGAGTGGTGGAAACTAAAAGAATATTCATAAATGACTTAGTTATCACACTTAGAATGAGTTTACATTTTTTGTACAAAATACCGTATGTGGGGTATTTTTTTTTTATGCCTCAAGTGCTAGGTGCCGCTGCATATATAACTGAATGTTGTCATAGAGATAGCTTCAGGCCTTGACGATAAACATACATGTCAAGTTTGGGATTTTTTGGAGCATGTACCGGGGAGTTATTAAGCATATCCTTTTTCAGTGCGAAACACAAATTTTGATGCCCCGCCTTCATCATATAGTATTTCGAAAGGTCAAGATTTTTCCCCCTGTCGTTGGCTCAGGTCTTGAAATGGTCCAGGTCAAGTCTTAACTCAGTCAGATGAAACGTGTAGGAGAAGTGGGCAAAAGTCTGCCCCCTGTGAATGTGCAAAAATTGTCAAAAATGGGACATTCAAAAATTCGTAGCTCACTTCCTGTTCATTTTAGCATATGGGTTCAAGAGACTTTTTTGTAGGTCTTGGGCTCCCTCATACACCTAAAAATATTCGTCGTTCTTGCTTAAACGTACAACCGGGGCTGCTTCGTTAAAAACTTCTAGGGGGCGCTATTGAGTAATTTTTGTAAAAATAGCACAATCAACAATAAAATATGGCTCATTTTACCAGGCCAGATGTGTGTGCCAAGTTTCATGAGTTTCTGTGCATGTTTAGACCCTCAAAACTGGCGTTGTTTTCTTGGCGAACAGTGCTTAGCCACACCCACAGCAATTCGCGAAAACTCACAAACTTCGTGTTGTGACATCATGAAGGCCGAAACCCTCATCTGAGCAAATATGAGGTAGGTCCAGTTA
This sequence comes from Festucalex cinctus, assembly GCF_051991245.1. Lineage (NCBI taxonomy): Eukaryota > Metazoa > Chordata > Actinopteri > Syngnathiformes > Syngnathidae > Festucalex > Festucalex cinctus. The sequence goes on along the minus strand of NC_135429.1, from coordinate 21,618,344 downwards.
ACGTGTTTGGAGAAAAACGTAGAAGAAAATTCGTAAGAAAAAAAATTGCCACTAGGTGGCGCTATCAGTTAGATGAAATATAAGTCAGTAGATGTCTTTAGGGCTGGACTCTCATCAAATGTGTGAAATTTTGAGAAGATAGAATCATCTCGGTCAAGTTAATGCAGCTTTTATTTTCACGAAAAATCTTCAGACTTTGCGTCACCGTAGCGGCCACGCCCTTTGGCGAAAAGTTACAATATTCGGTGTGGGGCATGATCAACATCTTAAGGCTTTTCTGACCAATTTTCAAATGGATCCCTTCAACAAGCTCAGCACAGTAGCTAAAAACGTAAAGTATGACATTTATTGTAACCACTAGGTGGCGCTATATGTATAACTGAATTTTATCATATAGATGTTTTCAGGCCGTGACTATTACGTTGCCTGAGAAGTTTGAGATTTTTTGGAGCTTGAATATGGGAGTTATTAAGCATTTGCTCTTTCTGGACAAATGAAATTTTAAAGGCAATATTTGATGCCCCGCCCCCGTCATATAGTATTTCAAAAAGGCAAGATGTTTTGCCCAGTTGTTCTCTCAGGTCTTGAAATGATAAATGCCAAGTTTGAAGTCAATTGGATGAAAAATGTTTGCAAAGGGGGAAAAAGCATGACCACAGTGAATGTGCCAAAATAGGCCAAAATTGGACATAAAAAAATTCATAGCTCACTTCCTGTACATTTTAGCTACATGGTCCCAATAGACTTTTTTGTGCGTCTCGGGGTGCTACACGTGCCTGCCAATTTTTGTTGCTCTAGCTCAAACGTGCCGGGCTTGGTTTTTATTTTTCTACGCTAGGGGGCGCTATCGAGTCGCATTGTTATGACGACTTAATAATATCAAATTTTTCGCCGGGCCTGAGGAGTGTGCAAAGTTCGGTGAGTTTTCGTGAATGTTTAGGTACCCAAAATCGCGATCGTTTGCGGAGAATAAAGAAGAAGAAGAAGAAGAAGAAGAAGAAGAAGAAGAAGAATAATAACTAGAGCTGCGAGCAGCTATAAAGGGCCCTCGCAGCCCGGGCCACGTTGGAGTCCTTGCACGTTGGGGTACTTGCACGTTAGGGTACTGGCACGTTGGGGTACTGGCATGTTGGGGTACTGGCATATTGGAAGCAAAATTTCTTTGAAAATGGCATAATAAACGTTTACATGTAGAATATTTTTTTTGCCAGTGTGTGTCAAGCTCAACGGGTTTTGGTGATTGTTAAGACCTGCAAAAATCAGCGTCCTTTTTTATTTTTAGGCAATGAGTTGCCCTGATTGGTATTTTTTGTAAAAGTGTATATATACATCATCGCTCGTTGTCCTCATTGCACAATGTTACTTTTATTGTCCAAAGGGGCAATCAAAAATGAATAAAACAAAATGGAAACGTACATACGTTTGGATCGGTGTGAAGCCAGTGAACAATTTGAGTGGTGGAAACTAAAAGAATATTCAGAAATGACTTCGTCATCACACTTAGAATGAGTTTACATTTTTTGTACAAAATACCGTATGTGGGGTATTTTTTTTTTATGCCTCAAGGGCTAGGTGGCGCTGCATATATAACTGAATGTTGTCATAGAGATAGCTTCAGGCCTTGACGATAAACATACATGTCAAGTTTGGGATTTTTTGGAGCATGTACCGGGGAGTTATTAAGCATATCCTTTTTCAGTGCGAAACACAAATTTTGATGCCCCGCCTTCATCATATAGTATTTCGAAAGGTCAAGATTTTTCCCCCTGTCGTTGGCTCAGGTCTTGACATGGTCCAGGTCAAGTCTTAACTCAGTCAGATGAAACGTGTAGGAGAAGTGGGCAAAAGTCTGCCCCCTGTGAATGTGCAAAAATTGTAAAAAATGGGACATGCAAAAATTCGTAGCTCACTTCCTGTTCATTTTAGCATATGGGTCCAAGAGACTTTTTTGTAGGTCTTGGGCTCCCTCATACACCTAAAAATATTCGTCGTTCTTGCTTAAACGTACAACCGGGGCTGCTTAGTTAAAAACCTCTAGGGGGCGCTATTGAGTAATTTTTGTAAAAATAGCACAATCAACAATAAAATATTGCTCATTTTACCAGGCCAGATGTGTGTGCCAAGTTTCAGGAGTTTCTGTGCATGTTTAGACCCTCAAAACTGGCGTTGTTTTCTTGGCGAACAGCGCTTAGCCACGCCCACAGCAATTCGCGAAAACTCACAAACTTCGTGTTGTGACATCATGAAGGCCGAAACCCTCATCTGAGCAAATATGAGGTAGGTCCAGTTAACGTGTTTGGAGAAAAACGTAGAAGAAAATTCGTAAGAAAAAAAATTGCCACTAGGTGGCGCTATCAGTTAGATGAAATGTAAGTTAGTAGATGTCTTTAGAGCTGGACTCTCATCAAATGTGTGAAATTTTGAGAAGATAGGATCATCTCGGTCAAGTTAATGCAGCTTTTATTGTCACGAAAAATCTTCAGACTTTGCGTCACCGTAGCGGCCACGCCCTTTGGCGAAAAGTTACAATATTCGGTGTGGGGCATCATCAACATCTTAAGGCTTTTCTGACCAATTTTCAACTGGATCCCTTCAACGAGCTCAGCACAGTAGCTAAAAACGTAAAGTATGACATTTATTGTAACCACTAGGTGGCGCTATATGTATAACTGAATTTTGTCATATAGATGTTTTCAGGCCGTGACTATTACGTTGCCTGAGAAGTTTGAGATTTTTTGGAGCTTGTACATGGGAGTTATTCAGCATTTGCTCTTTCTGGACAAATGACATTTTAAAGGCAATATTTGATGCCCCAACCCCGTCATATAGTATTTCGAAAAGGCAAGACTTTTTGCCCAGCTGTTCTCTTAGGTCTTGAGATGATAAATACCAAGTTTGAAGTCAATGGGATGAAAAATGTTTGCATAGGGGGAAAAAGCATGACCACAGTGAATGTGCCAAAATAGGCCAAAATTGGACATTAAAAAATTCATAGCTCACTTCCTGTACATTTTAGCTACATGGTCCCAATAGACTTTTTTGTGCGTCTCGGGGTGCTACACGTGCCTGCCAATTTTCGTTGCTCTAGCTCAAACGTGCCGGGCTTGGTTTTTATTTTTCTATGCTAGGGGGCGCTATAGAGTCGCGTTGTTATAACGACTTCATAATATCAAATTTTTCGCCGGACCTGAGGAGTGTGCAAAGTTCGGTGAGTTTTCGTGAATATTTAGGTACCCAAAATCGCGATTGTTTGCGGAGAATAAAGAATAATAATAACTAGAGCTGCGAGCAGCTATAAAGGGCCCTCGCAACCCGGGCCACGTTGGGGTATTTGCACGTCGGGGTACTGGCATGTTGGGGTACTGTCAAATAGGAAACCATCTAAATTTTAAACGTTTTTGCCATGCTTTGTGTTTGTAAAGTTTCATGGAAAGGCCAAAAATGATGCACAATTAACAAAATAAAATCAAAATGGATTGGCACATGGCTATATAGAATACTTTTTGAATATATTAGGCATGCCTGCCAATATTCACACATCTAGCTGAATCATATAATCGGAAAGACTTCATAAAAATGTCTAGAGGGCGCTATTGAAGCATTTATTGCAAATTTAATAAGAAATCTCTAAAATATTCATGCTTATGACAAGCCTGATGTGTGTGTAAAGTTTCATGAGTTTTTGCACATGTTTAGACCAAAAAAAAAAAAAAGCAGCATTTTACTTGGAAAACAATCCATCGCCATGAAACAGCGTGCGACAAAATAAATAACTTTCGATAACTTTGTATCTTAAACATCTTAAGATGAAGCACACCAAGTTTGAAGACAGTCGGATAAATTTTGTAGGAGGAGTTCGTTAAAAATGACCCCTAAAAAAGGCCACAAAAAATGGCTACAAATCCCAACGTAAATCAAAATGGCGGACTTCCTGTTTGGTTTAGCAGATGGTTCCAAGAGACTTTTTTGTACATCGTGGGCTCTTATGTATGCCTCTAAATTATCATAGCGCTAGGTGAAACGTACAACCGGGAATGCTTCGTTAAAGAGGAGTTTTTTTACCTCAAAATGTGATGACCGGCCCCTACGGGACTTCCTGTTGGGTTTAGCACATGGCACCAAGAGACTTTTTTTGTACATCGTGGGCTGTTAAATTTGTCTCCAAATTTTCGTAGCTCTAGCTGCTTCGTACAACTGGGAATGCTTCATTAAGAGGGAATTTTTTCCTTCGCAATCTGTGCATGCCACGGCAACAGCGTGCGACGAAATAAAAAGCTTTCAATAAATTTTCATCTTCAACATCTTAAGATGAATCACACCAAGTTTGGAGATGATCGGATAAACTCTGTAGGAGGAGTTCGTTAAAATAAGACCCCTATGAAATGGCCCAAAAAATGGCAACACGTTCCAAAGTAAATCAAAATGGCGGACTTCCTGTTCGGTTTAGCATATGGTTCAAAAAGAGTTTTTTGTACCTTGAGGGCTGTTACATATGTCTTCAAATGTTGGTAACTCTAGGTGAAATGTACAGCCGGGAATGCTTCATTAAATAAGAATATTGAAACACAAAATTTGATGCCTCGCCTCTGGCGGACTTCCTGTTAGGTTTAGCATATGGCACCAACAGGCTTTTTTGTAGATCATAGTCTGTTACATATGTGTACCAATTTTCGTGGCTCTCAATTAAACGTACCACCGGCAATGCTTAGTTAAGTAAGAATTTTGAAACTGTAAATTTGATGCCCCGCCACCGTCATATAGTATGTCAAAAACTTTAGATTTTTTACCATGATGTTGTCCCAGGTGTTGAGATGGTACAGCCCAAGTTTGAAGTCAATCGGGTTAACCGTGTAGGAGAAGCAGGCAAAAGTATGACCCCTGTAAATGTGCAAAAATGGGCCAAAATTGGACATTCAAATACTCATACCTCACTTCCTGTCTATTTTAGGGTACACATATCAAAGAGGTTTTTGTTCATCTGGATGTGCTACAGGTGCCACACAATTTTCGTAGCCATAGGACAATCGTAGCGGGACAGGGATCCGTTAAACCTATGTAGGTGGCGCTACAGAGCCATTTTTCTGTTATCATGTATGGCGACTTTAAAATATCAAATTTTTCGCCAGGCCCGATCTGCGTGTAAAGTTTGGTGAGTTTTCGTTCATGTTTAGTGCCTCAAAAATGTGGTTGTTTGCGGAAAAGAATAATAACAAAGAAAAAGAAGAAGAAGAAGAAGAAGAATAATAATAAGAATTCCTTCAGGAACAATAGGGACCTCGCAGCGGTCGCTGCTCGGGCCCTAATAATAATAATAATAATAATAATAATAATAATAATTTTTACAAAAACAATAGGGACCTCGCAGCGGTCGCTGCTCGGGCCCTAATAATAATAATAATAATAATAGTTTTTACAAAAACAATAGGGACCTCGCCGCGGTCGCTGCTCGGGCCCTAATAATAATAATAATAATAATCCGATCGAAAAACAATAGGGACCTCGCAGCGGTAGCTGCTCGGGCCCTAATAAGAATTCCTTCAGGAACAATAGGGACCTCGCAGCGGTCGCTGCTCTGGCCCTAATAATAATTTTTACAAAAACAATAGGGACCTCGCAGCGGTCGCTGCTCGGGCCCTAATAATAATAATTCTTACAAAAACAAGAGGGACCTCACAGCGGTCGCTGCTCGGGCCCTAATAATAATAATTTTTACAAAAACAATAGGGGCCTCGCAGCGGTCGCTGCTCGGGCCCTAATGAACCGACAAGAACTAAACGAAAACCGATAACTAAGTACACACACTAATTGAGTATGATGAGACACAGCTGGGCAAGACACAAGTGGAAGGGGGTGCTGATTGGTTGACACATGAGGAAGGGCAGGCAAACACAGGCAAGGCTTAACAAGACGAGGGAAGACAAGGAAAGCAGAACATAAACATGACAAACTCAAAACTAGAAACCCAACAAAAACAAAGCAAAACCTACCCCAAACAGAACCAAAACATGACAGTACCTCCCCTTCAAGGGACAGCTCCCAGATGTACCACAAGGTCCACAAACAACAAAAAAGGGCGGGAGGGTGCACGGCCCACTATCAGGGGCAGTCCAAAATAGCATACAAAATGCCAAAACAAGAGGTGCCCAGTCGAGGAGTGCCCAGAGGGGCCAGTCAGGTGGGCGTCCCGGACGCCAGACGAGGAGTGCCCAGAGGGGCCAGTCAGGTGGGCGTCCCGGACGCCAGACGAGAGAGTTCCGTCGGAGCCGGTCAGGAGGGCGTCCTCGACGCCCGACAAGGAGGACCCGGCGGGGCCAGTCCGGAGAGCGTCCTCGACGCCCGACGAGGAGGGCCCGGCGGGGCCAGTCAGGAGGGCGTCCTTGACGCCCGACGAGGAGCAGAGGTGGCGGCAGGGCGTACGCCGCCGGGCGAGGAGCTGGAGGTGGCGGCCGCATTCCATGCGCCACCTGACGAAGAACAGGAGGTGGCGGCCGCATTCCATGCGCCGCCTGACGAGGAACAAGAGGTGGCGGTCGCAGGAGGTGGAGGGCACAGGGCGGGCGCCGCTGGAGCAGAGACTGGGACTTGTGGCCGAGGCCGCCGTGGAGCCAGCACAGGCGAAGCGGCCAGGGGCTGCTGCGGCAGCGGCACAGGCGAAGCGACCAGGGGCTGCGGCGGCAGCGGCACAGGCGAAGCGGCCAGGGGCTGCGGCGGCAGCGGCACAGGCGAAGCGGCCATGCTGCGGCGGCAGCGGCACAGGCAAAGCGGCCAGGGGCTGCGGCGGCAGCGGCACAGGCGAAGCGGCCAGGGGCTGCGGCGGCAGCGGCACAGGCGAAGCGGCCAGGGGCTGCAGCGGCACAGGCGAAGCGGCCAGGGGCTGCGGCGGCATGGGTCGCCTCTGCCTCCTCCTTTGTCTTCGGGGAGCTGGGGCTGTAGTCACACCAGCCTGCTGACCAAGGGACCGGGGAACTCGAGACACACTAGGGACTAAGTTAAGGGGTGCATAACCAGACGAAACAAGACTAGGAAGGGGTGTAAGTGACTTTGACCGGGGTGACTGAGACAACGGGGAACAAGGTGACGCGGAAACAGGTTCTAATTGACGTGACGGGGAACGTGAAAACAAAAAACTATAAAAGCTTTCACTCGCACTCAAACCAAAATCAGTGTGCTCACTCACTTCACATTCATCCTCTAAATCAGAATCAAAATCTAACTCGGGAACAGGGTCAACAAAAACGTGGGGTGGCAAAATTGTGTCATAAGGAAGTGCACTGGGGGAACTACAAGGTGAACAAAAACTGGTGTCCAAATCAGAATCGTTTAACTCTGTGTCTGTGAGCTCAAAATCAGAATCACTTAAAAAACTGTAAAGTGAATCACAAGGTGGTGAACTGGGTAAATATGCTTTAACAGGTGAGGAGGACACGGAGACACAAGTACCAGAAAAGAAAGCTGAACCTACACAGAGGGAACGGGGTTGGTCAACAGGCTGATGGCGTCTGGAAGCTGGCCGACGTCTTGCCGGTCGGCACCGGATGCTCCCTGCTAGGTCCTTTTTTGGTCGGTTCATTCTGTCAGGGCTATGAAGTGGGGTGGAGGACCCAAGTGCAGGAGGCGGACGAGTCTGGGAGGCAGAGGTGCTCAAAAGGAGTAAATTTAATCAAACAAAACTAAAGTGGCAAACAGGGTTTGGTGACTAAGAATAATTGAGACTGGGCTTGGAGGCCCACATCTCTCCTGGAGCTAAGCTAATTAGCTTGAGCCTGCAACATCCCCCTGGAGACTGGGCTTGGAGGCCCACGCCCCTCCTGGAGCTGAGCTGATCAGCTTGGGCTTGCAACATCCCCCTGGAGACTGGGCCCGGAGGCCCACGCCCCTCCTTGAGCTGAGCTAGCTGGCTTGAGCCCGCAACATCCCCCTGGAGACTGGGCTTGGAGGCCCACGCCCCTCCTGGAGCTGAGCTGATCAGCTTGGGCTTGCAATATTTCTTTGCAGTGAAGGATAATGGCGTTTTTTATTATTTTAATATGTTTGTTGGCAACTTGGGACATGAGACTCAACAATGTTCCCTGGGTGAGTACCCATCACAATGTGTTGTCTTTTCGGGACATTTATTATGGTGGCACTGACTCTAATGTTGCTTATGAGCAACCTCAGATTCATTTGGTCTGGGTCTTAAACTGCTGGACTGAGGTACCCAAGGAATTACTTAAACTCCAAAATGCTCTCGCTTTATATGACCTCACGCTTTCGCTTTGTGAAAAGAATTGCTCTACTTCAACATACAAAAACTTTGTGTCAAAATGTAATGTGAAACAAAGATTGATGATTGTTCTACTTTTACTTTTTTTTTTTTTTTTTTTTTTTTTTTTTTTAAGAGCTCAGAATTGTTCATTCGGTAGTCTTACCGATTCAACGTCTTATCATCATTGCTCTTTTTTTTTTTTTTTTTGTGTGTGTGTGTGCGTGTGTTTGCGTGTGTGCGTTTGCGTGCGTGCGTTTGCGTGCGTGCGTGCGTGCGTGTGCGTGCAAATACGTATAAATTTACACTCATTAATTCACCTAAAGCCTTATAAATATCCCATTACCCTTCGCCTTAACCAGGTACTTCAGAATCTTGCCAGAGTCGTGAAGTTTAAATGGTAAGGAGACCAGAGAAAAGGTCAGAAAAAAATAAAGAGAAAAGAAAGATAAATCAAAGTGAAATCCAGCACCGACCAAACACTTCCTGCCTTCCCCATGATTACAAAATCAAAGTCTTACGCCAACCCCGGAAGCCTCTAAATTCCAGCAAATTTAGCGAGATCTCAAGAGACCAGAGGAAAAACTAAAGAGAGGAAGGAGGGAAGGATCGATAAGGCAGAGTGAGATCCATAGAAGCCAGTACATCCAATCCATCAAAGTGAAATCCAGCACCAACAAAACCCCTCCTGCGTGGTTACAAAACCAGAGTCTTATGCCAACCCCAGAAACCTCAAACTTCCAATAAATTGAGATCTCAAGTGACCAGAGGAAAAACTAAAGAGAGGAAGGAGGGAAGGATAGATAAAGCAAAGTGAGATCCACAGACCCAGCACCCACTGATTCAAGGGGCTGTGGGAGGGAGAGGCTACTTCTGTTGAGTTTCAGTAGATGCTGGTGCGACGGATCTGGCATGCATAAGGACCACCACCAAAGAAAGAAGCCGTCAACCGCGGTCCAGCAAAGCGAGCACCGCCCCCCCCCCCCCCCCCGAAACCCCCAAGAGAAAAGAAAGATAAATCAAAGTGAAATCCAGCACCGACCAAACACTTCCTGCCTTCCTGTGTGTGTGTGTGCGTGTGTTTGCGTGTGTGCGTTTGCGTGCGTGCGTTTGCGTGCGTGCGTGCGTGCGTGTGCGTGCAAATACGTATAAATTTACACTCATTAATTCACCTAAAGCCTTATAAATATCCCATTACCCTTCGCCTTAACCAGGTACTTCAGAATCTTGCCAGAGTCGTGAAGTTTAAATGGTCAGGAGACCAGAGAAAAGGTCAGAAAAAAATAAAGAGAAAAGAAAGATAAATCAAAGTGAAATCCAGCACCGACCAAACACTTCCTGCCTTCCCCATGATTACAAAATCAAAGTCTTACGCCAACCCCGGAAGCCTCTAAATTCCAGCAAATTTAGCGAGATCTCAAGAGACCAGAGGAAAAACTAAAGAGAGGAAGGAGGGAAGGATCGATAAGGCAGAGTGAGATCCATAGAAGCCAGTACATCCAATCCATCAAAGTGAAATCCAGCACCAACAAAACCCCTCCTGCGTGGTTACAAAACCAGAGTCTTATGCCAACCCCAGAAACCTCAAACTTCCAATAAATTGAGATCTCAAGTGACCAGAGGAAAAACTAAAGAGAGGAAGGAGGGAAGGATAGATAAAGCAAAGTGAGATCCACAGACCCAGCACCCACTGATTCAAGGGGCTGTGGGAGGGAGAGGCTACTTCTGTTGAGTTTCAGTAGATGCTGGTGCGACGGATCTGGCATGCATAAGGACCACCACCAAAGAAAGAAGCCGTCAACCGCGGTCCAGCAAAGCGAGCACCGCCCCCCCCCCCCCGAAACCCCCAAGAGAAAAGAAAGATAAATCAAAGTGAAATCCAGCACCGACCAAACACTTCCTGCCTTCCTGTGTGTGTGTGTGCGTGTGTTTGCGTGTGTGCGTTTGCGTGCGTGCGTTTGCGTGCGTGCGTGCGTGCGTGTGCGTGCAAATACGTATAAATTTACACTCATTAATTCACCTAAAGCCTTATAAATATCCCATTACCCTTCGCCTTAACCAGGTACTTCAGAATCTTGCCAGAGTCGTGAAGTTTAAATGGTCAGGAGACCAGAGAAAAGGTCAGAAAAAAATAAAGAGAAAAGAAAGATAAATCAAAGTGAAATCCAGCACCGACCAAACACTTCCTGCCTTCCCCATGATTACAAAATCAAAGTCTTACGCCAACCCCGGAAGCCTCTAAATTCCAGCAAATTTAGCGAGATCTCAAGAGACCAGAGGAAAAACTAAAGAGAGGAAGGAGGGAAGGATCGATAAGGCAGAGTGAGATCCATAGAAGCCAGTACATCCAATCCATCAAAGTGAAATCCAGCACCAACAAAACCCCTCCTGCGTGGTTACAAAACCAGAGTCTTATGCCAACCCCAGAAACCTCAAACTTCCAATAAATTGAGATCTCAAGTGACCAGAGGAAAAACTAAAGAGAGGAAGGAGGGAAGGATAGATAAAGCAAAGTGAGATCCACAGACCCAGCACCCACTGATTCAAGGGGCTGTGGGAGGGAGAGGCTACTTCTGTTGAGTTTCAGTAGATGCTGGTGCGACGGATCTGGCATGCATAAGGACCACCACCAAAGAAAGAAGCCGTCAACCGCGGTCCAGCAAAGCGAGCACCGCCCCCCCCCGAAACCCCCAGGCCGCGGCAGCACCAAGGCCACCCCCAAGCCACCCGAGCGGACACCGGTCGGCGAGCCGACCCAGACGCCCGGAACACCCCCGCCCCCGCCCCGGCCCACACCCCCGAGCCCAAGGCCGCAGAACGAGGCCCAGCGGGCCCCCACAGCGCCCCACCGGTCCCCAGCCCCCATCCCCCCACGACCCCCCCGCACCCCACCCAAACCCGCCACCCGCCACGACCCAGGCCCCACCCCCCCCGGCCCCCAAACCCCCGAACACACCCCGACCCCCAACACCCAACCCCCCACCCACCCATACCTCCACCCCCCCAAACAAGCCCCCCCCCGCGAACCCGGCCCCCCGCGAGCCCCCCCCCCACCCCCGGAAACCGGCACCGGGCAGCAGCGCAGAGAGGGAAAACGTGCCCACCCCACCTCCAGCCGTGCGAGAGTAGCCCAGCGGTGGGAGGGGGGAAGCGGAGGATGAAGCACCAGGGGAAAAGGCGGAACACCAGAACACCGAGCCCGGGGAGAGGCCCCGGTCGTCACGCCAGCGTACTAGTGACACCTAACCCTGTTACTGAGTCCGCCAGCTCGCCGAATGGCGAGCTCTACCCTTACACCGTGAATGTGGCCCCCACCCAGTGTATATACAAGTGTGTGCGTGTGGTGCATTAAAATTGGGAGCAGGTGAGTCGGAGCAGAGGGAAAAAATTTCCCCTACTCCGACACACCCGCATCCCCCCCAAAAAATGAATATGTATATGTGTGGTGCATTAAAAAAGGAAATGGAAGGACAAAGTGGTGGGGCAGGGACACAGATGGGGGGGACCACAGCGCTGCCAGGCACTGCAGTCCATCCCCTCTGATGGCTCCCCGCCCCAACTCACCCCTCCCCTTGGACATGAAGTGCATTAAAATTGGAGGGGAGTTGAAGGGTGAAGACGGTGTTTCCACCCTTCCCCACCCCACCATCTACTTTTACTACTATCTGGAAATGTGCAACCAAACCCTGGACCTGATCTGCAATGTATCCAGACTCCTTCTGATTTTAATTCAGTGTCTGGCCTTAAAATTGTTCATCTTAACGTGCGTAGTTTACTACCTAAAATGGATACAGTCAAAATCTGGATTAGATCAACAGATGCAGACATTGCGATCATCTCTGAAACGTGGCTGACAAGACGCATCACAGATGATGACATCAACATAAATGACTACAATGTCTATCGTACTGGCCTAAAAAAGGTGGTGGTGTAGCCATCTATGTTAAATCAAGATTTGATGTTTTAGTTGTCTTGTCTAAGTCAATTCCTAAGCAGATGGAGTTTCTGGCCTTGAATTTGGTAATAGCCAAATCCCTTTCTATAACTGTTGTTGGTTGTTATAGACCTCCATCTGCCACCAAGGAGACATTATCATCTTTAAAATATCTTTTATCTAAATTAAACTACAATGAGCTTTTAATGGCAGGAGACATGAATTGGGATTGGTTAAACACTTCTTCTGAAGAATTTAAATCTTTCTGTGACTCTGTTAATATAAGCCAGTTGATCAATCATCCAACTCGGCCAAACATTAAAAGTCCTGAGAAGTCTACCTTGATTGATTTAATTCTTACAAACGATCCACATAAATTTTCATCTGTGGGTGTTTTTTGTAATGACCTGAGTGATCATTGTGTTGTTGCAGCGTGCAGGGATACAAAAATCCCCAAATCTAAACCACGTATTATTTTTAAGCGGAACTTAAAGAATTTTAATGAACAAGCCTATCATCATGATTTGTCCTTTGTAAATTGGGAACATATAAATCTGTTGCCAGATGTCGAGTTAGCTTGGACATTTTTTAAAGAAAATTTTGAAAAAATTGTAAATAAACATGCCCCCATAAGGAAATTCAGAGTAAAGGGGCGAGAAAACCCCTGGTTCTCTCCAGAGTTGTCTGATGTCATTCATCAGCGTAATATGGCATGGGCCAAAGCCAGGAAAAGTAATTCTGTTCGTGATTGGTCTATTTTTAAACAACTGAGAAATAAATGTACTTCTTTTATTAAAAAGGCTAAGTCTGAATACTACTTAGCTGTTACCTCTGAGAGCCTCAATAATCCACAAAAATTTTGGAAAGTGATCAAGGGTTTTTCTGTGAACAAAGGCCCTCAAGTTCTTCCTACTTTTGTTTTGAAGGATTCAATTACAGTTTATGACAGAACTGAGATCTTAAACTGCTTTAATAAGCATTTTGTGTCATCTGGTTCTTTGTTTGACTCCACAGGAGCTGCCTCTTTGCCTTACTGCACAAATTCTCAAATGTTTTCTGGAGAACATTTTAGATTTGTACCTTTTACTGTACAGCAAGTTCATAAGGCTCTCAAAATTCTGAATCACCGAAAACCTCCAGGACCAGATTTGATAGAGCCTTACTTTTTGAAAATGGCTGCTGATTTTATTGCAATGCCTCTTACAGTACTTTTTAATCGAATTTTAATTGAAAACAAAGTAATCCCTGCAGTATGGAAGTCAGCTTTTGTGGTTCCTCTCTTAAAAGGAGGTGACCCAGCTGTTTTAACAAACTACAGACCAATATCAAACTTGTGTGTCTTATCTAAAATTTTTGAATCTCTTGTGTGTGATCAACTTAAAGAGTTTCTCTACTCAAATGAACTGTTCTCAAATTTGCAATCAGGCTTTAGGAAAAAGCACAGCACAATGACTGCTGCTACAAAAGTGGTTAATGATATACTTGTTGCTCTTGATAAAAAGCAATACTGTGCTGCACTTTTTATTGATCTGTCAAAGGCATTTGACACTGTGGACCACACAGTTTTAAAGCAAAGGCTCATCAGTCTTGGTCTGTCAGATGATGTAGTCTCGTGGTTCACAAATTATTTGAGTGACAGGACCCAATGTATTAAACATGATGGTTTATGTTCTGAATTCTTGAGTGTTCACAACGGGGTGCCGCAGGGCTCTGTGCTCGGACCCCTCCTGTTCATTATGTACATTAATGATCTGGGACAAAGCGTGTTGGACGCCAATATGCATTTTTATGCTGATGACACAATAATTTACTCCTTTGGCTCATGCTCAGCTGCTGCTGTTGCTTCGTTGCAGAAAGCTTTTAATGTTGTGCAGCACACACTTCTGCAACTAAAACTAGTCCTTAATGCGGACAAAACTAAACTGATGTTGTTTTCAAATTCCAGGAAAAGCCCACAATTTTCCCCCAAAGTGTCCACTCTGGAGGGAAATGAAATAGAGGTGGTTCTTGGTATTTTGGTATCTTGGTATTTTGCTTGACGACACTTTGACTTTTAAACCCCATGTTGAGAACCTCGTGAAGAAACTAAAACTAAAACTGGGTTTCTTATTTCGGAATAAATGTTGTTTTTATTTTGAGGTCAAAAAGCGTCTTGTCACTGCAACTTTTTTATCTGTTTTAGATTATGGGGATGTGTTGTATATGAATGCTTCAGCTCAGTGTTTGAGTAAGATTGACTCTGTATATCATGCTGCTTTGAGGTTTGTTACAAATTGTAGAGCCTTGACCCATCACTGTGAACTGTACTCTCGAGTGGGATGGCCTCCTTTGTCCACCAGGAGGTTGACTCACTGGTACATTTTTATTTACAAGGCTATGCTTGGACTGCTGCCCTCTTATATTTGTAATTTGATCACATTGAAAAGTGTTGATTCTTATGCTTTGCGTTCCAATGATCTTTTGTTACTCTCTGTTCCATTTGCCCGCACTGAGCTGGGGAAAAAGGCTTTTGTTTTCTCTGCCCCTTCTGCATGGAACATGTTGCAAAAGGACTGGAAACTAACGGAACTTGTTTCATTGAACGATTTTAGATCCAGATTAAGAGCACTTGAGACGGCCTCATTGATTTGTAACTGTTTTATATAATTTTTATGTGATTGTAAGTGAAACTTTTATTTGTAACTGTAATGAAAACTGTTTTGCTGCCTCTTGGCCAGGACTCCCTTGAAAAAGAGGTTCTTAATCTCAACGGGACTATCCTGGTTAAATAAAGGTTAAATAAAAAAAATAAAAATAAATAAAAAAATAACAAAATAACAAAATACAGAAGGGAAAAAACTATACAAGACAAGACTTAACAATGGCAGCATGGACGTGTGGAAACAAGAACAATGAACCAACAAGAACTGAAGCGAAAACCGATAACTAAGTACACACACTAATTGAGCATGATGAGACACAGCTGGGCAAGACACAAGTGGAAGGGGGTGCTGATTGGTTGACACATGAGGAAGGGCAGGCAAACACAGGTGGACATGGCAAGGCTTAACAAGACTAGGGAAGACAAGGAAAGCAGAACATAAACATGACAAACTCTAAACTAGAAACCCAACAAAAACAAAGCAAACGTACCCCAAACAGAACCAAAACATGACACTTTCGTGACCGACAAACTTTACGCTCTGCCCACCGAATCCTGCTCGATCCCTCTCACTCACTTCATCCAATGTTTGAGTGGCTTCCATCCTCTCAACAGGCTGAATTTCCCACGCTGCCGAACACAGCGGAGGACGACTACATTTGTCCCCAGAGCACTTTCTTTGGTTTTTTATTGTTAGTTAGCTGGAATTGTTTTTAGTATTTATTTATTTATTATTTTTAGTATTTATTATGTTTTTTTATGTTCATTGGTTTAATGCCTGTTTTGTTTTTTTGTTTTTGTTTTTTTTACTTGCTCGTATGGCATTGAATTGCCCCTTGGGGACAAATAAAGTGTTTTTGAATTGAATTGAATATTTACCTACTTATGGTATTTATTAATTTTTAAGTTATTTGGTTTACTTTGTATCATTTTAAGGTGTCTGATTTATTTTATGTTCATATATGGATAATTTTTTACACATCTACTTCTTATTCATTTCCAATAAAATTTTTATTTGTATTTGATTTTGATTTTATTTGTTCATTTTTCCTTTCGGACAGCATTGTGACAATCAAACATTTCATCATACAATTTTAACATATAATAACCGAAAAGAAAAAGGGCTGGCAGGAAGAAGCATAAAGCTTATAAATTCCCGCCCCCATCCTATACTAGGACGCAGAAAATAAAACAATTATAGTTAAAAGTCAGCAGAGATGATAAAATTTCACTCAGTTCATCGTGTCCATGAAGTTAGTTATCCAGTTGATTACATTCGGAGTCTTTTGATTCAGGCAAATGGATTATTAAATGTTCAATCAGTTCATCTTCACCAGTGATCTGATCACATGTAGCTCATGACAGTAGATTCGTTCCAATAGTTTGTTGATCTTGTTGATTAGTACCATGTAGATTGTCTCAGTCCAGTAGCTTTAGATAACTGGGCATAGTGAAAGCTATGTGTCCGACACCTCCTTCAGTCAGATCCGTCTTCATCACGATTTCGGTTCATCGCAGTTTCCAGTCCGACTTTTTTCTCCAGTCCAAGCAACCTTGTGGCCATGTCTCTCCTCACTCTGTTCATGGCAAGGTTGAGTGCTGCAAGGTCGTTTTTCACCAGAGAAGTGTCATCACAGGCCTTAGTTCGGCCGGCTTGCACGCCAGTGATGGCTCTCAGGGTGGCCGCAGCCATTTCCTCTGCATTCTTCTGGCGATCAGACATTTTTCGTAGCGTACGAAACAGCCAGTGGAATCCAATCCCAAGCAGCATCAGCATAACCACCAGCACAGCAAGCAGGTACAAATCTTCCACGTCCTCCAAATCCAGACTGGTCAGACACAATGGTCTCCACTTAGCCCAGGAATCTTCAGCATATCCAGACATGTGAGTTCCACTTGGACATGAACGCTGAGTAGGTCCAGGTCTCATCGTAGAAAAGATTTTGTCAAACGCACTTAGAGACCAGCTAATTAGATCCATACTGGTTTGTCGAAAGTTTTTGGAGCAGAGTGTCCTTTTATCAGCACTCAGCACAGATGCTGTTTTCAAATGATTCAAGATTAAATGTCCTTGCACTTCAACAACATAGTCAGACTTCGTGGATATACTTCTTGCCAGTTTTTTTTTTATTAACTGTGTTATCTGAGGAATCCATGTAAGCATCTCGTCAATAATTATTCCCAACACATTGTGTTGGCTTACCCGTTCAATATTTACATTAGAAATTTGTATGCTGATATTTTCTTTAGTTCCTTTTTTACCAAATAACATAAAATTAGTCTTGTTAAGATTAATAGACAATTTATTGGCATGAAGCCATTGTTGTAGTTTATATAATTCCTCATTTATTATTTGCACTAGCTTCTGTATATCCTCACCTGTACAGAAAATGTTTGTATCATCAGCAAAGAGTACCATCTTTAACACAGTAGAGACTTTACATATATCGTTTATATACAGTATAAACAATTTAGGGCCCAAAACCGAGCCCTGAGGTACACCACATAAAACTTCCATTTTATTAGAAGTACTCCCTCCAAATGTCACATACTGAAATCTTTTGGATAGATAGCTTCGTAACCAATCTAATACAGTGCCCCTAATCCCCATTCTCTCTAATTTATTCAATAATATTTTGTGATTTACAGTGTCAAATGCTTTTTTTTAGATCAAGAAATATTCCAATAGTATATAATTTTCGGTCAATAGCATCTGTGATTATTTCCATGGATTCAGTCAGGGCTTGGGCCGTAGAATGTTCTTTTCTAAAACCATATTGACTATCATCTACCAATTTATGTTTAGTTATAAATTTATCAAGTCTATTATTGAAGAGTTTTTCTAATATTTTTGACAACTGTGGCAAAATTGAGATGGGTCTATAATTACCATAATCATGAACATCACCAGTTTTGTATATAGGAATAATTTTTGCAATTTTCATTTCATCTGGGAATGTCCCAGTCTGAAATGATAAATTACATATATAAGTTAGTGGATGTAGGATTTCATTTATTATATTCTTGATTAACTTCATATCAAAACCGTTTGTGTCACAAGAGTTTTTTGCTGTGCATTTAGCAACCAGGTGTCTTATCTCAGTGTCCATGACTGGCTCCAAAAACATGGAGTGTAGGTTTCCTGTATAACTGTTATCATAGTGAGAGGATTCTCGAATTTTCTTGGCGAGATCAGCTCCTACAGTTACAAAAAAAACTCATTAAAATTGTTTGCAATAACTTCTGTATTCACTACTTTTTATTAATGACATTAAAATATTCAGGATAAGATAGTTTATCCTTTTTATTCTTTCTTATAACTTCATTCATAATATCCCATAATTTACAAGTAAAGTTTTTGTTTTCATCTAATAATTTAGTATAATCCTGTTTTTTACAGTCCCTTAAAATAGAATTTAGCTTATTTCTATATCTTTTCTATCTGTCCTCTGCCTGTTTGGTTCTTTGTTTAATAAATATCTTGTATAAATTGTTCTTTTTTCTACAAGCATTTATTAATGACTTACTCATCCATGGTTTAGATTGTAAATGTTGTTTCAGATAAACCTTCTTTACTGGACAGTGTTTATCATACAATTGTTCAAGTTTGTTTATAAAGTAGCCATAAGCCATATTCACATTTATTGCAACATAAACACAACTCCAGTTTTGAGTCAACAGTTCATTTCTTAATGCAATAATATTCTCCTCTGTCCTAAATCTTTTATATATAGCTTGTACTTGTCTAATACCATTTTGATACCATGTATAATTAGCAAATATTGGAAGATGATCCGTTATATCATTAATCAGTATACCACAATTGATTTCATTTAACAAAATATTTGTATAGATATTATCTATTAGAGTAGCACTATGGGTCGTAATTCTTGTAGGACATGTAATTAATGGATGCAGACCTAGTGAGTACATTGTATCAGTGAAGTCTTCAATATGTATGTTTTTGTTGGGGTTTAACAGATCTATATTCATGTCACCACAAAAGAATATTTGTTTGTTGTGGATTGTTGACAAACGTTTTTATATACATTCGGTAAACATTTCCACCTTAGAGTCCGGTGTGAGATAGATACAGCTTACAATTATATTTTTACCTTTTATCACATTAATTTCAATCGTAATACATTACATGAGATTGTCAACCTGTATCGACATATTATGTAGTATATCAAACTTAATGTTGCTATCCACAAACAAGGCCACCCCTCCACCTCCTTTACCAATTCGATTTGTACATACCAGAATTATATCCAGGTAAATCAATATCCAAGTCCTTGTTTTCTTTCATCCATGTTTCTGAGATTGCAATAATATTTATTTAATTGTTGAACTTCTGCAGGTATTCTTTAATATGTCCAAAGTTTGTATATAGGCTCCTGCTGTTGAAATGAATTATTGAGAGCTTACCAATGAGATTAATTGATTTGTAGAATTGTTCTTCAGTATAGTAGTGGCACTTGTCCGCTTTGTTGTTGTAGAAGTTTTTGTCCGGGTCAAATATTCCATTTGGATCGTTCAAGGCATATTCCACAAATTGATCATCTAAGTCTGTGTAGTTTGGTGATATGGGGTCAACCTGACGGGGAGGTGAGTGCATATGCAATTCAATTTTTGGATACTCAGTTTTCATTGCAAATACAAAGAAAATTGCCCTGTTTCGAGCTGGGGACCTTTCGCGTGTGAGGCGAATGTGATAGCCACTACACCATGGAAACAGACGCTGGCGTTTACCCTGTTGGCAGGATTGGCAAACAGCATAGCTGTCTGGCATTCCCAATTTTAGTGACAGTTTTCCCTCTATGCCTGTCCAGGTAGCAAACACAGAAATCTTTCCTCTTTAGTGTAGTGGATAGTATCTCCGCCTGTCATGCGGAAAACTGGGGTTCGATTCCCCAACGGGGAGGTGGTGCCTGTGCTGTTTTCTTTTTGGATACTCCGTTTTCATTGCAAATACAAAGAAAATTGCCCTATTTCCACCCGGTTTCGAGTCAGGGACCTTCGCGTGTTAGGCAAATGTGATAACCACTACACCATGAAAACAGACGCTGGAGTTTCATGTGCTGACAGGGTTGGCAAAGAGCATAGCTGGCTGGCATTCCCGATTTTAGTGACAGTTTTCCCTCTACGCCTGTCCAGGTCGGCAGCACAGAGTCCTTTCCTCGTTAGTATAGTGGATAGTATCTCCTCCTGTCACGCGCAAGACTGGGGTTCGATTCCCTGACGGGGAGGTGAGTGCAGGTGCAATCCAATTTTGGATACTCAGTTTTCATTGCAAATACAAAGAAAATTGCCCTGTTTCCCACCCGGTTTCGAGTTGGGAACCTTTCGGGGGTGAGGCGAATGTGATAACAACTCCACCATGGAAACAGACACTGGCGTTTATCCTGTTGGCAGGATTGGCAAACAGCATAGCTGTCTGGCATTCACAATTTTAGTGACCGTTTTACCTCTACGCCTGTCCAGGTAGCAAACACAGAATCCTTTCCTCTTTAGTGTAGTGGATAGTATCTCCGCCTGTCATGCGGAAAACTGGGGTTCGATTCCCCAACGGGGAGGTGGTGCCTGTGCTGTTTTCTTTTTGGATACTCCGTTTTCATTGCAAATACAAAGAAAATTGCCCTAGTTCCACCCGGTTTCGAGTCAGGGACCTTCGCGTGTTAGGCAAATGTGATAACCACTACACCATGAAAACAGACGCTGGAGTTTCATGTGCTGACAGGGTTGGCAAAGAGCATAGCTGGCTGGCATTCCCGATTTTAGTGACAGTTTTCCCTCTACGCCTGTCCAGGTCGGCAGCACAGAGTCCTTTCCTCGTTAGTATAGTGGATAGTATCTCCGCCTGTCACGCGCAAGACTGGGGTTCGATTCCCTGACGGGGAGGTGAGTGCAGGTGCAATCCAATTTTGGATACTCAGTTTTCATTGCAAATACAAAGAAAATTGCCCTGTTTCCCACCCGGTTTCGAGTTGGGAACCTTTCGGGGGTGAGGCGAATGTGATAACAACTCCACCATGGAAACAGACACTGGCGTTTATCCTGTTGGCAGGATTGGCAAACAGCGTAGCTGTCTGGCATTCACGATTTTAGTGACCGTTTTACCTCTACACCTGTCCAGGTAGCAAACACAGAATCCTTTGCTCTTTAGTGTAGTGGATAGTATCGCTGCCTGTCACGCGGAAGACTGGGGTTCAATTCCCCAACGGGGAGGTGGTGCCTGTGCTGTTTGCTTTTTGGATACTCCGTTTTCATTGCAAATACAAAGAAAATTGCCCGGTTTCCACACGGTTTCCACGCGGTTTCGAGCCAGGGACCTTTCTCGTGTTAGACGAATGTGATAACCACTACACCATGTAAACAGACACTGGCATTTACTCTGTTGGCCGGATTGGCAAACAAAATAGCTGTCAGGCATTACCGATTTTAGTGACAGTTTTCCCTCTACGCCTGTCCAGGTAGCAAGCACAGAATCCTTTCCTCGTTAGTATAGTGGATAGTATCTCCGCCTGTCACGTGGAAGACTGGGATTCCATTCCCCAATGGGGAGGTGGTACCTGTTCTGTTTGCTTTTTGGATACTCAGTTTTCATTGCAAATACAAAGAAAATTTCCCCGTTTCCACCCGGTTTCGAGCCAGGGACCTTTCGCATGTTAGGCGAATGTTATAACCACTACACCAGTGGTGTCAAACATACGGCCCGCGGGCCGGATCAGGCCCGCAGAGGGGTTTAATCCGGCCCGCAAGACTTTGTAAAGTTAAAAAAAAAAAATTGTAATGTCGGACCAATTAATCAACCAGCCACAATCAAATATATAAATTTGTAATTTCACAAGCAGTTCTCAGATGAGTAACGGAAATAGTACACGGAATCGCTGTGGAAGTCATTATTTTCCACACAACTTAAAGTTATGGTTTGTTTAAAAAAAAAAAAAAAAAAAATTTTTTTTTTTTTTTTTTTTTTTTTAATCATAGACCAACATAAACCTGTTAAATACGACACAAAATTCAATTTCTGGTAACACCAATACATATGACAGGGATTAAAGTCCTTATAACTTCATTAACTGTGCCACACAATGCATTCTGGGAACTATATATATGCAAAACAGGTCGATTTAACACGTCCGGAACCCATACAGACAAAGTGTTGCCGCGTTTCTTTTGCATTTGCGTTATTTTTTTAAACAATAGATTACAGTTGAGCTCCATAATTTAGGTCTTAAAAAAAAATCTGCGTATAATTGACAGCAATTGTTTTTAAGTTATATACCATTATTTTACCAATTCGGCCCGCTTAGTAATATATTTTCGTCCATGCGGCCCCTGAGCTAATATGAGTTTGACACCCCTGCACTACACCATGGAAACAGACACTGGAGTTTCACGTGCTGACAGGGTTGGCAAAGAGCATAGCTGGCTGGCATTCCCGATTTTAGTGACAGTTTTCCCTCTACGCCTGTCCAGGTAGCAAACAACGAGTCCTTTCCTCGGTAGTATTGAGGATAGTATCCCCGCCTGTCATACGGAAGACTGGGGTTCGATTATCTGACAGGTAGGTGAGTGCATTTGCAATTCAATTTTTGGATACTCAGTTTTCATTGCAAATACAAAGAAAATTGCCCTGTTTCGAGCTGGGGACCTTTCGCGTGAGGCGAATGTGATAACAACTACACCATGGAAACAGACGCTGGCGTTTACCCTGTTGGCAGGATTGGCAAACAGCATAGCTGTCTGGCATTCCCGATTTTAGTGACAGTTTTCCCTCTACGCCTCTCCAGGTCGCAAACACAGAATCCTTTCCTCGTTAGTATAGTGGATAGTATATCCGCCTATCATGTGGAAAACTGGGTTTTGATAACCCAAAGGGGAGGTGGTGCCTGTGCTGTTTGTTTTTTGGATACTCAGTTTTCATTGCACATTCAAAGAAAATTTCCCTGTTTCCACCCGGTTTCGAGCCCAGGACCTTTCTCGTGTTAGGCGAATGTGATAACCACTACACCATGAAAACAGACACTGGAGTTTCATGTGCTGACAGGGTTGGCAAAGAGCATAGCTGGCTGGCATTCCCGATTTTAGTGACAGTTTTCCCTCTATGCCTGTCCAGGTCGACAGTACAGAGTCCTTTCAACTTATAAAAAGAAACAGGATCAAAAATTAGAAAAATACCTGGAAGATAAAATTAAACAACTAACGGATGAATATGTATTAAACCCAAATAATCAAATATGGATAGAACTACAGAATATAAAAATACAGTTAGATAACATGTTATCTAAAAAGACAGAGTTTATAATACAACAGTTGAGATATAATAATTTTGAACATAATAATAAATCAGGTAAATTCCTGGCAAATCAACTTCAACGGAATCGGGAAAAATCTCTTATAACGGCTATTAAAGATATAAATGGTGTATGCACACAATCACCAGAAGAAATTAACCATATTTTTTATAACTATTATCGAAATCTATACACAGAAATTAATAGACCTAACCCTGAATATATTGAGGAATTCCTAAACAGCTTAAATATACCTCAGTTATCTATTGAACATAAAGATATTCTCGATACCCCGCTTACTATAGATGAGTTGTATCGTGCTTTAGACAGTATGCCTAATGGCAGAGCACCTGGTCCAGACGGCTTTCCGGCTATATTTTTTAAACATTTCTGGTTAATGTTTGCTCCATTATTTCTAAGAGTAGTAACTGAAATTAAAAGTAAAGGTGATATACGTCAAGATATGAATATAGCAGCAATTAAACTTTTATTAAAGCCAGAAAAAGACCCTACCCTCCCGTCAAGTTACCGACCGATATCACTAATTAATACCGATATTAAAATTATCGCTAAGGCCTTGGCATCTCGATTAGAGACGGTAATCTCGACAATTATTCATAGTGATCAAACAGGTTTTATTAAAGGTCGTCATTCTACTAATAATATTAGGAGACTCTTTAACTTGATTAGTATGTCACAGCGGTATGATAAAAAGGCAGTTGTTATTTCGCTGGATGCAGAAAAAGCATTCGATAAAGTTAACTGGTCCTTCCTCTTTGCTGTCTTAAATAAATTCGGCTTCGGGGAGTCATTCATTCAATGGGTCTCAATATTATATGATTCTCCTAAAGCTACAGTTACTACTAATGGGATTACATCACAGAGTTTTACTTTACAAAGGGGAACAAGACAAGGGTGCCCAATTTCTCCTTTATTATTTGCTATATTTATTGAGCCGCTTGCATTAGCTATACGTCAGGATGGACGGATCCAAGGAATCCACTCCGGGACAATAGAACATAAAATTAATCTATATGCCGATGATATATTACTCTATTTAGAAGAACCTGCTATCTCGCTAGGGGAAGCATTTAAATTAATAACTAAATTCTCTCACTTATCAGATTACTCGATTAACTGGACAAAATCAACATTATTACCTATTACAGAAAATTCATGGAATCCTACAAGTCAGGATCCACACTACTCCTTTCCTACAGGTAATTTAAAATACTTAGGTGTTAAAATTTCACCTAAGTTAACTGAATTAACTTCTTTAAATTTTTCACCATTATTGGATAGTATCCGTAGTGACCTGGAGCGCTGGAATAATCTTCCGATCTCTTTAATAGGACGGATAGCTACTATAAAAATGAAAGTTTTACCAAAGATTAATTATTTATTTTCAATGATTCCATTTAAACCTACGTCTAACTGGTTCCAATCGCTGGACTCTGCTATCATAAAATTCTATTGGAATAAAAAAAAAGCCAAAATTAGTCTATCTACTCTTCAGGAAAGTAAATCTAAAGGAGGTTTAGAGGCACCAAACTTTATGTACTATTATTTAGCTAATCAACTACAATATCTTGTGCTATGGACACAACCCAACAGAGATACTAACTGTTGGTTGGAATTGGAGCAGAAGGATTGTAATAATCTTAGACTGTCAGATTTACTCTTTATTACAAAATCAATAAGACGACATAATTGTTTTAAAAACCCAATGATAGCCGCCACCCTGACTGCCTGGTGGAAGGCATTAGAAATTACAAACTCCCAATTTGCGCCCTGTGGGCTCTCTCCCATTTGGCATAACCCCGACTTTCAACTTAATAATCAGTCGTTCCATTTAAGCCTATGGGAGCAGAAAGGAATTACACACCTTCATCATCTTTTCTCAGATAATAAGTTTATATCGTATACAAACTTGGTCCAGAAATATGAAATAAAAAAGGGAAATTTCTTACATTATCTGCAAGTTAAAAATATGGTTAAGAAACAAATCCCAACACTTCAGGATACGCTCCAACTGCCTGTCTTAGCTAAAGATATTATAAAGCTTTCTCCAACAACAATAAAGAAAATATCAAAAATATATAAGTTATTTTTATACACAAATAAAACGTATTTACCGACTTTAAAATGGGAAAAAGACTTGTCTATAGTTCCGGAACCAGACTTTTGGACCCAAATCTGTGAAAATGTATTTAAAATGACCAAACAGACAAATGTGCAACTTATCCAATATAAGATACTTCATAGAACATATATTACACAATATATGATGAAAAAAATGGGACTCTCTGACTCCGACATTTGTCTCCAGTGCTCACAAAACACTGCCGATACTTATCTTCATGCTTTATGGTCATGTACTCCAGTGCTGCATTTCTGGACTAAAATCTTGGAAAAGCTCGCTGATATATTAAACTGTAGGCTTCCTTTATCTCCAAGATTGTGTTTACTAGGTGACTTAACAATAACTGAGCTACCATGTAAACAATCTCAATCTATATTTATAGCCCTTACTATTGCTAAAAAAATAATCCTTGTCAATTGGAAAAATAAACAATCTCTAAATATCGACCACTGGTTAAACTTACTAATAAATTATATCTCAATGGAAAAAATCTCTGCCTTAAATAAAAATCAAGTATCAAGATTTAAACAAATATGGTCTATGTACATAGAATATTTTAATCTCAATTTGGCAACTTAATCCTGCCAAGATTCTGCCTGTTAACGAGAGCCACCACATCGTTACAACTTCTGTTTTCGCTGCTCCTGTATTTGGTATTTTGTATCTGATTGTTTTTATTTTTATATAGTCAGGAACCTAGTTGCTGCTAGTGGGCTCGAGCATACCACACTATACGACACTATACTCAATAACTCCTTAAGATCTATTTCTAGTGGGCACTAAGCATCAACACTTGGTGTTACTGCATGCTAATTAGTCAATTTTCTTGACGCCGTCCCCTGTGGTCGGGCGGGGGTGGTTCTGCCCCCCCCCCCCGTTGTCTGCTCGGTGGCGGTTGCGTCTTGGCCGCTCCCTGGGCCCCCTGTGGGGTGCGGTGTTGGGGTGCTTCCCCTGGTGCCCGGGGCGGTGCCGTCCCGGCGCGGTCCGCTGCTCCGTGCCCGGCGGCGCGGTTCGGGGTGGGTGGGCCTCCGGTGTGCCCCGTGGTTCCCTCTCCCCTCCCCCTTCCTCCCCCCCGTCGCCTCTCCCTCCTCGCCTCCTCCCGCCCATCCTCCTCTGCCTCCCGTTCCCTTTTCCCTTGTCGCCCTCCCTCCTCCTCTCCCCCCCCCGCCTCCTGCCCTGCAGCCGCCCTTTCGCCTTCTTGTCGTCTTCTCCCCGCTTCCCCCGCCCCCCCCCCCCCTTCCCTGTCTGCCCTGCGGCCCCTCCCCCTCCCTCTCCCTGGGCCTGGGGCTCCCTCCCCGGCCCGGGCGTCGGGCTCCGGGGGCCGGGCGAGGGTTTGGGGCCTGCCCCACTCCGGTATAACTCCTGGCGCCCCGGGCGGGCTCCGGTGGCCGGTGGGCTGTCCGGTAGCCCTGCTGCGCTGGCTGTCCGCCCATTGTGGTGCCGGGTGGATGAGGTGGGGGGCGGCAGGGGGTGGGGGTGCTGGGGGGCGGGCGTGCCACCTACACCCGCCGGGTTGGGTGAGGCCCCGCTGGTCGCTCCTCTTACTCACTTCACTAGCTTGCACTATACACTTTGTAAATATACACATAGGGCACACAACACATTTCTTGGTGGGGTGGGGAAGGGTGGAAACACCGTCTTCACCCTTCAACTCCCCTCCAATTTTAATGCACCTCACGTCCAAGGGGAGGGGTGAGTTGGGGCGGGGAGCCATCAGAGGGGATGGACTGCAGTGCCTGGCAGCGCTGTGGTCCCCCCCATTTGTGTCCCTGCCCCACCACTTTGTCCCTCCATTCCCTTTTTTAATGCACCACACATATACATATTCATTTTTTTGGGGGGGATACGGGTGTGTCGGAGTAGGGGAAATTTTTTCCCTCTGCTCCGACTCACCTGCTCCCAATTTTAATGCACCACACGCACACACTTTTATATACACTGGGTGGGGCCACATTCACGGTGTAAGGGTAGAGCTCGCCAGTCGGCGAGCTGGCGGACTCAGTAACAGGGTTAGGTGTCACTAGTACTCTGGCGTGACGACCGGGGCCTCTCCCCACCGGGCTCGGTGTTCTGGTGTTCCGCCTTCTCCCCTGGTGCTTCCTCCTCTGCTTCCCCCCTCCCGCCGCTGTGCAAATCTCGCGCGGCTGGAGGTGGGGTGGGCACATCTTCCCTCTCTGCGCTGCTGCCCGGTGCCGGTTTCCGGGGTGGGGTGGGGGGTTCTCGCGGGGGGCCGGGTTCGCGGGGGGGGGGTGGCGGCCGTCGGGGGGGGGCGGCTTGTTTGGGGGGGGGTGGAGGTATGGGTGGGTGGGGGGTTGGGTGCTGGGGGTCGGGGTGTGTTCGGGGGTTTGGGGGTCGGGGGTGGTGGGGCCTGGGTCGTGGTGGATGGCGGGTTTGGGTGGGGTGCGGGGGGGTCGTGGGGGGATGGGGGCTGGGGACCGGTGGGGCGCTGTGGGGGCCCGCTGGGCCTCGTTCTGCGGCCTTGGGCTCGGGGGTGTGGGCCGGGGCTGGGGCGGGGGTGTTCCGGGTGTCTGGGTCGGCTCGCCGACCGGTGTCCGCTCGGGTGGCTTGGGGGTGGCCTTGGTGCTGCCGCGGCCTGGGGATTCCTTGGGGGGTGCTCGCTTTGCTGGACCGCGGTTGACGGCTTCTTTCTTTGGTGGTGGTCCTTATGCATGCCAGATCCGTCGCACCAGCATCTACTGAAACTCAACAGAAGTACCCTCTCCCTCCCACAGCCCCTTGAATCAGTTGGTGCTGGTGTCTGTGGTTCTCACTTTGCTTTATCTATCCTTCCCTCCTTCCTCTCTTTAGTTTTTCCTCTGGTCACTTGAGATCTTAATTTATTAGAAGTATGAGGTTTCTGGGGTTGGCATAAGACTCCGGTTTTGTAACCACGCAGGAGGGGTCTTGTTGGTGCTGGACTTCACTTTGATGGATTGGATGTACTGGCTTCTATTGATCTCACTCTGCCTTATCGATCCTTCCCTCCTTCCTCTCTTTAGTTTTTCCTCTGGGCTCTTGAGATCTCGCTAAATTTGCTGGAATTTAGAGGCTTCCGGGGTTGGCGTAAGACTTTGATTTTGTAATCATGGGGAAGGCAGGAAGTGTTTGGTCGGTGCTGGATGTCACTTTGATTTACCTTTCTTTTCTCTTTATTTCTTTTTTTTTCTGACCTTTTCTCTGGTCTCCTGACCATTTAAATCTCACGACTCTGGCAAGATTCTGAAGTACCTGGTTAAGGCGAAGGGTAATGGGATATTTATAAGGTTTTAGGTGAATGAATGAGTATAAATTTATACGTATTTGCACGCACGCACACGCACGCACGCAAACGCACACAAACGCACACACGCAAACGCACGCACGCACGCAAACGCACGCACACATACACAAAAAAAAAAAAAAAAAAAAAAAAGAGCAATGATGACAAGACGTTGAATCGGTAAGACTACCGAATGAACAATTCTGAGAAAAAAAAAAAAAGTACAGAGTCCTTTCCTCGTTAGTATAGTGGATAGTATCTTCGCTTGTTACGCGCAAGACTGGGGTTTGATTCCCTGACGGGGAAGTGAGTGCAGGTGCAATCCAATTTTGGATACTCAGTTTTCATTGCAAATACAAAGAAAATTGCCCTGTTTCCACCCGGGGACCTTTGGCGCGTGAGGCAAACGTGATAACCACTACACCATGGAAACAGACGCTGGCATTTACCCTGTTGGCAGGATTGGCAAACAGCATAGCTGTCTGGCATTCCCAATTTTAGTGACAGTTTTCCCTATATGCCTGTCCAGGTAGCAAACACAGAGTTCTTTCCTCGTTAGTATAGTGGGTAGAATCTCCTCCTGTCACGCGGAAGACTGGGTTTCGATTACCCAACGGGGAGTTGCTGCCTTTTCTGTTTGCTTTTTGGATACTCAGTTTTCATCGCAAATACAAAGAAAATTGCCCTGTTTCCACCCGGTTTCGAGGCAGGGACCTTTCGCATGTTAGGCGAATGTTATAACCACTACACCATGGAAACAGACACTGGAGTTTCACGTGCTGACAGGGTTGGCAAAGAGCATAGCTGGCTGGCATTCCCGATTTTAGTGACAGTTTTCCCTCTACGCCTGTCCAGGGGTCAACCACAGAGTCCTTTCCTCGTTAGTATAGTAGATAGTATCTCTGCCTGTCACGTGGAAGACTGGGGTTTGATTACCTGACGGCGAGGTGAGTGCATTTGCAATTCAATTTTTGGATACTCAGTTTTCATTGCAAATACAAAGAAAATTGCCCTGTTTCCACCCGGTTTCGAGCTGGGGACCTTTCGCGCATGAGCCAAATGTGATAACCACTACACCATGTAAACAGACACTGGCATTTACTCTGTTGGCCGGATTGGCAAACAACATAGCTGTCTGGCATTCCCAATTTTAGTGACAGTTTTCCCTATATGCCTGTCCAGGTAGCAAACACAGAGTTCTTTCCTCGTTAGTATAGTGGGTAGAATCTCCTCCTGTCACGCGGAAGACTGGGTTTCGATTACCCAACGGGGAGTTGCTGGCTTTTCTGTTTGCTTTTTGGATACTCAGTTTTCATTGCAAATACAAAGAAAATTGCCCTGTTTCCACCCGGTTTCGAGGCAGGGACCTTTCGCATGTTAGGCGAATGTTATAACCACTACACCATGGAAACAGACACTGGAGTTTCACGTGCTGACAGGGTTGGCAAAGAGCATAGCTGGCTGGCATTCCCGATTTTAGTGACAGTTTTCCCTCTACGCCTGTCCAGGAAGTAAACAACGAGTCCTTTCCTCGTTAGTATAGTGGATAGTATCCCCGCTTGTTACGCGCAAGACTGGGGTTCGATTCCCTGACGGGGAGGTGAGTGCAGGTGCAAACCAATTTTGGATACTCAGTTTTCATTGCAAATACAAAGAAAATTGCCCTGTTTCCCACCCGGTTTCGAGTTGGGGAACTTTCACGCGTGAGGCGAATGTGATAACCACTACACCATGGAAACAGACGCTGGCTTTTACCCTGTTGGCAGGATTGGCAAACAGCATAGCTGTCAGGCATTCACTATTTTAGTGACAGTTTTCCCTCTACGCCTGTCCAGGTAGCAAGCACAGAATCCTTTCCTCGTTAGTATAGTGGAGAGTATCTCCGCCTGTCACGTGGAATACTGGGTTTCCATTCCCCAATGGGGAGGTGGTACCTGTGCTGTTTGCTTTTTGGATACTCAGTTTTCATTGCAAATTCAAAGAAAATTGCCCGGTTTCCACGCGGTTTCGAGCCAGGGACCTTGCTCGTGTTAGGCGAATGTGATAACCACTACACCATGTAAACAGACACTGGCATTTACTCTGTTGGCCGGATTGGCAAACAACATAGCTGTCTGGCATTCCCAATTTTAGTGAGAGTTTTCCCTATATGCCTGTCCAGGTAGCAAACACAGAGTTCTTTCCTCGTTCGTATAGTGGGTAGAATCTCCTCCTGTCACGCGGAAGACTGGGTTTCGATTACCCAACGGGGAGTTGCTGCCTTTTCTGTTTGCTTTTTGGATACTCAGTTTTCATTGCAAATACAAAGAAAATTGCCCTGTTTCCACCCGGTTTCGAGGCAGGGACCTTTCGCATGTTAGGCGAATGTTATAACCACTACACCATGGAACCAGACACTGGAGTTTCACGTGCTGACAGGGTTGGCAAAGAGCATAGCTGGCTGGCATTCCCGATTTTAGTGACAGTTTTCCCTCTACGCCTGTCCAGGAAGTAAACAATGAGTCCTTTCCTCGGTAGTATAGAGGATAGTATCCCCGCCTGTCATGCGGAAGACTGGAGTTCGATTATCTGACGGGGAGGTGAGTGCATTTGCAATTCAATTTTTGGATACTCAGTTTTCATTGCAAATACAAAGAAAATTGCCCTGTTTCCACCCGGTTTCGAGCCAGGGACCTTTCGCATATTAGGCGAATGTTATAACCACTACACCATGGAAACAGACACTGGAGTTTCACGTGCTGACAGGGTTGGAAAAGAGCATAGCTGGCTGGCATTCCCGATTTTAGTGTCAGTTTTCTCTCTACGCCTGTCCAGGTAGCAAACAACGAGTCCTTTCCTCGGTAGTATAGAGGATAGTATCTCTGCCTGTCACGTGGAAGACTAGGGTTTGATTACCTGACGGCGAGGTGAGTGCATTTGCAATTAAATTTTTGGATACTCAGTTTTCATTGCAAATACAAAGAAAATTGCCCTGTTTCCACCCGGTTTCGAGCTGGGGACCTTTCACGCATGAGGCAAACGTGATAATCACTACACCATGGAAACAGACGCTGGCATTTACCCTGTTGGCAGGATTGGCAAACAGCATAGCTGTCTGGCATTCCCGATTTTAGTCACAGTTTTCCCTCTATGCCTGTCCAGGTCGACAGCACAGAGTCCTTTCCTCGTTAGTATAGTGGATACTATCTTCGCTTGTTACGCGTAAGACTGGGGTTTGATTCCCTGACGGGGAAGTGAGTGCAGGTGCAATCCAGTTTTGGATACTCAGTTTTCATTGCAAATACAAAGAAAATTGCCCTGTTTCCACCCGGGGACCTTTGGCGCGTGAGGCAAACGTGATAACCACTACACCATGGAAACAGACGCTGGCATTTACCCTGTTGGCAGGATTGGCAAACAGCATAGCTGTCTGGCATTCCCGATTTTAGTGACAGTTTTCCCTCTACGCCTGTCCAGGGAGCAAGCGCAGAGTCCTTTCCTCGTTAGTATAGTAAATAGTATCTCCGCCTGTCACGTGCAAGACTGGGATTCGATTCCCTGACAGGGAGGTGAGTGCAGGTGCAATTAAATTTTTGGATACTCAGTTTTCATTGCAAATACAAAGAAAACTGCCCTGTTTCCACCCGGTTTCGAGCTGGGGACCTCTCGCATGTGAGGCGAATGTGATAACCACTACTCCATGGAAACAGACGCTGGGGTTTACCCTGTTGGCAGGATTGGGAAACAGCATAGCTGTCTGGCATTCCCGATTTTAGCGACAGTTTTCCCTCTACGCCTGTCCAGGTAGCCACCACAGAGTCCTTTCCTCGTTAGTATAGTGGATAGTATCTCTGCCTGTCACGTGGAAGACTGGGGTTTGATTACCTGACGGCGAGGTGAGTGCATTTGCAATTCAATTTTTGGATACTCAGTTTTCATTGCAAATACAAAGAAAATTGCCCTGTTTCCACCCGGTTTCGAGCTGGGGACCTTTCGCGCATGAGGCAAATGTGATAACCACTACACCATGTAAACAGACACTGGCATTTACTCTGTTGGCCGGATTGGCAAACAACATAGCTGTCTGGCATTCCCAATTTTAGTGACAGTTTTCCCTATATGCCTGTCCAGGTAGCAAACACAGAGTTCTTTCCTCGTTAGTATAGTGGGTAGAATCTCCTCCTGTCACGCGGAAGACTGGGTTTCGATTACCCAACGGGGAGTTGCTGCCTTTTCTGTTTGCTTTTTGGATACTCAGTTTTCATTGCAAATACAAAGAAAATTGCCCTGTTTCGAGGCAGGGACCTTTCGCATGTTAGGCGAATGTTATAACCACTACACCATGGAAACAGACACTGGAGTTTCACGTGCTGACAGGGTTGGCAAAGAGCATAGCTGGCTGGCATTCCCGATTTTAGTGACAGTTTTCCCTCTACGCCTGTCCAGGAAGTAAACAACGAGTCCTTTCCTCGGTAGTATAGAGGATAGTATCCCCGCCTGTCATGCGGAAGACTGGAGTTCGATTATCTGACGGAGAGGTGAGTGCATTTGCAATTCAATTTTTGGATACTCAGTTTTCATTGCAAATACAAAGAAAATTGCCCTGTTTCCACCCGGTTTCGAGCCAGGGACCTTTCGCATATTAGGCGAATGTTATAACCACTACACCATGGAAACAGACACTGGAGTTTCACGTGCTGACAGGGTTGGCAAAGAGCATAGCTGGCTGGCATTCCCGATTTTAGTGTCAGTTTTCTCTCTACGCCTGTCCAGGTAGCAAACAACTAGTCCTTTCCTCGGTAGTATAGAGGATAGTATCTCTGCCTGTCACGTGGAAGACTGGGGTTTGATTACCTGACGGCAAGGTGAGTGCCTTTGCAATTCAATTTTTGGATACTCAGTTTTCATTGCAAATACAAAGAAAATTGCCCTGTTTCCACCCGGTTTCGAGCTGGGGACCTTTCACGCATGAGGCAAACGTGATAATCACTACACCATGGAAACAGACGCTGGCATTTACCCTGTTGGCAGGATTGGCAAACAGCATAGCTGTCTGGCATTCCCGATTTTAGTGACAGTTTTCCCTCTACGCCTGTCCAGGTCGACAGCACAGAGTCCTTTCCTCGTTAGTATAGTGGATAGTATCTTCGCTTGTTACGCGCAAGACTGGGGTTTGATTCCCTGATGGGGAATTGAGTGCAGGTGCAATCCAATTTTGGATACTCAGTTTTCATTGCAAATACAAAGAAAATTGCCCTGTTTCCACCCGGGGACCTTTGGCGCGTGAGGCAAACGTGATAACCACTACACCATGGAAACAGACGGTGGTATTTACCCTGTTGGCAGGATTGGCAAACAGCATAGCTGTCTGGCATTCCCGATTTTAGTGACAGTTTTCCCTCTACGCCTGTCCAGGTAGCAAGCGCAGAGTCCTTTCCTCGTTAGTATAGTAGATAGTATCTCCGCCTGTCACGTGCAAGACTGGGGTTCGATTCCCTGACAGGGAGGTGAGTGCAGGTGCAATTAAATTTTTGGATACTCAGTTTTCATTGCAAATACAAAGAAAACTGCCCTGTTTCCACCCGGGGACCTTTCGCATGTGAGGCGAATGTGATAACCACTACTCCATGGAAACAGACGCTGGGGTTTAGCCTGTTGGCAGGATTGGGAAACAGCATAGCTGTCTGGCATTCCCGATTTTAGCGACAGTTTTCCCTCTACGCCTGTCCAGGTAGCCACCACAGAGTCCTTTCCTCGTTAGTATAGTGGATAGTATCTCTGCCTGTCACGTGGAAGGCTGGGGTTTGATTACCTGACGGCGAGGTGAGTGCATTTGCAATTCAATTTTTGGATACTCAGTTTTCATTGCAAATACAAAGAAAATTGCCCTGTTTCCACCCGGTTTCGAGCTGGGGACTTTTCTCGCATGAGGCAAACGTGATAATCACTACACCATGGAAACAGACGCTAGCATTTACGCTGTTGGCAGGATTGGCAAACAGCATAGCTGTCTGGCATTCCCGATTTTAGTGACAGTTTTCCCTCTACGCCTGTCCAGGGAGCAAGCGCAGAGTCCTTTCCTCGTTAGTATAGTAGATAGTATCTCCGCCTGTCACGTGCAAGACTGGGATTCGATTCCCTGACAGGGAGGTGAGTGCAGGTGCAATTAAATTTTTGGATACTCAGTTTTCATTGCAAATACAAAGAAAATTGCCCTGTTTCGAGCTGGGGACCTTTCGCGTGTGAGGCGAATGTGATAACGACACCATGGAAACAGACGCTGGCGTTTACCCTGTTGGCAGGATTGGCAAACAGCATAGCTGTCTGGCATTCCCGATGTTAGTGACAGTTTTCCCTCTACGCCTCTCCAGGTCGCAAACACAGAATCCTTTCCTCGTTAGTATAGTGGATAGTATATCCGCCTATCACGTGGAAAACTGGGTTTTGATTCCCCAAAGGGGAGGTGGTGCCTTTGCTGTTTGTTTTATGGATACTCAGTTTTCATTGCACATTCAAAGAAAATTGCCCTGTTTCCACCCGGTTTCGAGCCCGGGACCTTTTTCATGTTAGGCGAATGTGATAACCACTACACCATGAAAACAGACACTGGAGTTTCATGTGCTGACAGGGTTGGCAAAGAGCATAGCTGGCTAGCATTCCCGATTTTAGTGACAGTTTTCCCTCTACGCCTGTCCAGGTCGGCAGCACAGAGTCCTTTCCTCGTTAGTATAGTGGATAGTATCTTCGCTTGTTACGCGCAAGACTGGGGTTTGATTCCCTGACGGGGAAGTGAGTGCAGGTGCAATCCAATTTTGGATACTCAGTTTTCATTGCAAATACAAAGAAAATTGCCCTGTTTCCCACCCGGTTTCGAGTTGGGGACCTTTCGCGTGTGAGGCAAATGTGATAACCACTACACCATGGAAACAGACGCTGGTGTTAACCCTGTTGGCAGGATTGGCAAACAGCATGGCTGTCTTGCATTCCCGATTTTAGTGACAGTTTTCCCTCTACGCCTCTCCAGGAAGCAAACACAGAATCCTTTCCTCGTTAGTATAGTGGATAGTATAACCGCCTCTCACGTGGAAGACTGGGTTTTGATTCCCCAACGTGGAGTTGCTGCATGTTCTATTTGCTTTTTGGATACTCAGTTTTCATTGCAAATACAAAGAAAATTGCCATGTTTCCCACCCGGTTTCGAGTTGGGAACCTTTCGGGTGTGAGGCGAATGTGATAACAACTCCACCATGGAAACAGACACTGGCGTTTATCCTGTTGGCAGGATTGGCAAACAGCATAGCTGTCTGGCATTCACGATTTTAGTGACAGTTTTCCCTCTACAGGTCGCAAATACAGAATCCTTTCCTCGTTAGTATAGTGGATAGTATATCCGCCTATCACGTGGAAGACTGGGTTTTGATTACCCAAAGGGGAGGTGGTGCCTGTGCTGTTTGTTTTTTGGATACTCAGTTTTCATTGCACATTCACAGAAATTGCCCTGTTTCCACCCGGATTCGAGCCCGGGACCTTTTGCATGTTCGGCGAATGTGATAACCACTACACCATGGAAACAGACACTGGAGTTTCATGTGCTGACAGGGTTGGCAAAGAGCATAGCTGGCTGGCATTCCCGATTTTAGTGACAGTTTTCCCTCTACGCCTGTCCAGGTCGGCAGGACAGAGTCCTTTCCTCGTTAGTATAGTGGATAGTATCTCCGCCTGTCACGCGCAAGACTGGGGTTCGATTCCCTGACGGGGAAGTGAGTGCAGGTGCAATCCAATTTTGGATACTCAGTTTTCATTGCAAATACAAAGAAAATTTCCCTGTTTCCCACCCGGTTTCGAGTTGGGGACCTTTCGCATGTGAGGCGAATGTGATAACCACTACAACATGGAAACAGACGCTGGCGTTAACCCTGTTGGCAGGATTGGCAAACAGCATGGCTGTCTTGCATTCCCGATTTTAGTGACAGTTTTCCCTCTACGCCTCTCCAGGTAGCAAAAACAGATTCCTTTCCTCATTAGTATAGTGGATAGTATAACCGCCTCTCACGTGGAAGACTGGGTTTCGATTCCCCAACGGGGAGTTGCTGCATGTTCTATTTGCTTTTTGGATACTCAGTTTTCATTGCAAATACAAAGAAAATTGCCCTGTTTCCACGCGGTTTTGAGTTGGGGACCTTTCACGTGTTCGGCGAATGTGATAACCACTACACCATGGAAACAGACACTAGAGTTTCATGTGCTGACAGGGTTGGCAAAGAGCATAGCTGGCTGGCATTCCCGATTTTAGTGACAGTTTTCCCTCTACGCCTGTCCAGGTCGGCAGCACAGAGTCCTTTCCTCGTTATTATAGTAGATAGTATCTCCGCCTGTCACGCGCAAGACTGGGGTTCGATTCCCTGACGGGGAGGTGAGTGCCGGTGCAGTCCAATTTTGGATACTCAGTTTTCATTGCAAATACAAAGAAAATTGCCCTGTTTCCCACCCGGTTTCGAGTTGGGAACCTTTCGGGTGTGAGGCGAATGTGATAACAACTCCACCATGGAAACAGACACTGGCGTTTATCCTGTTGGCAGGATTGGCAAACAGCATAGCTGTCTGGCATTCACGATTTTAGTGACAGTTTTACCTCTACACCTGTCCAGGTAGCAATTACAGAATCCTTTCCTCGTTAGTATAGTGGATAGAATCTCCTCCTGTCACGCGGAAGACTGGGTTTCGATTACCCAACGGGGAGTTGCTGCCTTTTCTGTTGGCTTTTTGGATACTCAGTTTTCATTGCAAATACAAAGAAAAATTGCCCTATTTCCACCCGGTTTCGAGCCAGGGACCTTTCGCATGTTAGGCGAATGTTATAACCACTACACCATGGAAACAGACACTGGCGTTTCACGTGCTGACAGGGTTGGCAAAGAGCATAGCTGGCTGGCATTCGCGATTTTAGTGACAGTTTTCCCTCTACGCCTGTCCAGGAAGTAATCAACGAGTCCTTTCCTCGGTAGTATAGAGGATAGTATCCCCGTCTGTCATGCGGAAGACTGGGGTTCGATTATCTGACGGGGAGGTGAGTGCATTTGCAATTCAATTTTTGAATACTCAGTTTTCATTGCAAATACAAAGAAAAAAAATTACCCTGTTTCCACCCGGTTTCGAGCCAGGGACCTTTCGCATGTTAGGCGAATGTTATAACCACTACACCATGGAAACAGACACTGGAGTTTCACGTGCTGACAGGGTTGGCAAAGAGCATAGCTGGCTGGCATTCCCGATTTTAGTGACAGTTTTCCCTCTACGCCTGTCCAGGTAGCAAACAACAAGTCCTTTCCTCGGTAGTATTGAGGATAGTATCCCCGCCTGTCATACGGAAGACTGGGGTTCGATTATCTGACAGGTAGGTGAGTGCATTTGCAATTCAATTTTTGGATACTCAGTTTTCATTGCAAATACAAAGAAAATTGCCCTGTTTCGAGCTGGGGACCTTTCGCGTGAGGCGAATGTGATAACAACTACACCATGGAAACAGACGCTGGCGTTTACCCTGTTGGCAGGATTGGCAAACAGCATAGCTGTCTGGCATTCCCGATTTTAGTGACAGTTTTCCCTCTACGCCTCTCCAGGTCGCAAACACAGAATCCTTTCCTCGTTAGTATAGTGGATAGTATATCCGCCTATCATGTGGAAAACTGGGTTTTGATACCCCAAAGGGGAGGTGGTGCCTGTGCTGTTTGTTTTTTGGATACTCAGTTTTCATTGCACATTCCAAGAAAATTTCCCTGTTTCCACCCGGTTTCGAGCCCAGGACCTTTCTCGTGTTAGGCGAATGTGATAACCACTACACCATGAAAACAGACACTGGAGTTTCATGTGCTGACAGGGTTGGCAAAGAGCATAGCTGGCTGGCATTCCCGATTTTAGTGACAGTTTTCCCTCTATGCCTGTCCAGGTCGACAGTACAGAGTCCTTTCCTCGTTAGTATAGTGGATAGTATCTTCGCTTGTTACGCGCAAGACTGGGGTTTGATTCCCTGACGGGGAAGTGAGTGCAGGTGCAATCCAATTTTGGATACTCAGTTTTCATTGCAAATACAAAGAAAATTGCCCTGTTTCCACCCGGGGACCTTTGGCGCGTGAGGCAAACGTGATAACCACTACACCATGGAAACAGACGCTGGCATTTACCCTGTTGGCAGGATTGGCAAACAGCATAGCTGTCTGGCATTCCCAATTTTAGTGACAGTTTTCCCTATATGCCTGTCCAGGTAGCAAACACAGAGTTCTTTCCTCGTTAGTATAGTGGGTAGAATCTCCTCCTGTCACGCGGAAGACTGGGTTTCGATTACCCAACGGGGAGTTGCTGCCTTTTCTGTTTGCTTTTTGGATACTCAGTTTTCATCGCAAATACAAAGAAAATTGCCCTGTTTCCACCCGGTTTCGAGGCAGGGACCTTTCGCATGTTAGGCAAATGTTATAACCACTACACCATGGAAACAGACACTGGAGTTTCACGTGCTGACAGGGTTGGCAAAGAGCATAGCTGGCTGGCATTCCCGATTTTAGTGACAGTTTTCCCTCTACGCCTGTCCAGGGGTCAACCACAGAGTCCTTTCCTCGTTAGTATAGTAGATAGTATCTCTGCCTGTCACGTGGAAGACTGGGGTTTGATTACCTGACGGCGAGGTGAGTGCATTTGCAATTCAATTTTTGGATACTCAGTTTTCATTGCAAATACAAAGAAAATTGCCCTGTTTCCACCCGGTTTCGAGCTGGGGACCTTTCGCGCATGAGCCAAATGTGATAACCACTACACCATGTAAACAGACACTGGCATTTACTCTGTTGGCCGGATTGGCAAACAACATAGCTGTCTGGCATTCCCAATTTTAGTGACAGTTTTCCCTATATGCCTGTCCAGGTAGCAAACACAGAGTTCTTTCCTCGTTAGTATAGTGGGTAGAATCTCCTCCTGTCACGCGGAAGACTGGGTTTCGATTACCCAACGGGGAGTTGCTGCCTTTTCTGTTTGCTTTTTGGATACTCAGTTTTCATTGCAAATACAAAGAAAATTGCCCTGTTTCCACCCGGTTTCGAGGCAGGGACCTTTCGCATGTTAGGCGAATGTTATAACCACTACACCATGGAAACAGACACTGGAGTTTCACGTGCTGACAGGGTTGGCAAAGAGCATAGCTGGCTGGCATTCCCGATTTTAGTGACAGTTTTCCCTCTACGCCTGTCCAGGAAGTAAACAACGAGTCCTTTCCTCGTTAGTATAGTGGATAGTATCCCCGCTTGTTACGCGCAAGACTGGGGTTCGATTCCCTGACGGGGAGGTGAGTGCAGGTGCAAACCAATTTTGGATACTCAGGTTTCATTGCAAATACAAAGAAAATTGCCCTGTTTCCCACCCGGTTTCGAGTTGGGGAACTTTCACGCGTGAGGCGAATGTGATAACCACTACACCATGGAAACAGACGCTGGCTTTTACCCTGTTGGCAGGATTGGCAAACAGCATAGCTGTCAGGCATTCACTATTTTAGTGACAGTTTTCCCTCTACGCCTGTCCAGGTAGCAAGCACAGAATCCTTTCCTCGTTAGTATAGTGGAGAGTATCTCCGCCTGTCACGTGGAATACTGGGTTTCCATTCCCCAATGGGGAGGTGGTACCTGTGCTGTTTGCTTTTTGGATACTCAGTTTTCATTGCAAATTCAAAGAAAATTGCCCGGTTTCCACGCGGTTTCGAGCCAGGGACCTTGCTCGTGTTAGGCGAATGTGATAACCACTACACCATGTAAACAGACACTGGCATTTACTCTGTTGGCCGGATTGGCAAACAACATAGCTGTCTGGCATTCCCAATTTTAGTGAGAGTTTTCCCTATATGCCTGTCCAGGTAGCAAACACAGAGTTCTTTCCTCGTTAGTATAGTGGGTAGAATCTCCTCCTGTCACGCGGAAGACTGGGTTTCGATTACCCAACGGGGAGTTGCTGCCTTTTCTGTTTGCTTTTTGGATACTCAGTTTTCATTGCAAATACAAAGAAAATTGCCCTGTTTCCACCCGGTTTCGAGGCAGGGACCTTTCGCATGTTAGGCGAATGTTATAACCACTACACCATGGAACCAGACACTGGAGTTTCACGTGCTGACAGGGTTGGCAAAGAGCATAGCTGGCTGGCATTCCCGATTTTAGTGACAGTTTTCCCTCTACGCCTGTCCAGGAAGTAAACAATGAGTCCTTTCCTAGGTAGTATAGAGGATAGTATCCCCGCCTGTCATGCGGAAGACTGGAGTTCGATTATCTGACGGGGAGGTGAGTGCATTTGCAATTCAATTTTTGGATACTCAGTTTTCATTGCAAATACAAAGAATATTGCCCTGTTTCCACCCGGT
Source organism: Festucalex cinctus (assembly GCF_051991245.1). Taxonomy (NCBI): domain Eukaryota; kingdom Metazoa; phylum Chordata; class Actinopteri; order Syngnathiformes; family Syngnathidae; genus Festucalex; species Festucalex cinctus. The sequence goes on along the minus strand of NC_135429.1, from coordinate 21,577,455 downwards.
TTCGAGCCAGGGACCTTTCGCATATTAGGCGAATGTTATAACCACTACACCATGGAAACAGACACTGGAGTTTCACGTGCTGACAGGGTTGGAAAAGAGCATAGCTGGCTGGCATTCCCGATTTTAGTGTCAGTTTTCTCTCTACGCCTGTCCAGGTAGCAAACAACGAGTCCTTTCCTCGGTAGTATAGAGGATAGTATCTCTGCCTGTCACGTGGAAGACTAGGGTTTGATTACCTGACGGCGAGGTGAGTGCATTTGCAATTCAATTTTTGGATACTCAGTTTTCATTGCAAATACAAAGAAAATTGCCCTGTTTCCACCCGGTTTCGAGCTGGGGACCTTTCACGCATGAGGCAAACGTGATAATCACTACACCATGGAAACAGACGCTGGCATTTACCCTGTTGGCAGGATTGGCAAACAGCATAGCTGTCTGGCATTCCCGATTTTAGTCACAGTTTTCCCTCTATGCCTGTCCAGGTCGACAGCACAGAGTCCTTTCCTCGTTAGTATAGTGGATAGTATCTTCGCTTGTTACGCGTAAGACTGGGGTTTGATTCCCTGACGGGGAAGTGAGTGCAGGTGCAATCCAGTTTTGGATACTCAGTTTTCATTGCAAATACAAAGAAAATTGCCCTGTTTCCACCCGGGGACCTTTGGCGCGTGAGGCAAACGTGATAACCACTACACCATGGAAACAGACGCTGGCATTTACCCTGTTGGCAGGATTGGCAAACATCATAGCTGTCTGGCATTCCCGATTTTAGTGACAGTTTTCCCTCTACGCCTGTCCAGGTAGCAAGCGCAGAGTCCTTTCCTCGTTAGTATAGTAGATAGTATCTCCGCCTGTCACGTGCAAGACTGGGGTTCGATTCCCTGACAGGGAGGTGAGTGCAGGTGCAATTAAATTTTTGGATACTCAGTTTTCATTGCAAATACAAAGAAAACTGCCCTGTTTCCACCCGGTTTCGAGCTGGGGACCTTTCGCATGTGAGGCGAATGTGATAACCACTACTCCATGGAAACAGACGCTGGGGTTTACCCTGTTGGCAGGATTGGGAAACAGCATAGCTGTCTGGCATTCCCGATTTTAGCGACAGTTTTCCCTCTACGCCTGTCCAGGTAGCCACCACAGAGTCCTTTCCTCGTTAGTATAGTGGATAGTATCTCTGCCTGTCACGTGGAAGACTGGGGTTTGATTACCTGACGGCGAGGTGAGTGCATTTGCAATTCAATTTTTGGATACTCAGTTTTCATTGCAAATACAAAGAAAATTGCCCTGCTTCCACCCGGTTTCGAGCTGGGGACCTTTCGCGCATGAGGCAAATGTGATAACCACTACACCATGTAAACAGACACTGGCATTTACTCTGTTGGCCGGATTGGCAAACAACATAGCTGTCTGGCATTCCCAATTTTAGTGACAGTTTTCCCTATATGCCTGTCCAGGTAGCAAACACAGAGTTCTTTCCTCGTTAGTATAGTGGGTAGAATCTCCTCCTGTCACGCGGAAGACTGGGTTTCGATTACCCAACGGGGAGTTGCTGCCTTTTCTGTTTGCTTTTTGGATACTCAGTTTTCATTGCAAATACAAAGAAAATTGCCCTGTTTCGAGGCAGGGACCTTTCGCATGTTAGGCGAATGTTATAACCACTACACCATGGAAACAGACACTGGAGTTTCACGTGCTGACAGGGTTGGCAAAGAGCATAGCTGGCTGGCATTCCCGATTTTAGTGACAGTTTTCCCTCTACGCCTGTCCAGGAAGTAAACAACGAGTCCTTTCCTCGGTAGTATAGAGGATAGTATCCCCGCCTGTCATGCGGAAGACTGGAGTTTGATTATCTGACGGAGAGGTGAGTGCATTTGCAATTCAATTTTTGGATACTCAGTTTTCATTGCAAATACAAAGAAAATTGCCCTGTTTCCACCCGGTTTCGAGCCAGGGACCTTTCGCATATTAGGCGAATGTTATAACCACTACACCATGGAAACAGACACTGGAGTTTCACGTGCTGACAGGGTTGGCAAAGAGCATAGCTGGCTGGCATTCCCGATTTTAGTGTCAGTTTTCTCTCTACGCCTGTCCAGGTAGCAAACAACTAGTCCTTTCCTCGGTAGTATAGAGGATAGTATCTCTGCCTGTCACGTGGAAGACTGGGGTTTGATTACCTGACGGCGAGGTGAGTGCCTTTGCAATTCAATTTTTGGATACTCAGTTTTCATTGCAAATACAAAGAAAATTGCCCTGTTTCCACCCGGTTTCGAGGCAGGGACCTTTCGCATGTTAGGCGAATGTTATAACCACTACACCATGGAAACAGACACTGGAGTTTCACGTGCTGACAGGGTTGGCAAAGAGCATAGCTGGCTGGCATTCCCGATTTTAGTGTCAGTTTTCTCTCTACGCCTGTCCAGGTAGCAAACAACTAGTCCTTTCCTCGGTAGTATAGAGGATAGTATCTCTGCCTGTCACGTGGAAGACTGGGGTTTGATTACCTGACGGCGAGGTGAGTGCCTTTGCAATTCAATTTTTGGATACTCAGTTTTCATTGCAAATACAAAGAAAATTGCCCTGTTTCCACCCGGTTTCGAGCTGGGGACCTTTCACGAATGAGGCAAACGTGATAATCACTACACCATGGAAACAGACGCTGGCATTTACCCTGTTGGCAGGATTGGCAAACAGCATAGCTGTCTGGCATTCCCGATTTTAGTGACAGTTTTCCCTCTACGCCTGTCCAGGTCGACAGCACAGAGTCCTTTCCTCGTTAGTATAGTGGATAGTATCTTCGCTTGTTACGCGCAAGACTGGGGTTTGATTCCCTGACGGGGAATTGAGTGCAGGTGCAATCCAATTTTGGATACTCAGTTTTCATTGCAAATACAAAGAAAATTGCCCTGTTTCCACCCGGGGACCTTTGGCGCGTGAGGCAAACGTGATAACCACTACACCATGGAAACAGACGGTGGTATTTACCCTGTTGGCAGGATTGGCAAACAGCATAGCTGTCTGGCATTCCCGATTTTAGTGACAGTTTTCCCTCTACGCCTGTCCAGGTAGCAAGCGCAGAGTGCTTTCCTCGTTAGTATAGTAGATAGTATCTCCGCCTGTCACGTGCAAGACTGGGGTTCGATTCCCTGACAGGGAGGTGAGTGAGTGCAGGTGCAATTAAATTTTTGGATACTCAGTTTTCATTGCAAATACAAAGAAAACTGCCCTGTTTCCACCCGGTTTCGAGCTGGGGACCTTTCGCATGTGAGGCGAATGTGATAACCACTACTCCATGGAAACAGACGCTGGGGTTTAGCCTGTTGGCAGGATTGGGAAACAGCATAGCTGTCTGGCATTCCTGATTTTAGCGACAGTTTTCCCTCTACGCCTGTCCAGGTAGCCACCACAGAGTCCTTTCCTCGTTAGTATAGTGGATAGTATCTCTGCCTGTCACGTGGAAGGCTGGGGTTTGATTACCTGACGGCGAGGTGAGTGCATTTGCAATTCAATTTTTGGATACTCAGTTTTCATTGCAAATACAAAGAAAATTGCCCTGTTTCCACCCGGTTTCGAGCTGGGGACTTTTCTCGCATGAGGCAAACGTGATAATCACTACACCATGGAAACAGACGGTGGTATTTACCCTGTTGGCAGGATTGGCAAACAGCATAGCTGTCTGGCATTCCCGATTTTAGTGACAGTTTTCCCTCTACGCCTGTCCAGGTAGCAAGCGCAGAGTGCTTTCCTCGTTAGTATAGTAGATAGTATCTCCGCCTGTCACGTGCAAGACTGGGGTTCGATTCCCTGACAGGGAGGTGAGTGAGTGCAGGTGCAATTAAATTTTTGGATACTCAGTTTTCATTGCAAATACAAAGAAAACTGCCCTGTTTCCACCCGGTTTCGAGCTGGGGACCTTTCGCATGTGAGGCGAATGTGATAACCACTACTCCATGGAAACAGACGCTGGGGTTTAGCCTGTTGGCAGGATTGGGAAACAGCATAGCTGTCTGGCATTCCTGATTTTAGCGACAGTTTTCCCTCTACGCCTGTCCAGGTAGCCACCACAGAGTCCTTTCCTCGTTAGTATAGTGGATAGTATCTCTGCCTGTCACGTGGAAGGCTGGGGTTTGATTACCTGACGGCGAGGTGAGTGCATTTGCAATTCAATTTTTGGATACTCAGTTTTCATTGCAAATACAAAGAAAATTGCCCTGTTTCCACCCGGTTTCGAGCTGGGGACTTTTCTCGCATGAGGCAAACGTGATAATCACTACACCATGGAAACAGACGCTAGCATTTACCCTGTTGGCAGGATTGGCAAACAGCATAGCTGTCTGGCATTCCCGATTTTAGTGACAGTTTTCCCTCTACGCCTGTCCAGGGAGCAAGCGCAGAGTCCTTTCCTCGTTAGTATAGTAGATAGTATCTCCGCCTGTCACGTGCAAGACTGGGATTCGATTCCCTGACAGGGAGGTGAGTGCAGGTGCAATTAAATTTTTGGATACTCAGTTTTCATTGCAAATACAAAGAAAATTGCCCTGTTTCGAGCTGGGGACCTTTCGCGTGTGAGGCGAATGTGATAACGACACCATGGAAACAGACGCTGGCGTTTACCCTGTTGGCAGGATTGGCAAACAGCATAGCTGTCTGGCATTCCCGATTTTAGTGACAGTTTTCCCTCTACGCCTCTCCAGGTCGCAAACACAGAATCCTTTCCTCGTTAGTATAGTGGATAGTATATCCGCCTATCACGTGGAAAACTGGGTTTTGATTCCCCAAAGGGGAGGTGGTGCCTTTGCTGTTTGTTTTATGGATACTCAGTTTTCATTGCACATTCAAAGAAAATTGCCCTGTTTCCACCCGGTTTCGAGCCCGGGACCTTTTTCATGTTAGGCGAATGTGATAACCACTACACCATGAAAACAGACACTGGAGTTTCATGTGCTGACAGGGTTGGCAAAGAGCATAGCTGGCTGGCATTCCCGATTTTAGTGACAGTTTTCCCTCTACGCCTGTCCAGGTCGGCAGCACAGAGTCCTTTCCTCGTTAGTATAGTGGATAGTATCTTCGCTTGTTACGCGCAAGACTGGGGTTTGATTCCCTGACGGGGAAGTGAGTGCAGGTGCAATCCAATTTTGGATACTCAGTTTTCATTGCAAATACAAAGAAAATTGCCCTGTTTCCCACCTGGTTTCGAGTTGGGGACCTTTCGCGTGTGAGGCAAATGTGATAACCACTACACCATGGAAACAGACGCTGGTGTTAACCCTGTTGGCAGGATTGGCAAACAGCATGGCTGTCTTGCATTCCCGATTTTAGTGACAGTTTTCCCTCTACGCCTCTCCAGGAAGCAAACACAGAATCCTTTCCTCGTTAGTATAGTGGATAGTATAACCGCCTCTCACGTGGAAGACTGGGTTTTGATTCCCCAACGTGGAGTTGCTGCATGTTCTATTTGCTTTTTGGATACTCAGTTTTCATTGCAAATACAAAGAAAATTGCCATGTTTCCCACCCGGTTTCGAGTTGGGAACCTTTCGGGTGTGAGGCGAATGTGATAACAACTCCACCATGGAAACAGACACTGGCGTTTATCCTGTTGGCAGGATTGGCAAACAGCATAGCTGTCTGGCATTCACGATTTTAGTGACAGTTTTCCCTCTATGCCTGTCCAGGTAGCAAACACAGAGTCCTTTCCTCGTTAGAATAGTGGATAGTACGTTCTCCTGTCACGCGGAAGACTGGGGTTCGATACCCCAACGGGGACTTGGTACCTGTGCAATTGTATTTTTGGATACCCAGTTTTCATTGCAAATTCAAAGAAAATTGCCATATTTCCACCCGGTTTCGAGTCAGGTACCTTCGCGTGTTAGGCAAATGTGATAACCACTACACCATGGAAACAGACAGTGGAGTTTCATGTGCTGACAGGGTTGGCAAAGAGCATAGCTGGCTGGCATTCCCGATTTTAGTGACAGTTTTCCCTCTACACCTGTCCAGGTCGGCAGCACAGTCTTTCCTCGTTAGTATAGTGGATAGTATCTTGTTACGCACAAGACTGGGGTTCAATTCCCTGACGGGGAGGTGAGTGCAGGTGCAATCCAATTTTGGATACTCAGTTTTCATTGCAAATACAAAGAAAATTGCCCTGTTTCCCAACCGGTTTCGAGTTGGGGAACTTTCACGCGTGAGGCGAATGTGATAACCACTACACCATGGAAACAGATGCTGGTTTTTACCCTGTTGGCAGGATTGGCAAACAGCATAGCTGTCAGGCATTCCCGATTTTAGTGACAGTTTTCCCTCTACGCCTGTCCAGGTAGCAAGCACAGAATCCTTTCCTCGTTAGTATAGTGGATAGTATCTCCGCCTGTCACATGGAAGACTGGGTTTCGATTCCCCAATGGGGAGGTGGTACCTGTGCTGTTTGCTTTTTGGATACTCAGTTTTCATTGCAAATTCAAAGAAAATTGCCCGGTTTCCACCCGGTTTCGAGCCAGGGACCTTTCTCGTGTTAGGCGAATGTGATAACCACTACACCATGTAAACAGACACTGGCATTTATTCTGTTGGCCGGATTGGCAAACAACATAGCTGTCTGGCATTCCCGATTTTAGCGACAGTTTTCCCTATATGCCTGTCCAGGTAGCAAACACAGAGTTCTTTCCTCGTTAGTATAGTGGGAAGAATCTCCTCCTGTCACGCGGAAGAGTTTCGATTACCCAACGGGGAGTTTCTGCCTATTCTGTTTGCTTTTTGGATACTCAGTTTTCATTGCAAATACAAAGAAAATTGCCCTGTTTCCACCCGGTTTCGAGCCAGGGACCTTTCGCATGTTAGGCGAATGTTATAACCACTACACCATGGAAACAGCCACTGGAGTTTCACGTGCTGACAGGGTTGGCAAAGAGCATAGCTGGCTGGCATTCCCGATTTTAGTGACAGTTTTCCCTCTACGCCTGTCCAGGAAGCAAACACTGAGTCCTTTCCTCGGTAGTATAGAGGATAGTGTCCCCCCCTGTCATGCGGAAGACTGGGGTTCGATTATCTGACGGGGAGGTGAGTGCATTTGCAATTCAACTTTTGGATACTCAGTTTTCACTGCAAATACACAGAAAACTGCCCTGTTTCCACCCGGTTTCGAGCTGGGGACCTTTTGCATGTGAGGCAAATGTGATAACCACTACACCTATGGACACAGACGCTGGCGTTTACCCTGTTGGTAGGATTGGCAAACAGCATAGCTGTCTGGCATTCACAATTTTAGTGACAGTTTTACCTCTACGCCCGTCCAGGTAGCAAGCACAGAGTCCTTTCCTCGTTAGTATAGTGTATAGTATCTCCGCATGTCATGCGGAAGACTGGGGTTCGATTCCCCAACGGGGAGGTAGTGCCTGTGCTGTTTGCTTTTTGGATACTCAGTTTTCATTGCAAATACAAAGAAAATTGCCCTGTTTCTACCCGGTTTCGAGCTGGGGACATTTCGCGCGTGAGGCAAACGTGATAACCACTACACCATGGAAACAGACGCTGGCATTTACCCTGTTGGCAGGATTGGCAAACAGCATAGCTGTCTGGCATTCCCGATTTTAGTGACAGTTTTCCCTCTACGCCTGTCCAGGTAGCAAGCGCAGAGTCCTTTCCTCGTTAGTATAGTAGATAGTATCTCCGCCTGCCACGTGCAAGACTGGGGTTAGATTCCCTGACAGGGAGGTGAGTGCAGGTGCAATTAACTTTTTGGATACTCAGTTTTCATTGCAAATACAAAGAAAATTGCCCTGTTTCCCACCCGGTTTCTAATCCCGGTTTAGAACCTTTCGCATGTGAGGCGAATGTGACAACCACTACACCATGGAAACAGACACTGGCGTTTACCCTGTTGGCAGGATTGGCAAACAGCATAGCTGTCTGGCATTCCCGATTTTAGTGACATAAAATCGTCAAAAATGGGACATTCAAAAATTCGTAGCTCACTTCCTGTTCATTTTAGCACATGGTCCAAGAGACTTTTATGTAGGTCTTTGGCTCCCTCATACACCTAAAAATCTTCGTAGATCTTGCTTAAACGTACAATCGGGGCTGCTTCGTTAAAAATTTCTAGGGGGCGCTATTGAGTCATTTTTGTAAAAATAGGACAATACATGATAAAATATTGCTCATTTTGCCAGGCCAGATGTGTGTGCCAAGTTTCATGAGTTTCTGCGTATGTTTAGACCATCAAAACTGGCGTTGTTTTCTTGGCGAACAGTGCTTAGCCACGCCCACAGCGATTCGCGAAAACTCACAAACGTCGTGTTGTGACATCATGAAGGCCGAAACCCTCATCTGAGCAAATATGAGGTTGGTCCAGTTAACGTGTTTGGCGAAAAATGTACAAGAAAATTCGTAAGAAAAAAAATTGCCACTAGGTGGCGTTATCAGTAAGATGAAATATAAGTTCGTAGATGTCTTTAGGGCTGGACTCTCATCAAATGTGTGAAATTTTGAGAAGATAGGATCATCTCGGTCAAGTTCATGCAGCTTTTATTGTCACGAAAAATCTTCAGACTTTGCGGCACCGTAGCGGCCACGCCCTTTGGCGAAAAGTTACAATATTCGGTGTGGGGCATGATCAACATCTTAAGGCTTTTCTGACCAACTTTCAACTGGATCCCTTCAACGAGCTCAGCGCAGTAGCTAAAAACGTAAAGTATGACATTTATTGTTACCACTAGGTGGTGCTATATGTATAACTGAATTTTATCATATAGATGTTTTCAGGCCGTGACTATTACGTTGCCTGAGAAGTTTGAGATTTTTTGGAGCTTGAACATGGGAGTTATTAAGCATTTGCTCTTTCTGGACAAATGAAATTTTAAAGACAATATTTGATGCCCCGCCCCCATCATATAGTATTTCGAAAAGGCAAGACTTTTTGCCCAGTTGTTCTCTCAGGTCTTGAGATGATAAATGCCAAGTTTGATGTAAATTGGATGAAAAATGTTTGCAGAGGGGGAAAAAGCATGACCACAGTGAATGTGCCAAAATAGGCCAAAATTGGACATAAAAAAATTCATAGCTCACTTCCTGTACATTTTAGCTACATGGTCCCAATAGACTTTTTTGTGCGTCTCGGGGTGCTACACGTGCCTGCCAATATTCGTTGCTCTAGCTCAAACGTGTCGGGCTTGGTTTTTATTTTTCTACGCTATGGGGCGCTATATAGTCGCGTTGTTATAACGACTTCATAATATCAAATTTTTCGCCGGACCTGAGGAGTGTGCAAAGTTCGGTGAGTTTTCGTGAATATTTAGGTACCCAAAATCGCGATTGTTTGCGGAGAATAAAGAAGAAGAAGAATAACTAGAGCTGCGAGCAGCTATAAAGGGCCCTCGCAGCCCGGGCCACGTTGGGGTACTTGCACGTTGGGGAACTTGCACATTGGGGTACTGGCACATTGGAAGCAGAATTTCTTTGAAAATGGCATGATAAACATGTGGACTTTTTTTTTTTTTTTGCCAGGTGTGATGAGTGTGTCAAGCTCAATGGGTTTTGGTGATTGTTAAGATCTGCAAAAATCAGCGTCTTTTTTTTATTTTTAGGCAATGAGTTGCTCTGATTGGTATTTTTCGTAAAAGTATATATACACACATCATCGCTCGTACTCATTGCACAATGTTGCTTTTATTGTCCATAGAGGCGATAAAAAAAATAAATAAAACTAAATAAAAAATACGTATGTTTGGATCGGTCTGATACCAGTGAACATATTGAGTGGTGGAAAGTAAAAGAATATTCATAAATGACTTAGTTATCACACTTACAATGAGTTTACAATTTTTGCAAAAATACCGTAAGTGAGGCATTTTTTTTTATGCCTCAAGGACTAGGTGGCGCTGTATTTATAACTGAATTTTGTCATAGAGATACCTTCAGGCCTTGACTCTAAATATACATTTCAAATATGGGATTTTTTGGAGCATGTACCTGGGAGTTATTAAGCATAGCCTTCATTCACGATATTGCTTCTAATGTCCATAGAGGCTATCAAAAATACATAAAACTAAATAACAAAAATATGTATGTTTGGTTAGGTCTGATGCCAGTGAATATTTTGAGTGGTGGAAGGTAAAAGAATATTCCTAAATGACTTAGTTATCACACTTAGAATGAGTTTACATTTTTTGTACTAAATACCGTAAGTGGGGTATTTTTTTTTCATGCCTCAAGGGCTAGGTGGCGCTGCATATATAACTGAATGTTGTCATAGAGATACCTTCAGGCCTTGACGATAAACATACATGTCAAGTTTGGGATTTTTTGGAGCATGTATCGGGGAGTTATTAAGCATATCCTTTTTCAGTGCGAAACACAAATTTTGATGCCCCGCCCTCATCATATAGTATTTCCAAAAGTCAAGATTTTTCCATCTGTTGTTGGCTCAGGTCTTGGCATGGTCCAGGTCAAGTCATAAGTCAGTCGGATAAAACGTGTAGGAGAAGTGGGCAAAAGTATGCCCTCTGAAAATGTGCAAAAATCGCAAAAAATGGGACATTCAAAAATTCGTAGCTCACTTCCTGTTCATTTTAGCATATGGGTCCAAGAGTCTTTTTTGTAGGTCTTTGGCTCCCTCATACACGTAAAAATTTTCGTAGATCTTGCTTAAACGTACAATCGGGGCTGCTTCGTTAAAAATTTCTAGGGGGCACTATTGAGTCATTTTTGTAAAAATAGCACAATCAACAATAAAATATTGTTCATTTTACCGGGCCAGATGTGTGTGCCAAGTTTCATGAGTTTCTGCGCATGTTTAGACCCTCAAAACTGGCGTTGTTTTCTTGGCGAACAGTGCTTAGCCACGCCCACAGCGATTCGTGAAAACTCACAAACTTCGTGTTGTGACATCATGAAGGCCGAAACCCTCATCTGAGCAAATATGAGGTTGGTCCAGTTAACGTGTTTGGAGAAAAAATGTACAAGAAAATTCGTAAGAAAAAAAATTGCCACTAGGTGGCGCTATCAGTAAGATGAAATATAAGTTCGTAGATGTCTTTAGGGCTGGACTCTCATCAAATGTGTGAAATTTTGAGAAGATAGGATCATCTCGGTCAAGTTCATGCAGCTTTTATTGTCACGAAAAATAAAAAAATAACCACTAGGTGGCGCTATATGTATAAAATCAGTCATGTTAGATTCCATGATTCTAAATAGCAGAGGTAACGTGTTGGTGCAAAACGTTGTGGTCGTGTTGCATGTTACTCAATGGCTGTGTGTGTCAAAACGAGTTTATTTGAAAGAATATACAAATATATACACACGGACATATATATTTATACAGTATAACAGTACCGCATGTATTGGTTTTAAGGAAAGAGTTGAAAAGCAGTGTTCAGAAAAAAGCATAAGACGCACAAAGTACCATTTCACTACATGTAATAAGTTGTCAAGTAGACATGTGAATTAAGTGGTTAAGATAGTGGCTACTGTGCAAGTAAGCTTCAATTGTCTCTAAAAGGTTAGCATATGTGTTCTACATGATATCAATGGCTAGACGTGCTCGTGGAGAAACATTACAAACAGAAAAACACACTAAAGGTGCCTTTAACAAACCTGTTAATAAATGAGAACTTAATACATATATGTATGGCATACTGTAAATGATTGAGAAAGTTGTCCTGTTTAGTTTATGTATTGTATACTTACGGAAAAAAGTTGGCAATCTTTGCGTATGGAGATGATTAGAGGGTCTTTATCAAAAGAGAATTTGCTTGGTGATTTGTTCATGTTCTGTAGAAAAGCAAAGGAGTAGAAATAAATACAGTATCATACTTCATAAACATACAAGAAATTTGTAGCTGTATTAACCATTGTTGGTATTTGAAGTGATAATTTAGGAATAGAAGTGTAGTGGATGCAGAATTTATAGAGTGCTTACCTTGTATGACTTTGTAGATGGAAATGTCTTTTGTTGAAAGAGCTCTTTGTTGTCTACTATATATGCAAGGACAAGCATAAGTAGGTGTGGTTATGAAGTACTTGACCATTGAAATAAAGCAGTGGTATCAAATGTATGGACCGTGGTTTGGCTCAGGCCTGCAAAGGGGTTTAATGTGGCACAAGAGATAATCTTGTAAGGTACAAAAAATAATAATAATATAATAGGTATGCCTCTGAGTTTTCACAAATCTAGGTCAAGTCAAGTCATCTTTAGTTATTTCGCGCTTGAATCATCCAATCGGAAATGCTCCATAAAAAATGTATAGAGGGTGCGATTTATTGCAAATTGCACAAGAAATCTCTAAAAATTCATGTTAATGACAAGTCTGATGTGTGTGCAAAGTTTCACGAGTTTTCACACATGTATAGATAAAAAAAAACAAAGCAGCACTTTACTTGGCAACCAATGCATCGCTATAGCAGCAGCGTGCGACAAAATAAAAAACTTTCGATAAATTTGCATCTTAAACATCTTAAGATGAAACACACCAAGTTTGAACACGGTCGGATGAATTTTGTAGGAGGAGTTAAAATATGACCCCTAAAAAAGGCCACAAAAAAGGCTACAAATCCCATCATAAATCAAAATGGCGGACTTCCTGTTTGGTTTAGCACATGGTTCCAAGAGACTTTTTTGTACATCGTGGGCTCTTATGTATGCCTCTAAATTATCATAGCGCTAGGTGAAACGTACAACCGGGAATGCTTCGTTAAAGAGGAGTTTTTAGCTCAAAATGTGATGCCCGGCCCCTACGGGACTTCCTGTTGGGTTTAGCACATGGCACCAAGAGACTTTTTTGTACATCGTGGGCTGTTACATTTGTCTCCAAATTTTCGTAGCTCTAGCTGCTTCGTACAACTGGGAATGCTTCATTAAGAAGGAATTTTTTCCTTTGCAAACTGTGCATGCCACGGCAACAGCGTGCGACAAAATAAAAAGCTTTCAATAACTTTTCATCTTCAACATCTTAAGATGAATCACACCAAGTTTGGAGATGATCGGATAAACTCTGTAGGAGGAGTTCGTTAAAATAAGACCCCTATGAAATGGCCCAAAAAATGGCAACACGTTCCAAAGTAAATCAAAATGGCGGACTTCCTGTTCGGTTTAGCATATGGTTCAAAAAGAGTTTTTTGTACCTTGAGGGCTGTTACATATGTCTTCAAATATTGGTAACTCTAGGTGAAATGTACAGCCGGGAATGCTTCATTAAGTTAGAATTTTGAAACACAAAATTTGATGCCTCGCCTCTGGCGGACTTCCTGTTAGGTTTAGCATATGGCACCAACAGGCTTTTTTGTAGATCATAGTCTGTTACATATGTGTACCAATTTTCGTAGCTCTAGATTAAACGTACCACCGGCAATGCTTCGTTAAGTAAGAATTTTGAAACTGTAAATTTGATGCCCCGCCACCGTCATATAGTATGTCAAAAACTTTAGATTTTTTTACCATGATGTTGTCCCAGGTGTTGAGATTGTACAGCCCAAGTTTGAAGTCAATCGGGTTAACCGTGTAGGAGAAGCGGGCAAAAGTATGACCCCTGTAAATGTGCAAAAATGGGCCAAAATTGGACATTCAAATACTCATACCTCACTTCCTGTCTATTTTAGGGTACACATATCAAAGAGGTTTTTGTTCATCTGGATGTGCTACAGGTGCCACACAATTTTCGTAGCCATAGGACAATCGTAGCGGGACAGGGATCCGTTAAACCTATGTAGGTGGCGCTACAGAGCCATTTTTCTGTTATCATGTATGGCGACTTTAAAATATCAAATTTTTCGCCAGACCCGATCTGCGTGTAAAGTTTGGTGAGTTTTCGTTCATGTTTAGTGCCTCAAAAATGTGGTTGTTTGCGGAAAAGAATAATAACAAAGAAAAAGAAGAAGAAGAAGAAGAATAATAAGAATTCCTTCAGGAACAATAGGGACCTCGCAGCGGTCGCTGCTCGGGCCCTAATAATAATAATTCGAACGAAAAACAATAGGGACCTCGCAGCGGTCGCTGCTCGGGCCCTAATAACTAGAGCTGCGAGCAGCTATAAAGGGCCCTCGCAGCCCGGGCCACGTTGGGGTACTTGCACGTTGGGGAACTTGCACATTGGGGTACTGGCACATTGGAAGCAGAATTTCTTTGAAAATGGCATGATAAACATGTGGACTTTTTTTTTTTTTTTGCCAGGTGTGATGAGTGTGTCAAGCTCAATGGGTTTTGGTGATTGTTAAGATCTGCAAAAATCAGCGTCTTTTTTTTATTTTTAGGCAATGAGTTGCTCTGATTGGTATTTTTCGTAAAAGTATATATACACACATCATCGCTCGTACTCATTGCACAATGTTGCTTTTATTGTCCATAGAGGCGATAAAAAAAATAAATAAAACTAAATAAAAAATACGTATGTTTGGATCGGTCTGATACCAGTGAACATATTGAGTGGTGGAAAGTAAAAGAATATTCATAAATGACTTAGTTATCACACTTACAATGAGTTTACAATTTTTGCAAAAATACCGTAAGTGAGGCATTTTTTTTTATGCCTCAAGGACTAGGTGGCGCTGTATTTATAACTGAATTTTGTCATAGAGATACCTTCAGGCCTTGACTCTAAATATACATTTCAAATATGGGATTTTTTGGAGCATGTACCTGGGAGTTATTAAGCATAGCCTTCATTCACGATATTGCTTTTAATGTCCATAGAGGCTATCAAAAATACATAAAACTAAATAACAAAAATATGTATGTTTGGTTAGGTCTGATGCCAGTGAATATTTTGAGTGGTGGAAGGTAAAAGAATATTCCTAAATGACTTAGTTATCACACTTAGAATGAGTTTACATTTTTTGTACAAAATACCGTAAGTGGAGTATTTTTTTTTCATGCCTCAAGGGCTAGGTGGCGCTGCATATATAACTGAATGTTGTCATAGAGATACCTTCAGGCCTTGACGATAAACATACATGTCAAGTTTGGGATTTTTTGGAGCATGTATCGGGGAGTTATTAAGCATATCCTTTTTCAGTGCGAAACACAAATTTTGATGCCCCGCGCTCATCATATAGTATTTCCAAAAGTCAGGATTTTTCCGTCTGTTGTTGGCTCAGGTCTTGGCATGGTCCAGGTCAAGTCATAAGTCAGTCGGATAAAACATGTAGGAGAAGTGGGCAAAAGTATGCCCCCTGAAAATGTGCAAAAATCGTCAAAAATGGGACATTCAAAAATTCGTACCTCACTTCCTGTTCATTTTAGCATATGGGTCTAAGAGACTTTTTTTGTAGGTCTTTGGCTCCCTCATACACGTAAACATTTTCGTAGATCTTGCTTAAACGTAGAATCGGGGCTGCTTCGTTAAAAATTTCTAGGGGGTGCTATTGAGTCATTTTTGTAAAAATAGTACAATCAACAATAAAATATTGTTCATTTTACCAGGCCAGATGTGTGTGCCAAGTTTCATGAGTTTCTGCGCATGTTTAGACCCTCAAAACTGGCGTTGTTTTCTTGGCGAACAGTGCTTAGCCACGCCCACAGCGATTCGCGAAAACTCACAAACTTCGTGTTGTGACATCATGAAGGCCGAAACCCTCATCTGAGCAAATATGAGGTTGGTCCAGTTAACGTGTTTGGAGAAAAATGTACAAGAAAATTCGTAAGAAAAAAAATTGCCACTAGGTGGCGCTATCAGTAAGATGAAATATAAGTTCGTAGATGTCTTAAGGGCTGGACTCTCATCAAATGTGTGAAATTTTGAGAAGATAGGATCATCTCGGTCAAGTTCATGCAGCTTTTATTGTCACGAAAAATTTTCGGACTTTGCGTCACCGTAGCGGCCACGCCCTTTGGCGAAAAGTTACAATATTCGGTGTGGGGCATGATCAACATCTTAAGGCTTTTCTGACCAATTTTCAACTGGATCCCTTCAACGAGCTCGGCACAGTAGCTAAAAACGTAAAGTATGACATTTATTGTTACCACTAGGTGGCGCTATATGTATAACTGAATTTTATCATATAGATGCTTTCAGGCCGTGACTATTACGTTGCCTGAGAAGTTTGAGATTTTTTGGAGCTTGAACATGGGAGTTATCACACTTAGAATGAGTTGACATTTTTTGTACAAAATACCGTATGTGGGGTATTTTTTTTTCACGCCTGAAGGGCTAGGTGGCGCTGCATATATAACTGAATTTTGTCATAGAGATACCTTCAGGCTTTGACTATAAACATACATGTCAAGTTTGGGATTTTTTGGAGCATGTACCGGGGAGTTATTAAGCATATCCTTTTTCAGTGCGAAACACAAAATTTGATGCCCCGCCCTCATCATATAGTATTTCCAAAAGTCAAGATTTTTCTGCCTGTAGTTGGCTCAGGTCTTGACATGGTCCAGGTCAAGTCTAAAGTCAGTCGGATGAAATGTGTAGGAGAAGTGGGCAAAAGTATGCCCCCTGAAAATGTGCAAAAATCGTCAAAAATGGGACATTCAAAAATTCATAGCTCACTTCCTGTTCATTTTAGCACATGGGTCCAAGAGACTTTTTTGTAGGTCTTGGACTCCCTCATACACCTAAAAATTTTCGTAGATCTTGCTTAAACGTACAATCGGGGCTGCTTCGTTAAAAATTTCTAGGGGGCGCTATTGAGTCATTTTTGTAAAAATAGGACAATACATGATAAAATATTGCTCATTTTGCCAGGCCAGATGTGTGTGCCAAGTTTCATGAGTTTCTGCGCATGTTTAGACCATCAAAACTAGCGTTGTTTTCTTGTCGAACAGTGCTTAGCCACGCCCACAGCGATTCGCGAAAACTCACAAACTTCGTGTTGTGACATCATGAAGGCCGAAACCCCCATCTGAGCAAATATGAGGTTGGTCCAGTTAACGTGTTTGGAGAAAAATGTACAAGAAAATTCGTAAGAAAAAAAATTGCCACTAGGTGGCGCTATCAGTTAGATGAAATATAAGTTCGTAGATGTCTTTAGGGCTGGACTCTCATCAAATGTGTGAAATTTTGAGAAGATAGGATCATCTCGGTCAAGTTAATGCAGCTTTTATTTTCACGAAAGATCTTCAGACTTTGCGTCACCGTAGCGGCCACGCCCTTTGGCGAAAAGTTACAATATTCGGTGTGGGGCATGATCAACATCTTAAGGCTTTTCTGACCAATTTTCAACTGGATCCCTTCAACGAGCTCAGCACAGTAGCTAAAAACGTAAAGTATGACATTTATTGTTACCACTAGGTGGCGCTATATGTATAACTGAATTTTATCATATAGATGTTTTCAGGCCGTGACTATTACGTTGCCTGAGAAGTTTGAGATTTTTTGGAGCTTGAACATGGGAGTTATTAAGCATTTGCTCTTTCTGGACAAATGAAATTTTAAAGGCAATATTTGATGCCCCGCCCCCGTCATATAGTATTTCGAAAACGCAAGATTTTTTGCCTAGTTTTTCTCTTAAGTCTTGAGATGATAAATGCCAAGTTTGAAGTCAATTGGATGAAAAATGTTTGCATAGGGGGAAAAAGCATGACCACAGTGAATGTGCCAAAATAGGCCAAAATTGGACATAAAAAAATTCATAGCTCACTTCCTGTACATTTTAGCTACATGGTCCCAATAGACTTTTTTGTGCGTCTCGGGGTGCTACACGTGCCTGCCAATTTTCGTTGCTCTAGCTCAAACGTGCCGGGCTTGGTTTTTATTTTTCTACGCTAGGGGGCGCTATAGAGTCGCGTTGTTATAACGACTTCATAATATCAAATTTTTCGCCGGACCTGAAGAGTGTGCAAAGTTCGGTGAGTTTTCGTGAATGTTTAGGTACCCAAAATCGCGATTGTTTGCGGAGAATAAAGAATAATAATAACTAGAGCTGCGAGCAGCTATAAAGGGCCCTCGCAGCCCGGGCCACGTTGGGGTCCTTGCACGTTGGGGTACTTGCACGTTGGGGTACTGGCACATTGGGGTACTGGCATATTGGAAGCAAAATTTCTTTGAAAATGGCATAATAAACGTTTACATGTAGAATATTTTTTTGCCAGTGTGTGTATCAAGCTCAACGGGTTTTGGTGATTGTTAAGACCTGCAAAAATCAGCGTCCTTTTTTATTTTTAGGCAATGAGTTGCCCTGATTGGTATTTTTTTGTAAAAGTGTATATACACATCATCGCTCGTTGTACTCATTGCACAATGTTACTTTTATTGTCCAAAGGGGCAATCAAAAATGAATAAAACAAAATGGGAACGTACATACGTTTGGATCGGTGTGAAGCCAGTGAACAATTTGAGTGGTGGAAACTAAAAGAATATTCATAAATGACTTAGTTATCACACTTAGAATGAGTGTACATTTTTTGTACAAAATACCGTATGTGGGGTATTTTTTATTTTTTTTTATATAAGCCTCAAGGGCTAGGTGGCGCTGTATTTATAACTGAATGTTGTCATAGAGATACCTTCAGGCCTTGATTATAAGCATACATGTCAAGTGTGGGATTTTTTTTTGGAGCATGTACCGTGGAGTTATTAAGCATATCCTTCATTCACGATATTGCTTTTAATGTCCAAAGAGGCTATCAAAAATAAATAAAAATATATATATGTTTGGATGTCTGATGCCAGTGAACATTTTGAGTGGTGGAAACTAAAAGAATATTCAGAAATGACTTCGTTATCACACTTAAAATGAGTGTACATTTTTTGTACAAAATACCGTATGTGGGGTATTTTTTTTTTATTCCTCAAGGGCTAGGTGGCGCTGCATATATAACTGAATGTTGTCACAGAGATAACTTCAGGCCTTGACGATAAACATACATGTCAAGTTTGGGATTTTTTGGAGCATGTACCGGGGAGTTATCAAGCATATCCTTTTTCATTGCGAAACACAAAATTTGATGCCCCGCCCTCATCATATAGTATTTCGAAAAGTCAAAATTTTTCCCCCTGTCGTTGGCTCAGGTCTTGACATGGTCCAGGCCAAGTCTTAACTTAGTCGGATGAAACGTGTAGGAGAAGTGGGCAAAAGTCTGCCCCCTGTGAATGTGCAAAAATCGTAAAAAATGGGACATTCAAAAATTCATAGCTCACTTCCTGTTCATTTTAGCATATGGGTCCAAGAGACTTTTTTGTAGGACTTGGGCTCCCTCATACACCTAAAAATATTCGTCGTTCTTGCTTAAACGTACAACCGGGGCTGCTTTGTTAAAAACTTCTAGGGGGCGCTATTGAGTCATTTTTGTAAAAAATAGCACAATCAACAATAAAATATGGCTCATTTTACCAGGCCAGATGTGTGTGCCAAGTTTCATGAGTTTCTGTGCATGTTTAGACCCTCAAAACTGGCGTTGTTTTCTTGGCGAACAGCGCTTAGCCACACCCACAGCAATTCGCGAAAACTCACAAACTTCGTGTTGTGACATCATGAAGGCCGAAACCCTCATCTGAGCAAATATGAGGTAGGTCCAGTTAACGTGTTTGGAGAAAAACGTAGAAGAAAATTCGTAAGAAAAAAATTGCCACTAGGTGGCGCTATCAGTTAGATGAAATATAAGTCAGTAGATGTCTTTAGGGCTGGACTCTCATCAAATGTGTGAAATTTTGAGAAGATAGGATCATCTCGGTCAAGTTAATGCAGCTTTTATTTTCACGAAAAATCTTCAGACTTTGCGTCACCGTAGCGCCCACGCCCTTTGGCGAAAAGTTACAATATTCGGTGTGGGGCATGATCAACATCTTAAGGCTTTTCTGACCAATTTTCAAATGGATCCCTTCAACAAGCTCAGCACAGTAGCTAAAAACGTAAAGTATGACATTTATTGTAACCACTAGGTGGCGCTATATGTATAACTGAATTTTATCATATAGATGTTTTCAGGCCGTGACTATTACGTTGCCTGAGAAGTTTGAGATTTTTTGGAGCTTGAACATGGGAGTTATTAAGCATTTGCTCTTTCTCGACAAATGAAATTTTAAAGGCAATATTTGATGCCCCGCCCCCGTCATATAGTATTTCAAAAAGGCAAGATGTTTTGCCCAGTTGTTCTCTCAGGTCTTGAGATGATAAATGCCAAGTTTGAAGTCAATTGGATGAAAAATGTTTGCAAAGGGGGGAAAAGCATGACCACAGTGAATGTGCTAAAATCGGCCAAAATTGGACATTAAAAAATTCATAGCTCACTTCCTGTACATTTTAGCTACATGGTCCCAATAGACTTTTTTGTGCGTCTCGGGGTGCTACACGTGCCTGCCAATTTTTGTTGCACTAGCTCAAACGTGCCGGGCTTGGTTTTTATTTTTCTACGCTAGGGGGCGCTATCGAGTCGCATTGTTATGACGACTTAATAATATCAAATTTTTCGCCGGGCCTGAGGAGTGTGCAAAGTTCGGTGAGTTTTCGTGAATGTTTAGGTACCCAAAATCGCGATCGTTTGCGGAGAATAAAGAAGAAGAAGAAGAAGAAGAATAATAACTAGAGCTGCGAGCAGCTATAAAGGGCCCTCGCAGCCCGGGCCACGTTGGGGTCCTTGCACGTTGGGGTACTTGCACGTTGGGGTACTGGCACGTTGGGGTACTGGCATATTGGAAGCAAAATTTCTTTGAAAATGGCATAATAAACGTTTACATGTAGAATATTTTTTTTGCCAGTGTCTGTCAAGCTCAACGGATTTTGGTGATTGTTAAGACCTGCAAAAATCAGCGTCCTTATTTATTTTTAGGCAATGAGTTGCCCTGATTGGTATTTTTTTGTAAAAGTGTATATACACATCATCGCTCGTTGTACTCATTGCACAATGTTTACTTTTATTGTCCAAAGGGGCAATCAAAAATGAATAAAACAAAATGGAAACGTACATACGTTTGGATCGGTGTGAAGCCAGTGAACAATTTGAGTGGTGGAAACTAAAAGAATATTCATAAATGACTTAGTTATCACACTTAGAATGAGTGTACATTTTTTGTACAAAATACCGTATGTGGGGTATTTTTTAAATTTTTTTATATAAGCCTCAACGGCTAGGTGGCGCTGTATTTATAACTGAATGTTGTCATAGAGATACCTTCAGGCCTTGATTATAAGCATACATGTCAAGTGTGGGATTTTTTTTGGAGCATGTACCGTGGAGTTATTAAGCATATCCTTCATTCACGATATTGCTTTTAATGTCCACAGAAGCTATCAAAAATAAATAAAAATATATATATGTTTGGATAAGTCTGATGCCAGTGAACATTTTGAGTGGTGGAAACTAAAAGAATATTCATAAATGACTTCGTTATCACACTTAGAATGAGTGTACATTTTTTGTACAAAATACCGTATGTGGGGTATTTTTTTTTCATGCCTCAAGGGCTAGGTGGCGCTGCATATATAACTGAATGTTGTCATAGAGATAACTTCAGGCCTTGACGATAAACATACATGTCAAGTTTGGGATTTTTTGGAGCATGTACCGGGGAGTTATCAAGCATATCCTTTTTCATTGCGAAACACAAATTTTGATGCCCCGCCTTCATCATATAGTATTTCGAAAGGTCAAGATTTTCCCCCCTGTCGTTGGCTCAGGTCTTGACATGGTCCAGGTCAAGTCTTAACTCAGTCAGATGAAACGTGTAGGAGAAGTGGGCAAAAGTCTGCCCCCTGTGAATGTGCAAAAATTGTCAAAAATGGGACATTCAATAATTCGTAGCTCACTTCCTGTTCATTTTAGCATAAGGGTCCAAGAGACTTTTTTGTAGGTCTTGGGCTCCCCCATACACCTAAAAATATTCGTCGTTCTTGCTTAAACGTACAACCGGGGCTGCTTCGTTAAAAATTTCGAGGGGGCGCTATTGAGTCATTTTTGTAAAAATAGCACAATCAACAATAAAATATTGCTCATTTTACCAGGCCAGATGTGTGTGCCAAGTTTCAGGAGTTTCTGTGCATGTTTAGACCCTCAAAACTGGCGTTGTTTTCTTGGCGAACAGCGCTTAGCCACGCCCACAGCAATTCGCGAAAACTCACAAACTTCATGTTGTGACATCATGAAGGCCGAAACCCTCATCTGAGCAAATATGAGGTAGGTCCAGTTAACGTGTTTGGAGAAAAACGTAGAAGAAAATTCGTAATAAAAAAAAATTGCCACTAGGTGGTGCTATCAGTTAGATGAAATATAAGTCAGTAGATGTCTTTAGGGCTGGACTCTCATCAAATGTGTGAAATTTTGAGAAGATAGGATCATCTCGGTCAAGTTAATGCAGCTTTTATTTTCACGAAAGATCTTCAGACTTTGCGTCACCGTAGCGGCCACGCCCTTTGGCGAAAAGTTACAATATTCGGTGTGGGGCATGATCAACATCTTAAGGCTTTTCTGACCAATTTTCAAATGGATCCCTTCAACGAGCTCAGCACAGTAGCTAAAAACGTAAAGTATGACATTTATTGTTACCACTAGGTGGCGCTATATGTATAACTGAATTTTATCATATAGATGTTTTCAGGCCGTGACTATTACGTTGCCTGAGAAGTTTGAGATTTTTTGGAGCTTGAACATGGGAGTTATTAAGCATTTGCTCTTTCTGGACAAATGAAATTTTAAAGGCAATATTTGATGCCCCGCCCCCGTCATATAGTATTTCAAAAAAGCAAGATGTTTTGCCCAGTTGTTCTCTCAGGTCTTGAGATGATAAATGCCAAGTTTGAAGTCAATTGGATGAAAAATGTTTGCAAAGGGGGAAAAAGCATGACCACAGTGAATGTGCCAAAATAGGCCAAAATTGGACATAAAAAAATTCATAGCTCACTTCCTGTACATTTTAGCTACATGGTCCCAATAGACTTTTTTGTGCGTCTCGGGGTGCTACACGTGCCTGCCAATTTTTCTTGCTCTAGCTCAAACGTGCCGGGCTTGGTTTTTATTTTTCTACGCTAGGGGGCGCTATCGAGTCGCATTGTTATGACGACTTAATAATATCAAATTTTTCGCCGGGCCTGAGGAGTCTGCAAAGTTCGGTGAGTTTTCGTGAATGTTTAGGTACCCAAAATCGCGATCGTTTGCGGAGAATAAAGAAGAAGAAGAAGAAGAATAATAATAACTAGAGCTGCGAGCAGCTATAAAGGGCCCTCGCAGCCCGGGCCACGTTGGGGTACTGGCACATTGGGGTACTGTCATATTTGAAGCAAAATTTCTTTGAAAATGGCATAATAAACGTTTACATGTAGAATATTTTTTTTGCCAGTGTGTGTCAAGCTCAACGGGTTTTGGTGATTGTTAAGACCTGCAAAAATCAGCGTCCTTTTTTATTTTTAGGCAATGAGTTGCCCTGATTGGTATTTTTTTGTAAAAGTGTATATACACATCATCGCTCGTTGTACTCATTGCACAATGTTACTTTTATTGTCCAAAGGGGCAATCAAAAATGAATAAAACAAAATGGAAACGTACATACGTTTGGATCGGTGTGAAGCCAGTGAACAATTTGAGTGGTGGAAACTAAAAGAATATTCATAAATGACTTAGTTATCACACTTAGAATGAGTGTACATTTTTTGTACAAAATACCGTATGTGGGATATTTATTTATTTTTTTATATAAGCCTCAAGGGCTAGGTGGCGCTGTATTTATAACTGAATGTTGTCATAGAGATACCTTCAGGCCTTGATTATAAGCATACATGTCAAGTGTGGGATTTTTTTTGGAGCATGTACCGTGGAGTTATTAAGCATATCCTTCATTCACGATATTGCTTTTAATGTCCATAGAGGCTATCAAAAATAAATAAAAATATATATATGTTTGGATAAGTCTGATGCCAGTGAACATTTTGAGTGGTGGAAACTAAAAGAATATTCATAAATGACTGAGTTATCACACTTAGAATGAGTTTACATTTTTTGTACAAAATACCGTATGTGGGGTATTTTTTTTTTTATGCCTCAAGGGCTAGGTGGCGCTGCATATATAACTGAATGTTGTCATAGAGATAACTTCAGGCCTTGACGATAAACATACATGTCAAGTTTGGGATTTTTTGGAGCATGTACCGGGGAGTTATCAAGCATATCCTTTTTCATTGCGAAACACAAATTTTGATGCCCCGCCTTCATCATATAGTATTTCGAAAGGTCAAGATTTTCCCCCCTGTCGTTGGCTCAGGTCTTGACATGGTCCAGGTCAAGTCTTAACTCAGTCGGATGAAACGTGTAGGAGAAGTGGGCAAAAGTCTGCCCCCTGTGAATGTGCAAAAATCGTCAAAAATGGGACATTCAAAAATTCGTAGCTCACTTCCTGTTCATTTTAGCATATGGGTCCAAGAGACTTTTTTGTAGGTCTTGGGCTCCCTCATACACCTAAAAATATTCGTCGTTCTTGCTTAAACGTACAACCGGGGCTGCTTCGTTAAAAACGTCTAGGGGGCGCTATTGAGTCATTTTTGTAAAAATAGCACAATCAACAATAAAATATGGCTCATTTTACCAGGCCAGATGTGTGTGCCAAGTTTCATGAGTTTCTGTGCATGTTTAGACCCTCAAAACTGGCGTTGTTTTCTTGGCGAACAGCGCTTAGCCACACCCACAGCAATTCGCGAAAACTCACAAACTTCGTGTTGTGACATCATGAAGGCCGAAACCCTCATCTGAGCAAATATGAGGTAGGTCCAGTTAACGTGTTTGGAGAAAAACGTAGAAGAAAATTCGTAAGAAAAAAATTGCCACTAGGTGGCGCTATCAGTTAGATGAAATATAAGTCAGTAGATGTCTTTAGGGCTGGACTCTCATCAAATGTGTGAAATTTTGAGAAGATAGGATCATCTCGGTCAAGTTAATGCAGCTTTTATTTTCACGAAAAATCTTCAGACTTTGCGTCACCGTAGCGCCCACGCCCTTTGGCGAAAAGTTACAATATTCGGTGTGGGGCATGATCAACATCTTAAGGCTTTTCTGACCAATTTTCAAATGGATCCCTTCAACAAGCTCAGCACAGTAGCTAAAAACGTAAAGTATGACATTTATTGTAACCACTAGGTGGCGCTATATGTATAACTGAATTTTATCATATAGATGTTTTCAGGCCGTGACTATTACGTTGCCTGAGAAGTTTGAGATTTTTTGGAGCTTGAACATGGGAGTTATTAAGCATTTGCTCTTTCTCGACAAATGAAATTTTAAAGGCAATATTTGATGCCCCGCCCCCGTCATATAGTATTTCAAAAAGGCAAGATGTTTTGCCCAGTTGTTCTCTCAGGTCTTGAGATGATAAATGCCAAGTTTGAAGTCAATTGGATGAAAAATGTTTGCAAAGGGGGGAAAAGCATGACCACAGTGAATGTGCTAAAATCGGCCAAAATTGGACATTAAAAAATTCATAGCTCACTTCCTGTACATTTTAGCTACATGGTCCCAATAGACTTTTTTGTGCGTCTCGGGGTGCTACACGTGCCTGCCAATTTTTGTTGCACTAGCTCAAACGTGCCGGGCTTGGTTTTTATTTTTCTACGCTAGGGGGCGCTATCGAGTCGCATTGTTATGACGACTTAATAATATCAAATTTTTCGCCGGGCCTGAGGAGTGTGCAAAGTTCGGTGAGTTTTCGTGAATGTTTAGGTACCCAAAATCGCGATCGTTTGCGGAGAATAAAGAAGAAGAAGAAGAAGAAGAATAATAACTAGAGCTGCGAGCAGCTATAAAGGGCCCTCGCAGCCCGGGCCACGTTGGGGTCCTTGCACGTTGGGGTACTTGCACGTTGGGGTACTGGCACGTTGGGGTACTGGCATATTGGAAGCAAAATTTCTTTGAAAATGGCATAATAAACGTTTACATGTAGAATATTTTTTTTGCCAGTGTCTGTCAAGCTCAACGGATTTTGGTGATTGTTAAGACCTGCAAAAATCAGCGTCCTTATTTATTTTTAGGCAATGAGTTGCCCTGATTGGTATTTTTTTGTAAAAGTGTATATACACATCATCGCTCGTTGTACTCATTGCACAATGTTTACTTTTATTGTCCAAAGGGGCAATCAAAAATGAATAAAACAAAATGGAAACGTACATACGTTTGGATCGGTGTGAAGCCAGTGAACAATTTGAGTGGTGGAAACTAAAAGAATATTCATAAATGACTTAGTTATCACACTTAGAATGAGTGTACATTTTTTGTACAAAATACCGTATGTGGGGTATTTTTTAAATTTTTTTATATAAGCCTCAACGGCTAGGTGGCGCTGTATTTATAACTGAATGTTGTCATAGAGATACCTTCAGGCCTTGATTATAAGCATACATGTCAAGTGTGGGATTTTTTTTGGAGCATGTACCGTGGAGTTATTAAGCATATCCTTCATTCACGATATTGCTTTTAATGTCCACAGAAGCTATCAAAAATAAATAAAAATATATATATGTTTGGATAAGTCTGATGCCAGTGAACATTTTGAGTGGTGGAAACTAAAAGAATATTCATAAATGACTTCGTTATCACACTTAGAATGAGTGTACATTTTTTGTACAAAATACCGTATGTGGGGTATTTTTTTTTCATGCCTCAAGGGCTAGGTGGCGCTGCATATATAACTGAATGTTGTCATAGAGATAACTTCAGGCCTTGACGATAAACATACATGTCAAGTTTGGGATTTTTTGGAGCATGTACCGGGGAGTTATCAAGCATATCCTTTTTCATTGCGAAACACAAATTTTGATGCCCCGCCTTCATCATATAGTATTTCGAAAGGTCAAGATTTTCCCCCCTGTCGTTGGCTCAGGTCTTGACATGGTCCAGGTCAAGTCTTAACTCAGTCAGATGAAACGTGTAGGAGAAGTGGGCAAAAGTCTGCCCCCTGTGAATGTGCAAAAATTGTCAAAAATGGGACATTCAATAATTCGTAGCTCACTTCCTGTTCATTTTAGCATAAGGGTCCAAGAGACTTTTTTGTAGGTCTTGGGCTCCCCCATACACCTAAAAATATTCGTCGTTCTTGCTTAAACGTACAACCGGGGCTGCTTCGTTAAAAATTTCGAGGGGGCGCTATTGAGTCATTTTTGTAAAAATAGCACAATCAACAATAAAATATTGCTCATTTTACCAGGCCAGATGTGTGTGCCAAGTTTCAGGAGTTTCTGTGCATGTTTAGACCCTCAAAACTGGCGTTGTTTTCTTGGCGAACAGCGCTTAGCCACGCCCACAGCAATTCGCGAAAACTCACAAACTTCATGTTGTGACATCATGAAGGCCGAAACCCTCATCTGAGCAAATATGAGGTAGGTCCAGTTAACGTGTTTGGAGAAAAACGTAGAAGAAAATTCGTAATAAAAAAAAATTGCCACTAGGTGGTGCTATCAGTTAGATGAAATATAAGTCAGTAGATGTCTTTAGGGCTGGACTCTCATCAAATGTGTGAAATTTTGAGAAGATAGGATCATCTCGGTCAAGTTAATGCAGCTTTTATTTTCACGAAAGATCTTCAGACTTTGCGTCACCGTAGCGGCCACGCCCTTTGGCGAAAAGTTACAATATTCGGTGTGGGGCATGATCAACATCTTAAGGCTTTTCTGACCAATTTTCAAATGGATCCCTTCAACGAGCTCAGCACAGTAGCTAAAAACGTAAAGTATGACATTTATTGTTACCACTAGGTGGCGCTATATGTATAACTGAATTTTATCATATAGATGTTTTCAGGCCGTGACTATTACGTTGCCTGAGAAGTTTGAGATTTTTTGGAGCTTGAACATGGGAGTTATTAAGCATTTGCTCTTTCTGGACAAATGAAATTTTAAAGGCAATATTTGATGCCCCGCCCCCGTCATATAGTATTTCAAAAAAGCAAGATGTTTTGCCCAGTTGTTCTCTCAGGTCTTGAGATGATAAATGCCAAGTTTGAAGTCAATTGGATGAAAAATGTTTGCAAAGGGGGAAAAAGCATGACCACAGTGAATGTGCCAAAATAGGCCAAAATTGGACATAAAAAAATTCATAGCTCACTTCCTGTACATTTTAGCTACATGGTCCCAATAGACTTTTTTGTGCGTCTCGGGGTGCTACACGTGCCTGCCAATTTTTCTTGCTCTAGCTCAAACGTGCCGGGCTTGGTTTTTATTTTTCTACGCTAGGGGGCGCTATCGAGTCGCATTGTTATGACGACTTAATAATATCAAATTTTTCGCCGGGCCTGAGGAGTCTGCAAAGTTCGGTGAGTTTTCGTGAATGTTTAGGTACCCAAAATCGCGATCGTTTGCGGAGAATAAAGAAGAAGAAGAAGAAGAATAATAATAACTAGAGCTGCGAGCAGCTATAAAGGGCCCTCGCAGCCCGGGCCACGTTGGGGTACTGGCACATTGGGGTACTGTCATATTTGAAGCAAAATTTCTTTGAAAATGGCATAATAAACGTTTACATGTAGAATATTTTTTTTGCCAGTGTGTGTCAAGCTCAACGGGTTTTGGTGATTGTTAAGACCTGCAAAAATCAGCGTCCTTTTTTATTTTTAGGCAATGAGTTGCCCTGATTGGTATTTTTTTGTAAAAGTGTATATACACATCATCGCTCGTTGTACTCATTGCACAATGTTACTTTTATTGTCCAAAGGGGCAATCAAAAATGAATAAAACAAAATGGAAACGTACATACGTTTGGATCGGTGTGAAGCCAGTGAACAATTTGAGTGGTGGAAACTAAAAGAATATTCATAAATGACTTAGTTATCACACTTAGAATGAGTGTACATTTTTTGTACAAAATACCGTATGTGGGATATTTATTTATTTTTTTATATAAGCCTCAAGGGCTAGGTGGCGCTGTATTTATAACTGAATGTTGTCATAGAGATACCTTCAGGCCTTGATTATAAGCATACATGTCAAGTGTGGGATTTTTTTTGGAGCATGTACCGTGGAGTTATTAAGCATATCCTTCATTCACGATATTGCTTTTAATGTCCATAGAGGCTATCAAAAATAAATAAAAATATATATATGTTTGGATAAGTCTGATGCCAGTGAACATTTTGAGTGGTGGAAACTAAAAGAATATTCATAAATGACTGAGTTATCACACTTAGAATGAGTTTACATTTTTTGTACAAAATACCGTATGTGGGGTATTTTTTTTTTTATGCCTCAAGGGCTAGGTGGCGCTGCATATATAACTGAATGTTGTCATAGAGATAACTTCAGGCCTTGACGATAAACATACATGTCAAGTTTGGGATTTTTTGGAGCATGTACCGGGGAGTTATCAAGCATATCCTTTTTCATTGCGAAACACAAATTTTGATGCCACGCCCTCATCATATAGTATTTCGAAAAGTCAAGATTTTCCCCCCTGTCGTTGGCTCAGGTCTTGACATTGTCCAGGTCAAGTCTTAACTCAGTCGGATGAAACGTGGAGAAGAAGTGGGCAAACGTATGCCCCCTGTAAATGTGCAAAAATCATCAAAAATGGGACATTCAAAAATTCGTAGCTCACTTCCTGTTCATTTTAGCATATGGGTCCAAGAGACTTTTATGTAGGTCTTGGGCTCCCTCATAAACCTAAAAATTTTCGGAGATCTTGCTTAAACGTACAACCGGGGCTGCTTCATTAAAATTTTCTAGGGGGCGCTATTGAGTCATTTTTGTAAAAATAGCACAATCAACATTAAAATATTGCTCATTTTACCAGGCCAGATGTGTGTGCCAAGTTTCATGAGTTTCTGTGCATGTTTAGACCCTCAAAACCGGCGTTGTTTTCTTGGCGAACAGCGCTTAGCCACGCCCACAGCAATTCACGAAAACTCACAAACTTCGTGTTGTGACATCATGAAGGCGAAAACCCTCATCTGAGCAAATCTGAGGTAGGTCCAGTTAACGTGTTTGGACAAAAACGTAGAAGAAAATTCGTAAGAAAAAAAATTGCCACTAGGTGGCGCTATCAGTAAGATGAAATATAAGTTCATAGATGTCTTTAGGGCTGGACTCTCATCAAATGTGTGAAATTTTGAGAAGATAGGATCATCTCGGTCAAGTTAATGCAGCTTTTATTGTCACGAAAAATCTTCAAACTTTGCGGCATCGTAGCGGCCACGCCCTTTGGCGAAAAGTTACAATATTCGGTGTGGGGCATGATCAACATCTTAAGGCTTTTCTGACCAATTTTCAACTAGATCCCTTCAACGAGCTCAGCGCAGTAGCTAAAAACGTAAAGTATGACATTTATTGTTACCACTAGGTGGCGCTATATGTATAACTGAATTTTATCATATAGATGTTTTCAGGCCGTGACTATTACATTGCCTGAGAAGTTTGAGATTTTTTGGAGCTTGAACATGGGAGTTATTAAGCATTTGCTCTTTCTGGACAAATGAAATTTTAAAGGCAATATTTGATGCCCCGCCCCCGTCATATAGTATTTCAAAAAGTCAAGGTTTTTTGCCCAGTTGTTGTCTCAGGTCTTGAGATGATAAATGCCAATTTTGAAGTCAACTGGATGAAAAATGTTTGCAAAGGGGGAAAAAGCATGACCACAGTGAATGTGCCAAAATAGGCCAAAATTGGACATTAAAAAATTCATAGCTCATTTCCTGTACATTTTAGCTACATGGTCCCAATAAACTTTTTTGTGCGTCTCGGGGTGCTACACGTGCCTGCCAATTTTTGTTGCTCTAGCTCAAACGTGCCGGGCTTGGTTTTTATTTTTCTACGCTAGGGGGCGCTATAGAGTCGCGTTGTTATGACGACTTCATAATATCAAATTTTTCGCCGGGCCCGAAGAGTGCGCAAAGTTCGGTGAGTTTTCGTGAATGTTTAGGTACCCAAAATCGCGATCGTTTGCGGAGAATAAAGAAGAAGAATAATAATAATAATAACTAGAGCTGCGAGCAGCTATAAAGGGCCCTCGCAGCCCGGGCCACGTTGGGGTACTTGCACGTTGGGGTACTGGCACGTTGGGGTACTGGCAAGTTTAGGTACGGCACATTGGAAGAAGAATTCCTTTGAAAATGGCATGATAAACCTTGACGTGGATTTTTTTTTTTTTTGTAAAAATACCGTTAAGTTGGTGTATTTTTTTTTATGCCTCTAGGGCTAGGTGGCGCTGTATATATAATGGAATGTTGTCATAGGGATACCTTCAAGCCTTGACTCTAAACATACATGTCAAGTGTGGGATTTTTTTGGAGCATGTACCGTGGAGTTATTAAGCATATCCTTCATTCACGATATTGCTTTTAATGTCCATTAGAGGCTATCAAAAATAAATAAAAAAGTACATGTTTGGATAAGTCTAATGCCAGTGAACATTTTGAGTGGTGGAAAGTAAAAGAATATTCATAAATGACTTAGTTATCACACTTAGAATGAGTTTACATTTTTTTGTACAAAATACCGTATGTGGGGTATTTTTTTGTTTTGCCTCAAGGGCGAGGTGGCGCTGCATATATAACTGAATGTTGTCATAGAGATACCTTCAGGCCTTGACGATAAACATACATGTCAAGTTTGGGATTTTTTGGAGCATGAATCGGGGAGTTATTAAGCATATCCTTTTTCAGTGCGAAACACAAATTTTGATGCCCCGCGCTCATCATATAGTATTTCCAAAAGTCAAGATTTTTCCGTCTGTTGTTGGCTCAGGTCTTGGCATGGTCCAGGTCAAGTCATAAGTCAGTCGGATAAAACATGTAGGAGAAGTGGGCAAAAGTATGCCCCCTGAAAATGTGCAAAAATCGTCAAAAATGGGACATTCAAAAATTCGTACCTCACTTCCTGTTCATTTTAGCATATGGGTACAAGAGACTTTTTTGTAGGTCTTGAGCTCCCTCATACACCTAAAAATATTCGTCGTTCTTGCTTA
Organism: Festucalex cinctus; assembly: GCF_051991245.1. NCBI lineage: Eukaryota > Metazoa > Chordata > Actinopteri > Syngnathiformes > Syngnathidae > Festucalex > Festucalex cinctus. The sequence continues at coordinate 21,545,673 of NC_135429.1, read as the reverse complement.
AACGTACAACCGGGGCTGCTTCGTTAAAAATTTCGAGGGGGCGCTATTGAGTCATTTTTTTAAAAATAGCACAATCAACAATAAAATATTGCTCATTTTACCAGGCCAGATGTGTGTGCCAAGTTTCAGGAGTTTCTGTGCATGTTTAGACCCTCAAAACTGGCGTTGTTTTCTTGGCGAACAGCGCTTAGCCACGCCCACAGCAATTCGCGAAAACTCACAAACTTCGTGTTGTGACATCATGAAGGCCGAAACCCTCATCTGAGCAAATATGAGGTAGGTCCAGTTAACGTGTTTGGAGAAAAACGTAGAAGAAAATTCGTAAGAAAAAAAATTGCCACTAGGTGGCGCTATCAGTAAGATGAAATGTAAGTTAGTAGATGTCTTTAGGGCTGGACTCTCATCAAATGTGTGAAATTTTGAGAAGATAGGATCATCTCGGTCAAGTTAATGCAGCTTTTATTGTCACGAAAAATCTTCAGACTTTGCGTCACCGTAGCGGCCACGCCCTTTGGCGAAAAGTTACAATATTCGGTGTGGGGCATCATCAACATCTTAAGGCTTTTCTGACCAATTTTCAACTGGATCCCTTCAACGAGCTCAGCACAGTAGCTAAAAACGTAAAGTATGACATTTATTGTAACCACTAGGTGGCGCTATATGTAGAACTGAATTTTGTCATATAGATGTTTTCAGGCCATGACTATTACGTTGCCTGAGAAGTTTGAGATTTTTTGGAGCTTGTACATGGGAGTTATTCAGCATTTGCTCTTTCTGGACAAATGAAATTTTAAAGGCAATATTTGATGCCCCGCCCCCGTCATATAGTATTTCTAAAAGGCAAGACTTTTTGCCCAGCTGTTCTCTTAGCTCTTGAGATGATAAATGCCAAGTTTGAAGTCAATTGGATGAAAAATGTTTGCATAGGGGGAAAAAGCATGACCACAGTGAATGTGCCAAAATAGGCCAAAATTGGACATTAAAAAATTCATAGCTCACTTCCTGTACATTTTAGCTACATGGTCCCAATAGACTTTTTTGTGCGTCTCGGGGTGCTACACGTGCCTGCCAATTTTCGTTGCTCTAGCTCAAACATGCCGGGGTTGGTTTTTATTTTTCTATGCTAGGGGGCGCTATAGAGTCGCGTTGTTATGACGACTTCATAATATCAAATTTTTCGCCGGGCCTGAGGAGTGTGCAAAGTTTGGTGAGTTTTCGTAAATGTTTAGGTACCCAAAATCGTGATCGTTTACGGAGAAAAAGAATAATAATAATAATAATAATAATAATAATCCGATCGAAAAACAATAGGGACCTCGCAGCGGTAGCTGCTCGGGCCCTAATAATAATAATAATTTTTACAAAAACAATAGGGACCTCGCAGCGGTCGCTGCTCGGGCCCTAATAACTAGAGCTGCGAGCAGCTATAAAGGGCCCTCGCAGCCCGGGCCACGTTGGGGTCCTTGCACGTTGTGGTACTTGCATGTTGGGGTACTGGCACATTGGGGTACTGGCATATTGGAAGCAAAATTTCTTTGAAAATGGCATAATAAACGTTTACATGTAGAATATTTTTTTGCCAGTGTGTGTCAAGCTCAACGGGTTTTGGTGATTGTTAAGACCTGCAAAAATCAGCGTCCTTATTTATTTTTAGGCAATGAGTTGCCCTGATTGGTATTTTTTGTAAAAGTGTATATATACATCATCGCTCGTTGTACTCATTGCACAATGTTACTTTTATTGTCCAAAGGGGCAATCAAAAATGAATAAAACAAAATGAAACGTACATACGTTTGGATCGGTGTGAAGCCAGTGAACAATTTGAGTGGTGGAAACTAAAAGAATATTCATAAATGACTTAGTCATCACACTTAGAATGAGTTTACATTTTTTTGTACAAAATACCGTATGTGGGTTTTTTTTTTTATATAAGCCTCAAGGGCTAGGTGGCGCTGTATTTATAACTGAATGTTGTCATCGAGATACCTTCAGGCCTTGATTATAAGCATACATGTCAAGTGTGGGATTTTTTTTGGAGCATGTACCGTGGAGTTATTAAGCATATCCTTCATTCACGATATTGCTTTTAATGTCCATAGAGGCTATCAAAAATAAATAAAAATATATATATGTTTGGATAAGTCTGATGCCAGTGAACATTTTGAGTGGTGGAAACTAAAAAAATATTCATAAATGACTTAGTTATCACACTTAGAATGAGTGTACATTTTTTGTACAAAATACCGTATGTGGGGTATTTTTTTTTCATGCCTCAAGGGCTAGGTGGCGCTGCATATATAACTGAATGTTGTCATAGAGATAACTTCAGGCCTTGACGATAAACATACATGTCAAGTTTGGGATTTTTTGGAGCATGTACCGGGGAGTTATCAAGCATATCCTTTTTCATTGTGAAACACAAATTTTGATGCCCCGCCCTCATCATATAGTATTTCGAAAAGTCAAAAATTTTCCCCCTGTCTTTGGCTCAGGTCTTGACATGGTCCAGGCCAAGTCTTAACTCAGTCGGATGAAACGTGTAGGAGAAGTGGGCAAAAGTCTGCCCCCTGTGAATGTGCAAAAATCGTCAAAAATGGGACATTCAAAAATTCGTAGCTCACTTCCTGTTCATTTTAGCATATGGGTCCAAGAGACTTTTTTGTAGGTCTTGGGCTCCCTCATACACCTAAAAATATTCGTCATTCTTGCTTAAACGTACAACCGGGGCTGCTTCGTTAAAAAACCCTAGGGGGCGCTATTGAGTCATTTTTGTAAAAATAGCACAATCAACAATAAAATATTGCTCATTTTACCAGGCCAGATGTGTGTGCCAAGTTTCATGAGTTTCTGTGCATGTTTAGACCCTCAAAACTGGCGTTATTTTCTTGGCGAACAGCGCTTAGCCACACCCACAGCAATTCGCGAAAACTCACAAACTTCGTGTTGTGACATCATGAAGGCCGAAACCCTCATCTGAGCAAATATGAGGTAGGTCCAGTTAACGTGTTTGGAGAAAAACGTAGAAGAAAATTCGTAAGAAAAAAAATTGCCACTAGGTGGCGCTATCAGTTAGATGAAATATAAGTCAGTAGATGTCTTTAGGGCTGGACTCTCATCAAATGTGTGAAATTTTGAGAAGATAGGATCATCTCGGTCAAGTTAATGCAGCTTTTATTTTCACGAAAAATCTTCAGACTTTGCGTCCCCGTAGCGGCCACGCCCTTTGGCGAAAAGTTACAATATTCGGTGTGGGGCATGATCAACATCTTAAGGCTTTTCTGACCAATTTTCAAATGGATCCCTTCAACAAGCTCAGCACAGTAGCTAAAAACGTAAAGTATGACATTTATTGTAACCGCTAGGTGGCGCTATATGTATAACTGAATTTTATCATATAGATGTTTTCAGGCCGTGACTATTACGTTACCTGAGAAGTTTGAGATTTTTTGGAGCTTGAACATGGGAGTTATTAAGCATTTGCTCTTTCTGGACAAATGAAATTTTAAAGGCAATATTTGATGCCCCGCCCCCGTCATATAGTATTTCAAAAAGGCAAGATGTTTTGCCCAGTTGTTCTCTCAGGTCTTGAGATGATAAATGCCAAGTTTGAAGTCAATTGGATGAAAAATGTTTGCAAAGGGGGAAAAAGCATGACCACAGTGAATGTGCCAAAATAGGCCAAAATTGGACATTAAAAAATTCATAGCTCACTTCCTGTACATTTTAGCTACATGGTCCCAATAGACTTTTTTGTGCGTCTCGGGGTGCTACACGTGCCTGCCAATTTTTGTTGCTCTAGCTCAAACGTGCCGGGCTTGGTTTTTATTTTTCTACGCTAGGGGGCGCTATCGAGTCGCATTGTTATGACGACTTAATAATATCAAATTTTTCGCCGGGCCTGAGGAGTGTGCAAAGTTCGGTGAGTTTTCGTGAATGTTTAGGTACCCAAAATCGCGATCGTTTGCGGAGAATAAAGAAGAAGAATAATAATAATAATAATAATAATAATAATAATAATAATAATAATAATAATAATAATTTTTACAAAAACAATAGGGACCTCGCAGCGGTCGCTGCTCGGGCCCTAATAATAACTAGAGCTGCGAGCAGCTATAAAGGGCCCTCGCAGCCCGGGCCACGTTGGAGTCCTTGCACGTTGGGGTACTTGCACGTTAGGGTACTGGCACGTTGGGGTACTGGCATATTGGAAGCAAAATTTCTTTGAAAATGGCATAATAAACATTTACATGTAGAATATTTTTTTTTGCCAGTGTCTGTCAAGCTCAACGGGTTTTGGTGATTGTTAAGACCTGCAAAAATCAGCGTCCTTATTTATTTTTAGGCAATGAGTTGCCCTGATTGGTATTTTTTGTAAAAGTGTATATACACATCATCGCTCGTTGTACTCATTGCACAATGTTACTTTTATTGTCCAAAGGGGCAATTAAAAATGAATAAAACAAAATGGAAACGTACATACGTTTGGATCGGTGTGAAGCCAGTGAGCATTTTGAGTGGTGGAAACTAAAAGAATATTCATAAATGACTTAGTTATCACACTTAGAATGAGTTTACATTTTTTGTACAAAATACCGTATGTGGGGTATTTTTTTTTTATTCCTCAAGGGCTTGGTGGCGCTGCATATATAACTGAATGTTGTCATAGAGATAGCTTCAGGCCTTGACGATAAACATACATGTCAAGTTTGGGATTTTTTGGAGCATGTACCTGGGAGTTATTAAGCATATCCTTTTTCAGTGCGAAACACAAATTTTGATGCCCCGCCTTCATCATATAGTATTTAGAAAGGTCAAGATTTTTCCCCCTGTCGTTGGCTCAGGTCTTGACATGGTCCAGGTCAAGTCTTAACTCAGTCAGATGAAACGTGTAGGAGAAGTAGGCAAAAGTCTGCCCCCTGTGAATGTGCAAAAATTGTCAAAAATGGGACATTCAAAAATTCGTAGCTCACTTCCTGTTCATTTTAGCATATGGGTCCAAGAGACTTTTTTGTAGGACTTGGGCTCCCTCATACACCTAAAAATATTCGTCGTTCTTGCTTAAACGTACAACCGGGGCTGCTTTGTTAAAAACTTCTAGGGGGCGCTATTGAGTCATTTTTTTAAAAATAGCACAATCAACAATAAAATATGGCTCATTTTACCAGGCCAGATGTGTGTGCCAAGTTTCATGAGTTTCTGTGCATGTTTAGACCCTCAAAACTGGCGTTGTTTTCTTGGCGAACAGCGCTTAGCCACACCCACAGCAATTCGCGAAAACTCACAAACTTCGTGTTGTGACATCATGAAGGCCGAAACCCTCATCTGAGCAAATATGAGGTAGGTCCAGTTAACGTGTTTGGAGAAAAACGTAGAAGAAAATTCGTAAGAAAAAAAATTGCCACTAAGTGGCGCTATCAGTTAGATGAAATATAAGTCAGTAGATGTCTTTAGGGCTGGACTCTCATCAAATGTGTGAAATTTTGAGAAGATAGGATCATCTCGGTCAAGTTAATGCAGCTTTTATTTTCACGAAAAATCTTCAGACTTTGCGTCACCGTAGCGGCCACGCCCTTTGGCGAAAAGTTACAATATTCGGTGTGGGGCATGATCAACATCTTAAGGCTTTTCTGACCAATTTTCAAATGGATCCCTTCAACAAGCTCAGCACAGTAGCTAAAAACGTAAAGTATGACATTTATTGTAACCACTAGGTGGCGCTATATGTATAACTGAATTTTATCATATAGATGTTTTCAGGCCGTGACTATTACGTTGCCTGAGAAGTTTGAGATTTTTTGGAGCTTGTACATGGGAGTTATTCAGCATTTGCTCTTTCTGGACAAATGAATTTTTAAAGGCAATATTTGATGCCCCGCCCCCGTCATATAGTATTTCGAAAAGGCAAGACTTTTTGCCCAGCTGTTCTCTTAGGTCTTGAGATGATAAATACCAAGTTTGAAGTCAATGGGATGAAAAATGTTTGCATAGGGGGAAAAAGCATGACCACAGTGAATGTGCCAAAATAGGCCAAAATTGGACATTAAAAAATTCATAGCTCACTTCCTGTACATTTTAGCTACATGGTCCCAATAGACTTTTTTGTGCGTCTCGGGGTGCTACACGTGCCTGCCAATTTACGTTGCTCTAGCTCAAACGTGCCGGGCTTGGTTTTTATTTTTCTATGCTAGGGGGCGCTATAGAGTCGCGTTGTTATAACGACTTCATAATATCAAATTTTTCGCCGGACCTGAGGAGTGTGCAAAGTTCGGTGAGTTTTCGTGAATATTTAGGTACCCAAAATCGCGATTGTTTGCGGAGAATAAAGAAGAAGAAGAAGAAGAAGAAGAATAATAATAATTTTTACAAAAACAATAGGGACCTCGCAGCGGTCGCTGCTCGGGCCCTAATAATAATTTTTACAAAAACAATAGGGACCTCGCAGCGGTCGCTGCTCGGGCCCTAACTAGAGCTGCGAGCAGCTATAAAGGGCCCTCGCAGCCCGGGCCACGTTGGGGTACTTGCACGTTGGGGTACTGGCACATTGGAAGCAGAATTTCTTTGAAAATGGCATGATAAACATGTGGATTTTTTTTTTTTTTTTTTGCCAGGTGTGATGAGTGTGTCAAGCTCAATGGGTTTTGGTGATTGTTAAGATCTGCAAAAATCAGCGTCTTTTTTTCTATTTTTAGGCAATGAGTTGCCCTGATTGGTATTTTTCGTAAAAGTATATATACACGCATCATCGCTCGTACTCATTGCACAATGTTGCTTTTATTGTCCATAGAGGCGATCAAAAAAAAATAAAACTAAATAAAAAATACGTATGTTTGGATCGGTCTGATGCCAGTGAACATATTGAGTGGTGGAAAGTAAAAGAATATTCATCAATGACTTAGTTATCACACTTACAATGAGTTTACAATTTTTGCAAAAATACCGTAAGTGAGGCATTTTTTTTTTTTATGCCTCAAGGACTAGGTGGCGCTGTATTTATAACTGAATTTTGTCATAGAGATACCTTTAGGCCTTGACTATAAATATACATTTCAAGTATGGGATTTTTTGGAGCATGTACGTGGGAGTTATTAAGCATAGCCTTCATTCACGATACTGCTTTTAATGTCCATAGAGGCTATCAAAAATACATAAAACTAAATAACAAAAATATGTGTGTTTGGTTAGGTCTGATGCCAGTGAATATTTTGAGTGGTGGAAAGTAAAAGAATATTCCTAAATGACTTAGTTATCACACATAGAATGAGTTTACATTTTTTGTACAAAATACCGTAAGTGGGGTATTTTTTTTTCATGCCTCAAGGGCTAGGTGGCGCTGCATATATAACTGAATGTTGTCATAGAGATACCTTCAGGCCTTGATTATAAGCATACATGTCAAGTGTGGGATTTTTTGGAGCATGTATCGGGGAGTTATTAAGCATATCCTTTTTCAGTGCGAAACACAAATTTTGATGCCCCTCCCTCATCATATAGTATTTCCGAAAGTCAAGATTTTTCCGTCTGTTGTTGGCTCAGGTCTTGGCATGGTCCAGGTCAAGTCATAAGTCAGTCGGATAAAACGTGTAGGAGAAGTGGGCAAAAGTATGCCCCCTGAAAATGTGCAAAAATCGTCAAAAATGGGACATTCAAAAATTCGTAGCTCACTTCCTGTTCATTTTAGCATATGGGTCCAAGAGACTTTTTTGTAGGTCTTTGGCTCCCTCATACACCTAAAAATTTTCGTAGATCTTGCTTAAACGTACAATCGGGGCTGCTTCGTTAAAAAATTCTAGGGGGCGCTATTGAGTCATTTTTGTAAAAATAGGACAATACATGATAAAATATTGCTCATTTTGCCAGGCCAGATGTGTGTGCCAAGTTTCATGAGTTTCTGCGCATGTTTAGACCATCAAAACTGGCGTTGTTTTCTTGGCGAACAGTGCTTAGCCACGCCCACAGTGATTCGCGAAAACTCACAAACTTCGTGTTGTGACATCATGAAGGCCGAAACCCTCATCTGAGCAAATATGAGGTTGGTCCAGTTAACGTGTTTGGAGAAAAATGTACAAGAAAATTCGTAAGAAAAAAAATTGCCACTAGGTGGCGCTATCAGTAAGATGAAATATAAGTACGTAGATGTCTTTAGGGCTGGACTCTCATCAAATGTGTGAAATTTTGAGAAGATAGGATCATCTCGGTCAAGTTCATGCAGCTTTTATTGTCACGAAAAATCTTCAGACTTTGCGGCACCGTAGCGGCCACACCCTTTGGCGAAAAGTTACAATATTCGGTGTGGGGCATGATCAACATCTTAAGGATTTTCTGACCAACTTTCAACTGGATCCCTTCAACGAGCTCAGCGCAGTAGCTAAAAACGTAAAGTATGACATTTATTGTTACCACTAGGTGGTGCTATATGTATAACTGAATTTTATCATATAGATGTTTTCAGGCCGTGACTATTACGTTGCCTGAGAAGTTTGAGATTTTTTGGAGCTTGAACATGGGAGTTATTAAGCATTTGCTCTTTCTGGACAAATGAAATTTTAAAGACAATATTTGATGCCCCGCCCCCGTCATATAGTATTTCAAAAAGTCAAGGTTTTTTGCCCAGTTGTTGTCTCAGGTCTTGAGATGATAAATGCCAATTTTGAAGTCAACTGGATGAAAAATGTTTGCAAAGGGGGAAAAAGCATGACCACAGTGAATGTGCCAAAATAGGCCAAAATTGGACATTAAAAAATTCATAGCTCATTTCCTGTACATTTTAGCTACATGGTCCTAATAGACTTTTTTGTGCGTCTCGGGGTGCTACACGTGCCTGCCAATTTTTGTTGCTCTAGCCCAAACGTGCCGGGCTTGGTTTTTATTTTTCTACGCTAGGGGGCGCTATAGAGTCGCGTTGTTCTGACGACTTCATAATATCAAATTTTTCGCCGGGCCCGAAGAGTGCGCAAAGTTCGGTGAGTTTTCGTGAATGTTTAGGTACCCAAAATCGCGATCGTTTGCGGAGAATAAAGAATAATAATAACTAGAGCTGCGAGCAGCTATAAAGGGCCCTCGCAGCCCGGGCCACGTTGGGGTCCTTGCACGTTGGGGTACTTGCACGTTGGGGTACTGGCACATTGGGGTACTGGCATATTGGAAGCAAAATTTCTTTGAAAATGGCATAATAAACGTTTACATGTAGAATATTTTTTTGCCAGTGTGTGTATCAAGCTCAACGGGTTTTGGTGATTGTTAAGACCTGCAAAAATCAGCGTCCTTTTTTATTTTTAGGCAATGAGTTGCCCTGATTGGTATTTTTTTGTAAAAGTGTATATACACATCATCGCTCGTTGTACTCATTGCACAATGTTACTTTTATTGTCCAAAGGGGCAATCAAAAATGAATAAAACAAAATGGAAACGTACATACGTTTGGATCGGTGTGAAGCCAGTGAACAATTTGAGTGGTGGAAACTAAAAGAATATTCATAAATGACTTAGTTATCACACTTAGAATGAGTGTACATTTTTTGTACAAAATACCGTATGTAGGGTATTTATTTATTTTTTTATATAAGCCTCAAGGGCTAGGTGGCGCTGTATTTATAACTGAATGTTGTCATAGAGATACCTTCAGGCCTTGATTATAAGCATGCATGTCAAGTGTGGGATTTTTTTTGGAGCATGTACCGTGGAGTTATTAAGCATATCCTTCATTCACGATATTGCTTTTAATGTCCACAGAGGCTATCAAAAATAAATAAAAATATATATATGTTTGGATAAGTCTGATGCCAGTGAACATTTTGAGTGGTGGAAACTAAAAGAATATTCATAAATGACTTAGTTATCACACTTAGAATGAGTTTACATTTTTTGTACAAAATACCGTATGTGGGGTAATTTTTTTTTATGCCTCAAGGGCTAGGTGGCGCTGCATATATAACTGAATGTTGTCATAGAGATAGCTTCAGGCCTTGACGATAAACATACATGTCAAGTTTGGGATTTTTTGGAGCATGTACCGGGGAGTTATTATGCATATCCTTTTTCAGTGCGAAACACAAATTTTGATGCCCCGCCTTCATCATATAGTATTTCGAAAGGTCAAGATTTTTCCCCCTGTCGTTGGCTCAGGTCTTGACATGGTCCAGGTCAAGTCTTAACTCAGTCAGATGAAACGTGTAGGAGAAGTGGGCAAAAGTCTGCCCCCTGTGAATGTGCAAAAATTGTCAAAAATGGGACATTCAAAAATTCGTAGCTCACTTCCTGTTCATTTTAGCATATGGGTCCCAGAGACTTTTTTGTAGGTCTTGGGCTCCCTCATACACCTAAAAATATTCGTCGTTCTTGCTTAAACGTACAACCGGGGCTGCTTCGTTAAAAATTCTAGGGGGCGCTATTGAGTCATTTTTGTAAAAATAGCACAATCAACAATAAAATATTGCTCATTTTACCAGGCCAGATGTGTGTGCCAAGTTTCATGAGTTTCTGTGCATGTTTAGACCCTCAAAACCGGCGTTGTTTTCTTGGCGAACAGTTCTTAGCCATGCCCACAGCAATTCACGAAAACTCACAAACTTCGTGTTGTGACATCATGAAGGCCGAAACCCTCATCTGAGCAAATCTGAGGTAGGTCCAGTTAACGTGTTTGGACAAAAACGTAGAAGAAATTTCGTAAGAAAAGAAAAATGCCACTAGGTGGCGCTATCAGTAAGATGAAATATAAGTTCGTAGATGTCTTTAGGGCTGGACTCTCATCAAATGTGTGAAATTTTGAGAAGATAGGATCATCTCGGTCAAGTTAATGCAGCTTTTATTGTCACGAAAAATCTTCAGACTTTGCGTCACCGTAGCGGCCACGCCCTTTGGCGAAAAGTTACAATATTCGGTGTGGGGCATGATCAACATCTTAAGGCTTTTCTGACCAATTTTCAACTGGATCCCTTCAACGAGCTCAGCACAGTAGCTAAAAACGTAAAGTATGACATTTATTGTTACCACTAGGTGGCGCTATATGTATAACTGAATTTTATCATATAGATGTTTTCAGGCCGTGACTATTACGTTGTCTGAGAAGTTTGAGATTTTTCGGAGCTTGAACATGGGAGTTATTAAGCATTTGCTCTTTCTGGACAAATGAAATTTTCAAGGCAATATTTGATGCCCCGCCCCCGTCATATAGTATTTCAAAAAGTCAAGGTTTTTTGCCCAGTTGTTGTCTCAGGTCTTGAGATGATAAATGCCAATTTTGAAGTCAACTGGATGAAAAATGTTTGCAAAGGGGGAAAAAGCATGACCACAGTGAATGTGCCAAAATAGGCCAAAATTGGACATTAAAAAATTCATAGCTCATTTCCTGTACATTTTAGCTACATGGTCCCAATAGACTTTTTTGTGCGTCTCGGGGTGCTACACGTGCCTGCCAATTGTCGTTGCTCTAGCTCAAACGTGCCGGGCTTGGTTATTATTTTTCTACGCTAGGGGGCACTATAGAGTCGCGTTGTTATGACGCCTTCATAATATCAAATTTTTCGCCGGGCCCGAAGAGTGCGCAAAGTTCGGTGAGTTTTCGTGAATGTTTAGGTACCCAAAATCGCGATCGTTTGCGGAGAATAAAGAAGAAGAAGAGGAAGAATAATAATAACTAGAGCTGCGAGCAGCTATAAAGGGCCCTCGCAGCCCGGGCCACGTTGGGGTACTTGCACGTTGGGGTACTTGCACGTTGGGGTACTGGCACGTTGGGGTACTGGCAAGTTTAGGTACGGCACATTGGAAGCAGAATTTCTTTGAAAATGGCATGATAAACCTTGACATGTGGATTTTTTTTTTTTTTGTAAAAATACCGTTAAGTTGGTGTATTTTTTTTTATGCCTCTAGGGCTAGGTGGCGCTGTATATATAATGGAATGTTGTCATAGGGATACCTTCAAGCCTTGACTCTAAACATACATGTCAAGTGTGGGATTTTTTTGGAGCATGTACCGTGGAGTTATTAAGCATATCCTTCATTCACGATATTGCTTTTAATGTCCATTAGAGGCTATCAAAAATAAATAAAAAAGTACATGTTTGGATAAGTCTAATGCCAGTGAACATTTTGAGTGGTGGAAAGTAAAAGAATATTCATAAATGACTTAGTTATCACACTTAGAATGAGTTTACATTTTTTGTACAAAATACCGTATGTGGGGTATTTTTTTGTTTTGCCTCAAGGGCGAGGTGGCGCTGCATATATAACTGAATGTTGTCATAGAGATACCTTCAGGCCTTGACGATAAACATACATGTCAAGTTTGGGATTTTTTGGAGCATGTATCGGGGAGTTATTAAGCATATCCTTTTTCAGTGCGAAACACAAATTTTGATGCCCCGCGCTCATCATATAGTATTTCCAAAAGTCAAGATTTTTCCGTCTGTTGTTGGCTCAGGTCTTGACATGGTCCAGGTCAAGTCATAAGTCAGTCGGATAAAACATGTAGGAGAAGTGGGCAAAAGTATGCCCCCTGAAAATGTGCAAAAATCGTCAAAAATGGGACATTCAAAAATTCGTACCTCACTTCCTGTTCATTTTAGCATATGGGTCCAAGAGACTTTTTTGTAGGTCTTTGGCTCCCTCATACACGTAAAAATTTTCGTAGATCTTGCTTAAACGTAGAATCGGGGCTGCTTCGTTAAAAATTTCTAGGGGGCGCTATTGAGTCATTTTTGTAAAAATAGTACAATCAACAATAAAATATTGTTCATTTTACCAGGCCAGATGTGTGTGCCAAGTTTCATGAGTTTCTGCGCATGTTTAGACCCTCAAAACTGGCGTTTTCTTGGCGAACAGTGCTTAGCCACGCCCACAGCGATTCGCGAAAACTCACAAACTTCGTGTTGTGACATCATGAAGGCCGAAACCCTCATCTGAGCAAATATGAGGTTGGTCCAGTTAACGTGTTTGGAGAAAAATGTACAAGAAAATTCGTAAGAAAAAAAATTGCCACTAGGTGGCGCTATCAGTAAGATGAAATATAAGTTCGTAGATGTCTTAAGGGCTGGACTCTCATCAAATGTGTGAAATTTTGAGAAGATAGGATCATCTCGGTCAAGTTCATGCAGCTTTTATTGTCACGAAAAATTTTCGGACTTTGCGTCACCGTAGCGGCCACGCCCTTTGGCGAAAAGTTACAATATTCGGTGTGGGGCATGATCAACATCTTAAGGCTTTTCTGACCAATTTTCAACTGGATCCCTTCAACGAGCTCGGCACAGTAGCTAAAAACGTAAAGTATGACATTTATTGTTACCACTAGGTGGCGCTATATGTATAACTGAATTTTATCATATAGATGCTTTCAGGCCGTGACTATTACGTTGCCTGAGAAGTTTGAGATTTTTTGGAGCTTGAACATGGGAGTTATCACACTTAGAATGAGTTGACATTTTTTGTACAAAATACCGTATGTGGGGTATTTTTTTTTCACGCCTGAAGGGCTAGGTGGCGCTGCATATATAACTGAATTTTGTCATAGAGATACCTTCAGGCTTTGACTATAAACATACATGTCAAGTTTGGGATTTTTTGGAGCATGTAACGGGGAGTTATTAAGCATATCCTTTTTCAGTGCGAAACACAAAATTTGATGCCCCGCCCTCATCATATAGTATTTCCAAAAGTCAAGATTTTTCTGCCTGTAGTTGGCTCAGATCTTGACATGGTCCAGGTCAAGTCTAAAGTCAGTCGGATGAAATGTGTAGGAGAAGTGGGCAAAAGTATGCCCCCTGAAAATGTGCAAAAATCGTCAAAAATGGGACATTCAAAAATTCATAGCTCACTTCCTGTTCATTTTAGCACATGGGTCCAAGAGACTTTTTTGTAGGTCTTGGACTCCCTCATACACCTAAAAATTTTCGTAGATCTTGCTTAAACGTACAATCGGGGCTGCTTCGTTAAAGATTTCTAGGGGGCGCTATTGAGTCATTTTTGTAAAAATAGGACAATACATGATAAAATATTGCTCATTTTGCCAGGCCAGATGTGTGTGCCAAGTTTCATGAGTTTCTGCGCATGTTTAGACCATCAAAACTAGCGTTGTTTTCTTGGCGAACAGTGCTTAGCCACGCCCACAGCGATTCGCGAAAACTCACAAACTTCGTGTTGTGACATCATGAAGGCCGAAACCCCCATCTGAGCAAATATGAGGTTGGTCCAGTTAACGTGTTTGGAGAAAAATGTACAAGAAAATTCGTAAGAAAAAAAATTGCCACTAGGTGGCGCTATCAGTTAGATGAAATATAAGTTCGTAGATGTCTTTAGGGCTGGACTCTCATCAAATGTGTGAAATTTTGAGAAGATAGGATCATCTCGGTCAAGTTCATGCAGCTTTTATTGTCACGAAAAATCTTCAGACTTTGCGTCACCGTAGCGGCCACGCCCTTTGGCGAAAAGTTACAATATTCGGTGTGGGGCATCATCAACATCTTAAGGCTTTTCTGACCAATTTTCAACTGGATCCCTTCAACGAGCTCAGCACAGTAGCTAAAAACGTAAAGTATGACATTTATTGTAACCACTAGGTGGCGCTATATGTATAACTGAATTTTTTCATATAGGTGTTTTCAGGCCGTGACTATTACGTTGCCTGAGAAGTTTGAGATTTTTTGGAGCTTGTACATGGGAGTTATTCAGCATTTGCTCTTTCTGGACAAATGAAATTTTAAAGGCAATATTTGATGCCCCGCCCCCGTCATATAGTATTTCGAAAACGCAAGATTTTTTGCCTAGTTTTTCTCTTAAGTCTTGAGATGATAAATGCCAAGTTTAAAGTCAATGGGATGAAAAATGTTTGCATAGGGGGAAAAAGCATGACCACAGTGAATGTGCCAAAATAGGCCAAAATTGGACATTAAAAAATTCATAGCTCACTTCCTGTACATTTTAGGAAATGGCTTCCACTGACTTTTTTGTGCGTCTCGTAGTGCTACACGTGCCTGCCAATTTTCGTAGCTCTAGCTCAAACGGGCCGGGATTGGTTTTTATTTTTCTACGCTAGGTGGCGCTATAGAGTCGCGTTGTTATGACAACTACATAATAACAAATTTTTCGCCGGGCCCGAAGAGACTGCAAAGTTTGGTGAGTTTTCGTAAATATTTAGGCCCTCAAAAATGCGATCGTTTACGGAGAAGAAGAAGAAGAAGAATAATAATAATTCTTACAAAAACAAGAGGGACCTCGCAGCGGTCGCTGCTCGGGCCCTAATAATAATAACTAGAGCTGCAAGCAGCTATAAAGGGCCCTCGCAGCCCGGGCCACGTTGGGGTACTTGCACGTTGGGGAACTGGCACGTTGGGGTACTGGCACATTGGGAGCAGAGTTTCTTTGAAAATGGCATAATAAACCTTTAGATGTGGATTTTTCTTTTTCCAGGTGTGATGAGTTTGTCAAGCTCAATGGGTTTTGATGAATGTTAAGATCTGAAAAAATCAGTGTACTTTTTTATTTTTAGGGAATGATTTGCCCTGATTTGTATTTTTTGTAAAAGTATATATACACATCATCGCTCGTACTCATTGCACAATGTTGCTGTTATTGTTTATAGAGGCTATCAAAAATAAATAAAACTAAATAAAAAAATACGTATGTTTGGATAGGTCTGATGCCAGTGAACATTTTGAATGGTGGAAAGTAAAAGAATATTCATAAATAACTTAGTTATCACACTTAGAATGAGTTTACAATTTTTGTAAAAATACCGTAAGTGGGGTATTTTTTTTTCATGCCTCAAGGGCTAGGTGGCGCTGTATTTATAACTGAATGTTGTCATAGAGATACCTTCAGGCCTTGACGATAAACATACATGTCAAGTTTGGGATTTTTTGGAGCATGTACCGGGGAGTTATTAAGCATATCCTTTTTCAGTGCGAAACACAAATTTTGATGCCCCGCCCTCATCATATAGTATTTTGAAAAGTCAAAATTTTTTCCCCCTGCCGTTGGCTCAGGTCTTGACATGGTCCAGGTCAAGTCTGAAGTCAGTCGGATGAAACGTGTAGGAGAAGTGGGCAAAAGTATGCCCCTGTAAATGTGCTAAAATCTTAAAATATGGGACATTCAAAAATTCGTAGCTCACTTCCTATTCATTTTAGCATATGGGTTCAAGAGACTTTTTTGTAGGTCTTGTGCTCCCTCATACACCTAAAAATTTCCAAAGATCTTGCTTAAACGTACAAGCGGGGCTGCTTCGTTAAAAATTTCTAGGGGGCGCTATTGAGTCATTTTTTGAAAAATAGAACATTCTACGATAAAATATTGCTCATTTTGCCAGGCCGGATGTGTGCGCCAAGTTTCATGAGTTTCTGTGCATGTTTAGACCCTCAAAACCGGCGTTGTTTTCTTGGCGAACAGCGCTTAGCCACGCCCACAACGATTCACGAAAACTCACAAACTTCATGTTGTGACATCATGAAGGCGGAAACCCTCATCTGTGCAAATATGAGGTAGGTCCAGTTAACGTGGTTGGAAAAAAACGTTGAAGAAAAATCCTAAGAAAAAAAATCGCCAGTAGGTGGCGCTATCAGTAAGATGAAATATAAGTTTGTAGATGAGTTAAGGGCTGGACTGTCATCAATTTTGTGAAATTTTGAGAAGATAGGATCATCTGGGTCAAGTTAATGCAGCTTTTATTGTCACGAAGAATCTTCAGACTTTGCGGCACCGTAGCGGCCACGCCCTTTGGCGAAAAGTTACAATATTCGGTGTGGGGCATGATCAACATGTTAAGACTTTTCTGACCAATTTTTAATTGGATCCCTTCAACGAGCTTGGCACAGTAGCTAAAAACATAAAGTATGACATTTAATGTCACCACTAGGTGGCGCTACATATAGAACAGAATTTTATCATGTAGATGTTTTCAGGCCTTGAGTATTAAGTTGCATGAGAAGTTTGAGATTTTTTGGAGCTTGCACATGGGAGTTATTCAGCATTTTGTCTTTCTGGACAAATGAAATTTTCAAGGCAATATTTGATGCCCCGCCCCCGTCATATAGTGTTCCGAAAAGTCAAGATATTTTGCCCAGTTGTTGTCTCAGGTCTTGAGATGATACATGCCAAGTTTGAAGTCAATCGGATTAAAACTGTTTGCAAAGGGGGAAAAAGTATGACCACAGTGAATGTGCCAAAATGGGCCAAAATTGGACATTCAAAAATTCATAGCTCACTTCCTGTACATTTTAGGAAATGGCTTCCACTGACTTTTTTGTGCATCTCGGGGTGCTACACGTGCCTGCCAATTTTCGTAGCTCTAGGTCAAACGGGCCGGGATTGGTTTTTATTTTTCTACGCTAGGGGGCGCTATAGAGTTGCGTTGTTATGACAACAACATAATATAAAATTTTTCGCCGGGCCCGAAGAGATTGCAAAGTTTGGTGAGTTTTCGTAAATGTTTAGGTCCTCAAAAATGCGATCGTTTGCGGAGAATAAAGAAGAAGAAGAATACTTCTTACAAAAACAAGAGGGACCTCGCAGCGGTCGCTGCTCGGGCCCTAATAATAATAATAATAATAATAATAATAATAATAATAATAATTTTTACAAAAACAATAGGGACCTCGCAGCGGTCGCTGCTCGGGCCCTAATAATAATAATTTTTACAAAAACAATAGGGACCTCGCAGCGGTCGCTGCTCGGGCCCTAACTAGAGCTGCGAGCAGCTATAAAGGGCCCTCGCAACCCGTGCCACGTTGGGGTATTTGCACGTCGGGGTACTGGCACGTTAGGGTACTGTTTCATAAGAAACCGTCTAAATTGTAAATGTTTTGCCATGCTTTTTGTGTTTGTTCACATTGCTATGGAATGCTTTGTCGAGGTATTCGGCTGATAGGTATGCCTCCCAATATTCACACATCTAGCTGAATCATATAAAAAAAAAAATTCTTTGCAAACAATGCATCGCTACAGCAAAGGCGTGCCACGTTGGGGTACTTGCACGTCGGGGTACTGGCACGTTGGGGTACTGTCAAATAGGACAAGGACCATCTAAAATGTTTTTGACAAGCCTTGTGTGTGCAAAGTTTAATCAAAACGCAAAATATGGTGCGCAATTCCCAAAATAAATTCAAAATGGCGGACTTCCTTTTAGGTTTAGCATACGGCTACAGAATACTTTTTGTAGGTCTTAAGCTAATAGGTATGCCTCCCAGTTTTCACAAATCTAGGTCAAGTCATCTTTAGTTGTGTATCGCTTGAATCATACAATTGGAAATGCTCCATAAAAATGCATAGAGGGCGCTATTGAGCACAACGTTGGGTTACTTGCACGTCAGGGTACTGGCACGTTGGGGTACTGTTACATGGAACAAGGACCATTTAAAATGTTAGTTTTTTCCATGCCTTGTCTGTGCAAAGTTTAATGAAGAAGGCCAAAAATTATGTATAATTCCCAAAATAAAATCAAAATAGCGGACTTCCTCTTTGGTTTGGCAAATGGCTACATAATACTTTTTTGTAGGTCTAGCATAATCATACAATCGGAAATGCTTCATAAAAATGTCTAGAGGGCGCTATTTATTGCAAATTGCACAATAAATCTCTGAAAATTCATGTTCATGACAAGTCTGATGTGTTTGCAAAGTTTCATGAGTTTTCATGTGTATAAAAAAAAAAAAAAGCAGCACTTGACAACTGTTACATGGAACAAGGACCATTTAAAATGTTATTTTTTTCCATGCCTTGTCTGTGCAAAGTTGAATGAAAAAGGCCAAAAATGATGTATAATTCCCAAAATAAAATCAAAATAGCGGACTTCCTCTTTGGTTTGGCAAATGGCTACATAATACTTTTTTGTAGGTCTAGCATAATCATACAATCGGAAATGCTTCATAAAAAGGTCTAGAGGGTGCTATTTATAGCAAATTGCACAATAAATCTCTGAAAATTCATGTTCATGACAAGTCTGATGTGTTTGCAAAGTTCCATGAGTTTTCATGTGTATAAAAAAAAAAAAAGCAGCACTTGACAAACAATGCATTGCTATGGCAACAGCGTGTTACAAAATAAAAAACTTTCGATTACTTTGCATCTTAAACATCTTAAGATGAAACACACCAAGTTTGAAGACAGTCGGATAAATTTTGTAGGAGGGGTTCGTTAAAATATGACCCCTGAAAGTTTTTCCTTGCCCGGTTGGAGGGTTAGATCAGGGGATGTCGCAACTTGTTTGTGGTTAAGTGCTACAGAAGTAAATGTGTCTTAACAACCTCATGATTGAATGTGTTTTCAATTCTCTAGGATGTGATTGGATTGTATCAATTAAATGTTCTTATAACTGATTCAGTGAGTAGTAAAAATAGTGTGTCAAGTATAATGACATGAAATATAAGGAATACAAAAAACAAAACAAGAACCCTCTAAATTACACATTTTGTTCCAGGCTTTATGTGCGTGCATAGTTTGAGTATACACCTAGGTTTAGGCCAGGAGTGTTCAAACCTTTTGCAAAGAGGGTCGGGTATGGTAAGGTGAAAATGTGTGGGGCCTAATCAACCATTTAGTTTAGCCTGACATAATTTTTTTACATGCATATGTAAATATATATATGTGGACAAATGTGTACATATGTCTACAAATTTTTGTAGCTCGAGCTGCTTCGTCCAACTGGGAACGCTGCATTAAGAAGGATTTTTTTTTCCTTTGCCAACAGTGCATGCCACGACAACAGCGTGCGACGAAATAAAAAGCTTTCAATAACTTTTCATCGTCAACATCTTAAGATGAATCACACCAAGTTTGAAGATGATCGGATAAACTCTGTAGGAGGAGTTCGTTAAAATAAGACCCCTATGAAATGGCCAAAAAAATGGCAACATGTTCCAAAGTAAATCAAAATGGCAGACTTCCTGTTAGGTTTAGCATATGGTTCAAAAAGAGTTTTTTGTACCTCGAGGGCTGTTACATATGTCTTCAAATTTTGGTCACTCTAGGTGAAACGTACAGCCGGAAATGCTTCATTAAGTAAAAATTTTGAAATGCAAAATTTGATGCCCTGCCTCTGGCGGACTTCCTGTTAGGTTTAGCATATGGCACCAACAGGCTTTTTTGTAGATCATAGTCTGTTACATATGTGTACCAATTTTCGTAGCTCTAGATTAAACGTATAACCGGCAATACTTCAGATGAAACCTGCCAAAGAATGAAGACAATCTGATAAGTTTTGTAGAAAATATGAGGCCTATAAAAGGCCCCCAAAAAATGGCTACAAATAGCAAAGTAAATCAAAATGCCGGACTTCCTGTTTGGCTTAGCATATGGTTCTAAAAGACTTTTTTGTACATCGTGGGCTCTTATGTATGCCTCCAAATTATCATAGCGCTAGGTGAAAGGTACAACCGGGAATGCTTCGTTAAAGAGGAGTTTTTTAGCTCAAAAAGTGATGCCCGGCCCTTGCGGGACTTCCTGTTGGGTTTAGCACAAAGCAGCAAGAGACTTTTTTGTACATCTTGGGCTGTTACATATGTCTACAAATTTTCGTAGCTCTAGCTGCTTCGTACAACTGAGAATTCTTCATTAAGAAGAATTTTTTTCCTTTGCAAACAAGTGCATGCCACGACAACAGCGTGCAGCGAAATAAAAAGCTTTCAATAACTTTTCATCTTCAACATCTTAAGATGAATAACACCAAGTTTGAAGATGATCGGATAAACTCTGTAAGAGGAGTTCGTTAAAATAGGACCCCTATGAAATGGCCAAAAAAATGGGAACACGTTCCAAAGTAAATCAAAATGGTGGACTTTCTGTTAGGTTTAGCATATGGTTCAAAAAGAGTTTTTTGTACCTTGAGGGCTGTTACATATGTATTTAAATTTTGGTAACTCTAGGTGAAACGTACAGCCGGGATTGCTTCATTAAGTAAGAATTTTGAAACTCAAAATTTGATGCCCCGCCTCTGGCGGACTTCCTGTTGGGTTTAGCATATGGCAGCAACAGACTTTTTTGTAGGTCATAGTCTGTTACATATGTGTACCAATTTTCGTAGCTCTAGGTTAAACATACAACCGGCAATACTACGTTTAGTAAGAGTTTTGAAACTCTAAATTTGATGCCCCACCGCCGTCATATAGTATGTCGAAAACTTTAGATTTTTTACCATGGTGTTGTCCCAGGTCTTGAGATGGTACATCCCAAGTTTGAAGTCAATTGGATTAACCGTGTAGGAGAAGCAGGCAAAAGTATGACCCCTGTAAATGTGCAAAAATTGGCCAAAATTGGACATTTAAATACTCATATCTCACTTCCTGTCTATTTTAGGGTACACACATCAAAGAGGTTTTTGTTCATCTGGATGTGCTACAGGTGCCACACAATTTTCATAGCCGTCGGACAATCGTAGCGGGCCAGGGATCTGTTTAACCTACATGATATCAGTCACATTTGAAAGTAATCAAGTGTAGTATGTATTCACATTATATACATTGAGAAATTGCGGCTCAATAATCAGTCAGTGTTTTAGTTAACAGTCCAATGTTACCTTCAAGATATTCCTAACAGAAAAAAAGGAACGTGCATTAACAAAAAAATGTAAAAATGTCCATTGTCAAACATGTCATTCATTATACACAATGTGTAGGATGGGGATGCTTGCTGTGTTAGTGTTTGTGTGTCTTCCATGTCATATAGCTTACCATCACGGACAAATGCATCACATGCATCCTTTATATCCAATGCAGTCTGGAGTTCTTTCACAAGCTTGGTTTTGAAGTCTATCTGTTTTTCAAGTGCTCGATTGACTCGAGTCACATGGACTAGTTGGTTCATTTGGGAATGAAGATCAAGGCTGCGCTGGTATAAGTCGTTGCGACTGGAAGCATGATCAATGCATGCATACTGTAATGACAAAGCATTCAATGAAAATCAGTCATGTTAGATTCCATGATTCTAAATAGCAGAGGTAACGTGTTGGTGCAAAACGTTGTGGTCGTGTTGCATGTTACTCAATGGCTGTGTGTGTCAAAACGAGTTTATTTGAAAGAATATACAAATATATACACACGGACATATATATTTATACAGTATAACAGTACCGCATGTATTGGTTTTAAGGAAAGAGTTGAAAAGCAGTGTTCAGAAAAAAGCATAAGACGCACAAAGTACCATTTCACTACATGTAATAAGTTGTCAAGTAGACATGTGAATTAAGTGGTTAAGATAGTGGCTACTGTGCAAGTAAGCTTCAATTGTCTCTAAAAGGTTAGCATATGTGTTCTACATGATATCAATGGCTAGACGTGCTCGTGGAGAAACATTACAAACAGAAAAACACACTAAAGGTGCCTTTAACAAACCTGTTAATAAATGAGAACTTAATACATATATGTATGGCATACTGTATATGATTGAGAAAGTTGTCCTGTTTAGTTTATGTATTGTATACTTACGGAAAAAAGTTGGCAATCTTTGCGTATGGAGATGATTAGAGGGTCTTTATCAAAAGAGAATTTGCTTGGTGATTTGTTCATGTTCTGTAGAAAAGCAAAGGAGTAGAAATAAATACAGTATCATACTTCATAAACATACAAGAAATTTGTAGCTGTATTAACCATTGTTGGTATTTGAAGTGATAATTTAGGAATAGAAGTGTAGTGATTGCAGAATTTATAGAGTGCTTACCTTGTATGACTTTGTAGATGGAAATGTCTTTTGTTGAAAGAGCTCTTTGTTGTCTACTATATATGCAAGGACAAGCATAAGTAGGTGTGGTTATGAAGTACTTGACCATTGAAATAAAGCAGTGGTATCGAATGTATGGACCGTGGTTTGGCTCAGGCCTGCAAAGGGGTTTAATGTGGCACAAGAGATAATCTTGTAAGGTACAAAAAATAATAATAATATAATAGGTATGCCTCTGAGTTTTCACAAATCTAGGTCAAGTCAAGTCATCTTTAGTTATTTCGCGCTTGAATCATCCAATCGGAAATGCTCCATAAAAAATGTATAGAGGGTGCGATTTATTGCAAATTGCACAAGAAATCTCTAAAAATTCATGTTAATGACAAGTCTGATGTGTGTGCAAAGTTTCACGAGTTTTCACACATGTATAGATAAAAAAAAACAAAGCAGCACTTTACTTGGCAACCAATGCATCGCTATAGCAGCAGCGTGCGACAAAATAAAAAACTTTCGATAAATTTGCATCTTAAACATCTTAAGATGAAACACACCAAGTTTGAACACGGTCGGATGAATTTTGTAGGAGGAGTTAAAATATGACCCCTAAAAAAGGCCACAAAAAAAGGCTACAAATCCCATCATAAATCAAAATGGCGGACTTCCTGTTTGGTTTAGCACATGGTTCCAAGAGACTTTTTTGTACATCGTGGGCTCTTATGTATGCCTCTAAATTATCATAGCGCTAGGTGAAACGTACAACCGGGAATGCTTCGTTAAAGAGGAGTTTTTTAGCTCAAAATGTGATGTCCGGCCCCTACGGGACTTCCTGTTGGGTTTAGCACATGGCACCAAGAGACTTTTTTGTACATCGTGGGCTGTTACATTTGTCTCCAAATTTTCGTAGCTCTAGCTGCTTCGTACAACTGGGAATGCTTCATTAAGAAGGAATTTTTTCCTTTGCAAACTGTGCATGCCACGGCAACAGCGTGCGACAAAATAAAAAGCTTTCAATAACTTTTCATCTTCAACATCTTAAGATGAATCACACCAAGTTTGGAGATGATCGGATAAACTCTGTAGGAGGAGTTCGTTAAAATAAGACCCCTATGAAATGGCCCAAAAAATGGCAACACGTTCCAAAGTAAATCAAAATGGCGGACTTCCTGTTCGGTTTAGCATATGGTTCAAAAAGAGTTTTTTGTACCTTGAGGGCTGTTACATATGTCTTCAAATATTGGTAACTCTAGGTGAAATGTACAGCCGGGAATGCTTCATTAAGTTAGAATTTTGAAACACAAAATTTGATGCCTCGCCTCTGGCGGACTTCCTGTTAGGTTTAGCATATGGCACCAACAGGCTTTTTTGTAGATCATAGTCTGTTACATATGTGTACCAATTTTCGTAGCTCTAGATTAAACGTACCACCGGCAATGCTTCGTTAAGTAAGAATTTTGAAACTGTAAATTTGATGCCCCGCCACCGTCATATAGTATGTCAAAAACTTTAGATTTTTTACCATGATGTTGTCCCAGGTGTTGAGATGGTACAGCCCAAGTTTGAAGTCAATCGGGTTAACCGTGTAGGAGAAGCGGGCAAAAGTATGACCCCTGTAAATGTGCAAAAATGGGCCAAAATTGGACATTCAAATACTCATACCTCACTTCCTGTCTATTTTAGGGTACACATATCAAAGAGGTTTTTGTTCATCTGGATGTGCTACAGGTGCCACACAATTTTCGTAGCCATAGGACAATCGTAGCGGGACAGGGATCCGTTAAACCTATGTAGGTGGCGCTACAGAGCCATTTTTCTGTTATCATGTATGGCGACTTTAAAATATCAAATTTTTCGCCAGACCCGATCTGCGTGTAAAGTTTGGTGAGTTTTCGTTCATGTTTAGTGCCTCAAAAATGTGGTTGTTTGCGGAAAAGAATAATAACAAAGAAAAAGAAGAAGAAGAAGAAGAAGAATAATAACTAGAGCTGCGAGCAGCTATAAAGGGCCCTCGCAACCTGGGCCACGTTGGGGTACTTGCACGTCGGGGTACTGGCACGTTGGGGTACTGTCAAATCGGACAAGGACCATCTAAAATGTTTTTGACAAGCTTTGTGAGTGCAAAAGGCCAAAGATGGTGTGCAATTCCCAAAATAAATTCAAATTGGCGGACTTCCTTTTAGGTTTAGCATACGGCTACAGAATACTTTTTGTAGGTCTTAAGCTAATAGGTATGCCTCCCAGTTTTCAAAAATCTAGGTCAAGTCATCTTTAGTTGTGTATCGCTTGAATCATACAATTGGAAATGCTCCATAAAAATGCATAGAGGGCGCTATTGAGCACAACGTTGGGTTACTTGCACGTCAGGGTACTGGCACGTTGGGGTACTGTTACATGGAACAAGGACCATTTAAAATGTTAGTTTTTCCCATGCCTTGTCTGTGCAAAGTTCTATGAAAGAGGCCAAAAATGATGTATAATTCCCAAAATAAAATCAAAATAGCGGACTTCCTCTTTGGTTTGGCAAATGGCTACATAATACTTTTTTGTAGGTATTAGGCTGATAGGGGTCTGTCCTAATTTTCACAAATCTAGCAGAATCATACAATCGGAAATACTTCATAAAAATGTCTAGAGGGCGCTATTTATTGCAAATTGCACAATAAATCTCTAAAAATTCATGTTCATGACAAGTCTGATGTGTTTGCAAAGTTTCATGAGTTTTCAGACATGTATAGATAAAAAAACAAAGCAGCACTTTACTTGGCAAACAATGCATCGCTATAGCAGCAGCGTGCGACAAAACAAAAAACTTTCGATAACTTTGCATCTTAAACATCTTAAGATGAAACACACCAAGTTTGAAGACGGTCGGATAAACTTTGTACGAGGAGTTCGTTAAAATATGACCCCTGAAAAAGGCCACAAAAAATGGCAACAAATCCCATCGTAAATCAAAATGGCAGACTTCCTGTTTGGTTTAGCACATGGTTCCAAGAGACTTTTTTGTACATCGTGGGCTCTTATGTATGCCTGCAAATTATCATCGCGCTAGGTGAAACGTACAACCGGGAATGCTTCGTTAAAGAGGAGTTTTCTAGCTCAAAATGTGATGCCCGGCCCCTGGGGGACTTCCTGTTGGGTTTACCACATGGCACCAAGAGACTTTTTTGTACATTGTGGGCTGTTACATATGTCTACAAATTTTTGTAGCTCTAGCTACTTCGTACAACTGGGAATGCTTCATTAAGAAGGATTTTTTTCCTTTGCAAAAAGTGCATGCCACGACAACAGCGTGCGACGAAATAAAGAGCTTTCAATAACTTTTCATCCTCAACATCTTAAGATGAGTCACACCAAGTTTGAAGATGATCGGATAAACTCTGTAGGAGGAGTTCGTTAAAATATGACCCCTATGAAATGGCCCAAAAAATGGCAACACATTCCAAAGTAAATCAAAATGGCGGACGTCCTGTTAGGTTTAGCATATGGTTCAAAGAGTTTTTTGTACCTCGAGGGCTGTTATATACCTCTACAAATTTTGGTAACTCTAGGTGAAACGTACAGCCGGGTATGCTTTGTTAAAGAGGAGTTTTTTAGCTCAAAATGTGATGCCCGGCCCCTGGGGGACTTCCTGTTGGGTTTAGCACAGGGCACCAAGAGACTTTTTTGTACATCTTGGGCTATTACATATGTCTACAAATTTTCGTAGCTCTCGCTGCTTCGTATAAATGGGAATGCTTCTTTAAGGATATTTTTTTTCCTTTGCAAACAGTGCATGCCATGACAACAGCGTGTGACGAACTACAAAGCTTTCAATAACTTTCCATCTTCAACATCTTAAGATGAATTCACACCAAGTTTGAAGATGATCGGATAAACACTGTAGGAGGAGTTCGTTAAAATAAGACCCCAATGAAATGGCCAAAAAAATGGCAACACGTTCCAAAATAAATCAAAATGGTGGACTTCCTGTTAGGTTTAGCATATGGTTCGAAAAGAGTTTTTTGTAGGTCATAGCCTGTTACATATGTGTACCAATTTTCGTAGCTCTAGATTAAACGTACAACCGGCAATGCTTCGTGAAGTAAGAATTTTTAAACTCTAAATTTGATGCGCCACCGCCGTCATATAGTATATCAAAAACTTTTCATTTTTCACAATGATGTTGTCCCAGGTGTTGAGATGGTACATCCCAAGTTTGAAGTCAATCGGGTTAACCGTGTAGGAGAAGCGGGCAAAAGTATGACCCCTGTAAATGTGCAAAAATTGGCAAAAATTGGACATTTAAATACTCATACCTCACTTTCTGTCTATTTTAGGGTACACACTTCAAAGAGGTTTTTGTTCATTGGGATGTGCTACAGGTGCCACACAATTTTCATAGCCGTCGGACAATCGTAGCGGGACAGGGATCC
The DNA here is from genome assembly GCF_051991245.1 of Festucalex cinctus. NCBI lineage: Eukaryota > Metazoa > Chordata > Actinopteri > Syngnathiformes > Syngnathidae > Festucalex > Festucalex cinctus. Next base: position 21,518,629 of record NC_135429.1, on the reverse strand, counting down.
GTTTAACCTATGTAGGGGGCGCTAAGGAGCCATTTTTCTGTTATCATGTATGGCGACTTTAAAATATCAAATTTTTCGCCAGGCCTGATGTGCGTGTAAAGTTTGGTGAGTTTTCGGTCACGTTTAGTGTCTCAAAAATGCGATTGTTTGCGGAGAAGAATAATAATAAGAATAATAATAAGAAGAATTCCTACAAAAACGATAGGGCCTCGCAGCGGCACCGCCGCCGCCGCTGCTCGGGCCCTAATAAGAATTCCTTCAGGAACAATAGGGACCTCGCAGCGGTCGCTGCTCGGGCCCTAACTAGAGCTGCGAGCAGCTATAAAGGGCCCTCGCAACCCGGGCCACGTTGGGGTACTTGCACGTCGGGGTACTGGCACGTTGGGGTACTGTCAAATAGGACAAGGACCAACTAAAATGTTTTTGACAAGCCTTGTGTGTGCAAAGTTTAATCAAAACGCAAAATATGGTGCGCAATTCCCAAAATAAATTCAAAATGGCGGACTTCCTTTTAGGTTTAGCATACGGCTACAGAATACTTTTTGTAGGTCTTAAGCTAATAGGTATGCCTCCCAGTTTTCACAAATCTAGGTCAAGTCATCTTTAGTTGTGTATCGCTTGAATCATACAATTGGAAATGCTCCATAAAAATGCATAGAGGGCGCTATTGAGCACAACGTTGGGTTACTTGCACGTCAGGGTACTGGCACGTTGGGGTACTGTTACATGGAACAAGGACCATTTAAAATGTTAGTTTTTTCCATGCCTTGTCTGTGCAAAGTTTAATGAAAAAGGCCAAAAATGATGTATAATTCCCAAAATAAAATCAAAATAGCGGACTTCCTCTTTGGTTTGGCAAATGGCTACATAATACTTTTTTGTAGGTCTAGTATAATCATACAATCGGAAATGCTTCATAAAAATGTCTAGAGGGCGCTATTTATTGCAAATTGCACAATAAATCTCTGAAAATTCATGTTCATGACAAGTCTGATGTGTTTGCAAAGTTTCATGAGTTTTCATGTGTATAAAAAAAAAACCAGCACTTGACAAACAATGCATTGCTATGGCAACAGTGTGTTACAAAATAAAAAACTTTCGATTACTTTGCATCTTAAACATCTTAAGATGAAACACACCAAGTTTGAAGACAGTCGGATAAATTTTGTAGGAGGGGTTCGTTAAAATATGACCCCTGAAAAAGGCCACAAAAAATGGCAACAAATGCCATCATAAATCAAAATGGCAGACTTCCTGTTTGGTTTAGCACATGGTTCCAAGAGACTTTTTTGTACATCATGGGCTCTTATGTATGCCTGCAAATTATCATAGCGCTAGGTGAAACGTACAACCGGGAATGCTTCGTTAAAGAGGAGTTTTTTAGCTCAAAATGTGATGCCCGGCCCCTGGGGGACTTCCTGTTAGGTTAAGCACATGGCACCAAGAGACTTTTTTGTACATCCTGGACTGTTACATATGTCTACAATTTTTCGTCGCTCTAGCTGCTTCGTACAACTGGGAATGCTTCATTAATAAGATTTTTTTTCCTTTGCAAAAAGTGCATGCCACGACAACAGGGTGTGACGAAATAAAAAACTTTCAATAACTTTTCATTTTCAACATCTTAAGATGAATCACACCAAGTTTGAAGATGATCGGATAAACTCTGTAGGAGGAGTTTGTTAAAATATGACCCCTATGAAATGGCCCAAAAAAATGGCAACACATTCCAAAGTAAATCAAAATGGCGGACGTCCTGTTAGGTTTAGCATATGGTTCAAAAAGAGTTTTTTGTACCTCGAGGTCTGTTATATACCTCTACACATTTTGGTAACTCTATGTGAAACGTACAGCCGGGTATGCTTTGTTAAAGAGGAGTTTTTTAGCTCAAAATGTGATGCCCGGCCCCTGGGGGACTTCCTGTTGGGTTTAGCACAGGGCACCAAGAGACTTTTTTGTACATCTTGGGCTGTTACATATGTCTACAAATTTTCGTAGCTCTAGCTGCTTCGTACAAATGGGAATGCTTCTTTAAGGATATTTTTTTTCCTTTAAAAACAGTGCATGCCATGACAACAGTGTGCGACGAAATAAAGCTTTCAATAACTTTTCATCTTCAACATCTTAAGATGAATCACACCAAGTTTGAAGATGATCGGATAAACACTGTAGGAGGAGTTCGTTAAAATAAAACCCCAATGAAATGGCCAAAAAAATGGCAACACGTTCCAAAATAAATCAAAATGGTGGACTTCCTGTTAGGTTTAGCATATGGTTCAAAAAGAGTTTTTTGTAGGTCATAGCCTGTTACATATGTGTACCAATTTTCGTAGCTCTAGATTAAACGTACAACCGGCAATGCTTCGTGAAGTAAGAATTTTTAAACTCTAAATTTGATGCGCCGCCGCCGTCATATAGTATATCAAAAACTTTTCATTTTTCACAATGATGTTGTCCCAGGTGTTGAGATGGTACATCCCAAGTTTGAAGTCAATCGGGTTAACCGTGTAGGAGAAGCGGGCAAAAGTATGACCCCTGTAAATGCGCAAAAATTGGCAAAAATTGGACATTTAAATACTCATACCTCACTTTCTGACTATTTTAGGGTACACACTTCAAAGAGGTTTTTGTTCATTGGGATATGCTACAGGTGCCACACAATTTTCATAGCCGTCGGACAATCGTAGCGGGACAGGGATCCGTTTAACCTATGTAGGGGGCGCTAAGGAGCCATTTTTCTGTTATCATGTATGGCGACTTTAAAATATCACATTTTTCGCCAGGCCTGATGTGCGTGTAAAGTTTGGTGAGTTTTCGTTCACGTTTAGTGTCTCAAAAATGCGATTGTTTGCGGAGAAGAAAAATAATAATAAGAAGAAGAATTCCTACAAAAACAATAGGGCCTCGCAGCGGCACCGCCGCCGCCGCTGCTCGGGCCCTAATAAGAATTCCTTCAGGAACAATAGGGACCTCGCAGCGGTCGCTGCTCGGGCCCTAATAATAATTTTTACAAAAACAATAGGGACCTCGCAGCGGTTGCTGCTCGGGCCCTAACTAGAGCTGCGAGCAGCTATAAAGGGCCCTCGCAGCCCGGGCCAATTTGGGGTCCTTGCACGTTGGGGTACTTGCACGTTAGGGTACTGGCACGTTGGGGTACTGGCATATTGGAAGCAAAATTTCTTTGAAAATGGCATAATAAACGTTTACATGTAGAATATTTTTTTTGCCAGTGTGTGTCAAGCTCAACGGGTTTTGGTGATTGTTAAGACCTGCAAAAATCAGCGTCCTTATTTATTTTTAGGCAATGAGTTGCCCTGATTGGTATTTTTTGTAAAAGTGTATATATACATCATCGCTCGTTGTACTCATTGCACAATGTTACTTTTATTGTCCAAAGGGGAAATCAAAAATGAATAAAACAAAATGGAAAGGTACATACGTTTGGATTGGTGTGAAGCCCAGTGAACAATTTGAGTGGTGGAAACTAAAAGAATATTCATAAATGACTTAGTTATCACACTTAGAATGAGTTTATATTTTTTGTACAAAATACCGTATGTGTGTGTCTTTTTTTATATATATATTATGCCTCAAGGGCGAGGTGGCCCTGTATTTATAACTGAATGTTGTCATAGAGATACCTTCAGGCCTCGATTATAAGCATACATGTCAAGTATGGGATTTTTTTGGAGCATGTACCGTGGAGTTATTATGCATATCCTTCATTCACGATATTGCTTTTAATGTCCACAGAGGCTATCAAAAATAAATAAAAATATATATATGTTTGGATGTCTGATGCCAGTGAACATTTTGAGTGGTGGAAACTAAAAGAATATTCATAAATGACTTAGTTATCACACTTAGAATGAGTTTACATTTTTTGTACAAAATACCGTATGTGGGGTATTTTTTTTTTATGCCTCAAGGGCTAGGTGACGCTGCATATATAACTGAATGTTGTCATAGAGATAGCTTCAGGCCTTGACGATAAACATACATGTCAAGTTTGGGATTTTTTGGAGCATGTACCGGGGAGTTATTAAGCATATCCTTTTTCAGTGCGAAACACAAATTTTGATGCCCCGCCTTCATCATATAGTATTTCGAAAAGTCAAGATTTTTCCCCCTGTCGTTGGCTCAGGTCTTGACATGGTCCAGGTCAAGTCTTAACTCAGTCAGATGAAACGTGTAGGAGAAGTGGGCAAAAGTCTGCCCCCTGTGAATGTGCAAAAATCGTCAAAAATGGGACATTCAAAAATTCGTAGCTCACTTCCTGTTTATTTTAGCATATGGGTCCAAGAGACTTTTTTGTAGGTCTTGGGCTCCCTCATACACCTAAAAATTTTCGTAGATCTTGCTTAAACGTAGAACCGGAGCTGCTTCATGAAAAATTCCTAGGGGGCGCTATTGAGTCATTTTTGTAAAAATAGCACAATCAACAATAAAATATTGTTCATTTTACCAGGCCAGATGTGTGTGCCAAGTTTCATGAGTTTCTGCGCATGTTTAGACCCTCAAAACTGGCGTTCTTTTCTTGGCGAACAGTGCTTAGCCACGCCCACAGCGATTCGCGAAAACTCACAAACTTCGTGTTGTGACATCATGAAGGCCGAATCCCTCATCTGAGCAAATATGAGGTAGGTCCAGTTAACGTGTTTGGAGAAAAACGTAGAAGAAAATTCGTAAGAAAAAAAATTGCCACTAGGTGGCGCTATCAGTAAGATGAAATATAAGTTCATAGATGTCTTTAGGGCTGGACTCTCATCAAATGTGTGAAATTTTGAGAAGATAGGATCATCTCGGTCAAGTTAATGCAGCTTTTATTGTCACGAAAAATCTTTAGATTTTGCGGCACCGTAGCGGCCACGCCCTTTGGCGAAAAGTTACAATATTCGGTGTGGGGCATGATCAACATCTTAAGGCTTTTCTGACCAATTTTCAACTGGATCCCTTCAACAAGCTCAGCGCAGTAGCTAAAAACGTAAAGTATGACATTTATTGTTACCACTAGGTGGCGCTATATGTATAACTGAATTTTATCATATAGATGTTTTCAGGCCGTGACTATTACATTGCCTGAGAAGTTTGAGATTTTTTGGAGCTTGAACATGGGAGTTATTAAGCATTTGCTCTTTCTGGACAAATGAAATTTTAAAGGCAATATTTGATGCCCCGCCCCCATCACATAGTATTTCGAAAAGGCAAGACTTTTTGCCCAGTTGTTCTCTCACGTCTTGAGATGATAAATGCCAAGTTTGAAGTTAATTGGATGAAAAATGTTTGCAGAGGGGGAAAAAGCATGACCACAGTGAATGTGCCAAAATAGGCCAAAATTGGACATTAAAAAATTCATATCTCACTTCCTGTACATTTTAGCTACATGGTCCCAATAGACTTTTTTGTGCATCTCGGGGTGCTACACGTGCCTGCCAATTTTTGTTGCTCTAGCTCAAACGTGCCGGGCTTGGTTTTTATTTTTCTACGGTAGGGGGCGCTATAGAGTCACATTGTTATGACGACTTAATAATATCAAATTTTTCGCCGGGCTTGAGGAGTGTGCAAAGTTCGGTGAGTTTTCGTGAATGTTTAGTTACCCAAAATCGCGATCGGAGGAGGAGGAGGAGGAGGAGGAGGAGGAGGTGGAGGTGGAGGAAGAAGAAGAAGAAGAAGAAGAAGAAGAAGAAGAAGAAGAAGAAGAAGAAGAAGAATTCTTACAAAAACAAGAGGGACCTCGCAGCGGTCGCTGCTCGGGCCCTAATAATAACTAGAGCTGCGAGCAGCTATAAAGGGCCCTCGCAGGGGGCCACGTTGGGGTACTTGCACGTTGGGGAACTTGCACATTGGTGTACTGGCACATTGGAAGCAGAATTTCTTTGGCGATCAAAAAAAAAAAACTAAATAAAAAATACGTATGTTTGGATCGGTCTGATACCAGTGAACATATTGAGTGGTGGAAAGTAAAAGAATATTCATAAATGACTTAGTTATCACACAATGAGTTTACAATTTTTGCAAAAATACCGTAAGTGAGGCATTTTTTTTTTATGCCTCAAGGACTAGGTGGCGCTGTATTTCTAACTGAATTTTGTCATAGAGATACCTTCAGGCCTTGACTATAAATATACATTTCAAGTATGGGATTTTTTGGAGCATGTACCTGGGAGTTATTCAGCATAGCCTTCATTCACGATATTGCTTTTAATGTCCATAGAGGCTATGAAAAATACATAAAACTAAATAACAAAAATATGTATGTTTGGTTAGGTCTGATGCCAGTGAATATTTTGAGTGGTGGAAAGTAAAAGAATATTCCTAAATGACTTAGTTATCACACATAGAATGAGTTTACATTTTTTGTACAAAATACCGTAAGTGGGGTATTTTTTTTTCATGCCTCAAGGGCTAGGTGGCGCTGCATATATAACTGAATGTTGTCATAGAGATACCTTCAGGCCTTGACGATAAACATACATGTCAAGTTTGGGATTTTTTGGAGCATGTATCGGGGAGTTATTAAGCATATCCTTTTTCAGTGCGAAACACAAATTTTGATGCCTCGCCCTCATCATATAGTATTTTAAGATGAATCACACCAAGTTTGGAGATGATCGGATAAACTCTGTAGGAGGAGTTCGTTAAAATAAGACCCCTATGAAATGGCCCAAAAAATGGCAACACGTTCCAAAGTAAATCAAAATGGCGGACTTCCTGTTCGGTTTAGCATATGGTTCAAAAAGAGTTTTTTGTACCTTGAGGGCTGTTACATATGTCTTAAAATTTTGGTAACTCTAGGTGAAATGTACAGCCGGGAATGCTTCATTATGTAAGAATTTTGAAACACAAAATTTGATGCCTCGCCTCTGGCGGACTTCCTGTTAGGTTTAGCATATGGCACCAACAGGCTTTTTTGTAGATCATAGTCTGTTACATATGTGTACCAATTTTCGTAGCTCTAGATTAAACATACCACCGGCAATGCTTCGTTAAGTAAGAATTTTGAAACTGTAAATTTGATGCCCCGCCACCGTCATATAGTATGTCAAAAACTTTAGATTTTTTACCATGATGTTGTCCCTGGTGTTGAGATGGTACAGCCCAAGTTTTAAGTCAATCGGGTTAACCGTGTAGGAGAAGCGGGCAAAAGTATGACCCCTGTAAATGTGCAAAAATGGGCCAAAATTGGACATTTAAATACTCATACCTCACTTCCGGTCTATTTTAGGGTACACATATCAAAGAGGTTTTTGTTCATCTGGATGTGCTACAGGTGCCACACAATTTTCGGAGCCATAGGACAATCGTAGCGGGACAGGGATCCGTTAAACCTATGTAGGTGGCGCTACAGAGCCATTTTTCTGTTATCATGTATGGCGACTTTAAAATATCAAATTTTTCGCCAGGCCCGATCTGCGTGTAAAGTTTGGTGAGTTTTCGTTCATGTTTAGTGCCTCAAAAATGTGGTTGTTTGCGGAAAAGAATAATAACAAAGAAAAAGAAGAAGAAGAAGAACTAGAGCTGCGAGCAGCTATAAAGGGCCCTCGCAGCCCGGGCCACGTTGGGGTCCTTGCACGTTGGGGTACTTGCATGTTGGGGTACTGGCACGTTGGGTTACTGGCATATTGGAAGCAAAATTTCTTTGAAAATGGCATAATAAACGTTTACATGTAGAATATTTTTTTTGCCAGTGTGTGTCAAGCTCAACGGATTTTGGTGATTGTTAAGACCTGCAAAAATCAGCGTCCTTATTTATTTTTAGGCAATGAGTTGCCCTGATTGGTATTTTTTTGTGAAAGTGTATATACACATCATCGCTCGTTGTACTCATTGCACAATGTTTACTTTTATTGTCCAAAGGGGCAATCAAAAATGAATAAAACAAAATGGAAACGTACATACGTTTGGATCGGTGTGAAGCCAGTGAACAATTTGAGTGGTGGAAACTAAAAGAATATTCATAAATGACTTAGTTATCACACTTAGAATGAGTGTACATTTTTTGTACAAAACACCGTATGTGGGGTATTTTTTAATTTTTTTTTATTTATTTTTTTTTTTTATTTTTTTATTTTTTTTTATTTTTTTTTGCTTTTTTTCTTTTAAGAGCTCAGAATTGTTCATTCGGTAGTCTTACTGATTCAACGTCTTGTCATCATTGCTCTTTTTTTTTTTTTTTTTTTTTTTTTTTTTTTTGTGTGTATGTGTGCGTGCGTTTGCGTGCGTTTGCGTGCGTGCGTTTGCGTGCGTGCGTTTGCGTGTGTGCGTTTGCGTGCGTTTGCGTGCGTGCGTGTGCGTGCGTGCAAATACGTATAAATTTATACTCATTCATTCACCTAAAACCTTATAAATATCCCATTACCCTTCGCCTTAACCAGGTACTTCAGAATCTTGCCAGAGTCGTGAGATTTAAATGGTCAGGAGACCAGAGAAAAGGTCAGAAAAAAAAAGAAATAAAGAGAAAAGAAAGGTAAATCAAAGTGACATCCAGCACCGACCAAACACTTCCTGCCTTCCCCATGGTTACAAAATCAAAGTCTTACGCCAATCCCGGAAGCCTCTAAATTCCAGCAAATTTAGCGAGATCTCAAGAGCCCAGAGGAAAAACTAAAGAGAGGAAGGAGGGAAGGATCGATAAGGCAGAGTGAGATCAATAGAAGCCAGTACATCCAATCCATCAAAGTGAAGTCCAGCACCAACAAGACCCCTCCTGCGTGGTTACAAAACCAGAGTCTTATGCCAACCCCAGAAACCTCATACTTCTAATAAATTAAAATCTCAAGTGACCAGAGGAAAAACTAAAGAGAGGAAGGAGGGAAGGATAGATAAAGCAAAGTGAGAACCACAGACACCAGCACCAACTGATTCAAGGGGCTGTGGGAGGGAGAGGGTACTTCTGTTGAGTTTCAGTAGATGCTGGTGCGACGGATCTGGCATGCATAAGGACCACCACCAAAGAAAGAAGCCGTCAACCGCGGTCCAGCAAAGCGAGCACCGCACCCCCCCCCCCCCCCCCCGGAATCCCCAGGCCGCGGCAGCACCAAGGCCACCCCCAAGCCACCCGAGCGGACACCGGTCGGCGAGCCGACCCAGACACCCGGAACACCCCCGCCCCAGCCCCGGCCCACACCCCCGAGCCCAAGGCCGCAGAACGAGGCCCAGCGGGCCCCCACAGCGCCCCACCGGTCCCCAGCCCCCATCCCCCCACGACCCCCCCGCACCCCACCCAAACCCGCCATCCACCACGACCCAGGCCCCACCACCCCCGACCCCCAAACCCCCGAACACACCCCGACCCCCAGCACCCAACCCCCCACCCACCCACACCTCCACCCCCCCCCAAAACAAGCCGCCCCCCCCCCCCCCGACGGCCGCCACCCCCCCCCGCGAACCCGGCCCCCCGCGAGAACCCCCCACCCCCCCCCCCCCCCGGAAACCGGCACCGGGCAGCAGCGCAGAGAGGGAAGACGTGCCCACCCCACCTCCAGCCGCGCGAGATTTGCACAGCGGCGGGAGGGGGGAAGCAGAGGAGGAAGCACCAGGGGAGAAGGCGGAACACCAGAACACCGAGCCCGTTGGGGAGAGGCCCCGGTCGTCACGCCAGAGTACTAGTGACACCTAACCCTGTTACTGAGTCCGCCAGCTCGCCGACTGGCGAGCTCTACCCTTACACCGTGAATGTGGCCCCACCCAGTGTATATACAAGTGTGTGCGTGTGGTGCATTAAAATTGGGAGCAGGTGAGTCGGAGCAGAGGGAAAAAATTTCCCCTACTCCGACACACCCGTATCCCCCCCAAAAAAATGAATATGTATATGTGTGGTGCATTAAAAAAGGGAATGGAGGGACAAAGTGGTGGGGCAGGGACACAAATGGGGGGGACCACAGCGCTGCCAGGCACTGCAGTCCATCCCCTCTGATGGCTCCCCGCCCCAACTCACCCCTCCCCTTGGACGTGAGGTGCATTAAAATTGGAGGGGAGTTGAAGGGTGAAGACGGTGTTTCCACCCTTCCCCACCCCACCAAGAAATGTGTTGTGTGCCCTATGTGTATATTTACAAAGTGTATAGTGCAAGCTAGTGAAGTGAGTAAGAGGAGCGACCAGCGGGGCCTCACCCAACCCGGCGGGTGTAGGTGACACGCCCGCCCCCCAGCACCCCCACCCCCACCCACCCCCCACCTCATCCACCCGGCACCACAATGGGCGGACAGCCAGCGCAGCAGGGCTACCGGACAGCCCACCGGCCACCGGAGCCCGCCCGGGGCGCCAGGAGTTATACCGGAGTGGGGCAGGCCCCGAACCCTCGCCCGGCCCCCGGAGCCCGACGCCCGGGCCGGGGAGGGAGCCCCAGGCCCAGGGAGAGGGAGGGGGAGGGGCCGCAGGGCAGACAGGGAAGGGGGGGGGGGGGGGGGGGAAGCGGGGAGAAGACGACAAGAAGGCGAAAGGGCGGCTGCAGGGCAGGAGGCGGGGGGGGGAGGAGGAGGGAGGGCGACAAGGGAAAAGGGACCGGGAGGCAGAGGAGGATGGGCGGGAGGAGGCGAGGAGGGAGAGGCGACGGGGGGGAGGAAGGGGGAGGGGAGAGGGAACCACGGGGCACACCGGAGGCCCACCCACCCCGAACCGCGCCGCCGGGCACGGAGCAGCGGACCGCGCCGGGACGGCACCGCCCCGGGCACCAGGGGAAGCACCCCAACACCGCACCCCACAGGGGGCCCAGGGAGCGGCCAAGACGCAACCGCCACCGAGCAGACAACGGGGGGGGGGGGCAGAACCACCCCCGCCCGACCACAGGGGACGGCGTCAAGAAAATTGACTAATTAGCATGCAGTAACACCAAGTGTTGATGCTTAGTGCCCACTAGAAATAGATCTTAAGGAGTTATTGAGTATAGTGTCGTATAGTGTGGTATGCTCGAGCCCACTAGCAGCAACTAGGTTCCTGACTATATAAAAATAAAAACAATCAGATACAAAATACCAAATACAGGAGCAGCGAAAACAGAAGTTGCAACGATGTGGTGGCTCTCGTTAACAGGCAGAATCTTGGCAGGATTAAGTTGCCAAATTGAGATTAAAATATTCTATGTACATAGACCATATTTGTTTAAATCTTGATACTTGATTTTTATTTAAGGCAGAGATTTTTTCCATTGAGATATAATTTATTAGTAAGTTTAACCAGTGGTCGATATTTAGAGATTGTTTATTTTTCCAATTGACAAAGATTATTTTTTTAGCAATAGTAAGGGCTATAAATATAGATTGAGATTGTTTACATGGTAGCTCAGTTATTGTTAAGTCACCTAGTAAACACAATCTTGGAGATAAAGGAAGCCTACAGTTTAATATATCAGCGAGCTTTTCCAAGATTTTAGTCCAGAAATGCAGCACTGGAGTACATGACCATAAAGCATGAAGATAAGTATCGGCAGTGTTTTGTGAGCACTGGAGACAAATGTCGGAGTCAGAGAGTCCCATTTTTTTCATCATATATTGTGTAATATATGTTCTATGAAGTATCTTATATTGGATAAGTTGCAAATTTGTCTGTTTGGTCATTTTAAATACATTTTCACAGATTTGGGTCCAAAAGTCTGGTTCCGGAACTATAGACAAGTCTTTTTCCCATTTTAAAGTCGGTAAATACGTTTTATTTGTGTATAAAAATAACTTATATATTTTTGATATTTTCTTTATTGTTGTTGGAGAAAGCTTTATAATATCTTTAGCTAAGACAGGCAGTTGGAGCGTATCCTGAAGTGTTGGGATTTGTTTCTTAACCATATTTTTAACTTGCAGATAATGTAAGAAATTTCCCTTTTTTATTTCATATTTCTGGACCAAGTTTGTATACGATATAAACTTATTATCTGAGAAAAGATGATGAAGGTGTGTAATTCCTTTCACCTTTACTTTTAATTTCAGTTACTACTCTTAGAAATAATGGAGCAAACATTAACCAGAAATGTTTAAAAAATATAGCCGGAAAGCCATCTGGACCAGGTGCTCTGCCATTAGGCATACTGTCTAAAGCACGATACAACTCATCTATAGTAAGCGGGGTATCGAGAATATCTTTATGTTCAATAGATAACTGAGGTATATTTAAGCTGTTTAGGAATTCCTCAATATATTCAGGGTTAGGTCTATTAATTTCTGTGTATAGATTTCGATAATAGTTATAAAAAATATGGTTAATTTCTTCTGGTGATTGTGTGCATTCACCATTTATATCTTTAATAGCCGTTATAAGAGATTTTTCCCGATTCCGTTGAAGTTGATTTGCCAGGAATTTACCTGATTTATTATTATGTTCAAAATTGTTATATCTCAACTGTTGTATTATAAACTCTGTCTTTTTAGATAACATGTTATCTAACTGTATTTTTATATTCTGTAGTTCTATCCATATTTGATTATTTGGGTTTAATACATATTCATCCGTTAGTTGTTTAATTTTATCTTCCAGGTATTTTTCTAATTTTTGATCCTGTTTCTTTTTATAAGTTGAATATGATATAATTTTCCCTCTAATTACCGCTTTCCCTGCTTCCCAGAGAAGAGATGGAGATATATTTGGAGAGTCATTTATTTCCAAAAAATCTGCCCACTCCCTTCTAATAATTTTATCAAACTCTACGTCTTTCAGTAATGAGATGTTAAAACGCCATATCGGGGGAGGTTTAAAGGTAGAGTCAATTTGTAGAGTGAGGGAGACTGGTGCATGATCACTTATAATTATAGAATGTATTTTTATAGCAGTTTTATCAACAATAGAATTATTTGTAAGGAAAAAATCAATTCTTGAGAATGATCGGTGCACAGCAGAGAAGAGAGTAAATTCCTTCTTAGTTGGGTTTTGAAGTCTCCAGCCATCGCTGAGGCCAAAATCCTCCATATATTCATCTATTACTTTAGCGGATCGTAATCGCCTTGTATATATCGTATTATTAGAACGATCTATTAACGGGTTCAAGACAGTGTTAAAATCACCTCCAATAATAATAGTAGAATTTGTTGCTAAATCGAGTAACCGAGAGAAAAATTCATGGAAAAAATCAGGGTCATCATTATTTGGGGCATATAAATTACCAATTGTATATACTTTATTAAATATAGTTACCTGGATAATAATATATCGGCCCTCTAAATCTGTTACTATATTATTTAGAGTAAAGAATAAATTCTTATGTATAAGTATAGAGACACCTCTTTGTCTACTATTATAGGAGGCAGAGTAAACTTGACTAAAATTTTTATCTATAAATAATTTTTCTTCTGATTTTTGTAAGTGGGTTTCTTGTAGGAGACAAATATCTGCCTTAAATTTTGAGAGATGGTCTAAAATTTTTATTCTTTTTGCCTGGGAGCGAGCGCCACACACATTCCAGGAGACCAGAACTAATTTCTGCATACAAGCAATATAGACTCAGTCTTATGTATACATCTATATAAGCTGCTTATTAATATTAACATATTGTAGGATAGCAAAAGAGTAATTAGGCAATTTATATAATTTATATAAAGAGAGAGATAGCAAGTAGATAAGTATAATAGTGAAGAAACGTGGGGGGAAGTGAGTGTGAAGGAAATCTGTGGGGGATTCAACATAACAATACACCAGTAAATGGTGACCTAAGCGAGATTATTATTATTATTATTATTAATTTATTTTTTTTAAGAATATATTTTTATATTATTATTATTATTATTATTATTACTATATAGCCTATGCATAATATAAATTCATATTCTATTTCGTAACCCATTATCCATACATATACATATACATACATATACATATACATATATATACATATATACACATATACATACACATACATATACATATACATACGTCAAATAATCACACAATGCTCGGCTCTACCAATTGTCAGTTAGAACAGCCAAGGGGTCGAGGTTGGGTTTCGGAATAGCTGGCCGTCGATATATAATTTATCAACGACCATCGAAGTCCGTTTACCCTCCTGTCTATTTTGTTTCATTATAGGAAACATTACTTTTCGCCGCTCGTTTATCTCTCTTGGGAATTGATCATTCATCCCGAAAGATGTCCCTTTGAGCTCCCGTCCTTTACTTTTTACCAATTCTTTATGTTTAAAATGTTCGAACTTAGCAATAATAGGACGGGGCTTATTGCCCTTACGAGCTCTGAGCCGGTGTACACGGTGAAAAGAGATATTATTTACCGTCTCCTGTGGGATCTTTAGCGATGATGTCATGAATTTTTTTATCTCACTCTCTGGATTATCTGGAGAATTTTCGGATATACCTGAGAATATTAGATTTTCCCGCATACTACGGGATTGAACATCTAAGACCGTTTCCTTTAGCATTTTATTTTCCTTTTTAATCGTCTCCAACTCGGCTGTGACAGCGACGAGAGAGGAGCGTAGCTCGGAGTTATCGCATTGGAGATCGCTTACCTGTTGGCTAACGAATTCCAAACTTGCCTTTAATTCTTTGACGTCCTCGCGGATAAGACAGAGGACGTCAAGTTATTTATTTATGGAATCCAGCATACTCACCGATACGTCGGCGGTTGCTAAATCGTCCGTGTCTGTTGACGAGTCATTTTTCCTTTTTTTTTTTCGAAGGATTATCCCGACTAGCCGCCGGCTCATCCATCGCGCAGCTATAAAAATAATCGTCAATAAAACGTTCGAGGTCGTCCACACTGGATAATATTTCCGATCTTTCTTAGAAAAGAAAAAAATCGAATTTATCTAATCATTAAATTCGGGTTTAATTAGAAATATAAAGCTAATTCTATTTTAGCAGCAGAGCGCCGCCATGTTAGATTTTCCCAGTCTCGCTACCGGTCACGCGATAGTCACAGCATCTCGCGATGGGAAATGTAGTTCCTATGCCCCCTGTAGTTCCTATGCCCCCTGTAGTTCCTATGCCCCTTTTTTTTATATAAGCCTCAACGGCTAGGTGGCGCTGTATTTATAACTGAATGTTGTCATAGAGATACCTTCAGGCCTTGATTATAAGCATACATGTCAAGTGTGGGATTTCTTTTGGAGCATGTACCGTGGAGTTATTAAGAATATCCTTCATTCACGATATTGCTTTTAATGTCCATAGAGGCTATCAAAAATAAATAAAAATATATATATGTTTGGATAAGTCTGATGCCAGTGAACATTTTGAGTGGTGGAAACTAAAAGAATATTCATAAATGACTTCGTTATCACACTTAGAATGAGTTTACATTTTTTGTACAAAATACCGTATGTGGGGTATTTTTTTTTCATGCCTCAAGGGCTAGGTGGCGCTGCATATATAACTGAATGTTGTCATAGAGATAACTTCAGGCCTTGACGATAAACATACATGTCAAGTTTGGGATTTTTTGGAGCATGTACCGGGGAGTTATTAAGCATATCCTTTTTCATTGCGAAACACAAATTTTGATGCCCCGCCCTCATCATATAGTATTTCGAAAAGTCAAAATTTTTCCCCCTGTCGTTGGCTCAGGTCTTGACATGGTCCAGGCCAAGTCTTAACTCAGTCGGATGAAACGTGTAGGAGAGGTGGGCAAAAGTCTGCCCCCTGTGAATGTGCAAAAATCGTCAAAAATGGGACATTCAAAAATTCGTAGCTCACTTCCTGTTCATTTTAGCATATGGGTACAAGAGACTTTTTTGTAGGTCTTGGGCTCCCTCATACACCTGAAAATATTCGTCGTTCTTGCTTAAACGTACAACCGGGGCTGCTTCGTTAAAAATTTCGAGGGGGCGCTATTGAGTCATTTTTGTAAAAATAGCACAATCAACAATAAAATATTGCTCATTTTACCAGGCCAGATGTGTGTGCCAAGTTTCAGGAGTTTCTGTGCATGTTTAGACCCTCAAAACTGGCGTTGTTTTCTTGGCGAACAGCGCTTAGCCACGCCCACAGCAATTCGCGAAAACTCACAAACTTCGTGTTGTGACATCATGAAGGCCGAAACCCTCATCTGAGCAAATATGAGGTAGGTCCAGTTAACGTGTTTGGAGAAAAACGTAGAAGAAAATTCGTAAGAAAAAAAATTGCCACTAGGTGGCGCTATCAGTTAGATGAAATGTAAGTTAGTAGATGTCTTTAGAGCTGGACTCTCATCAAATGTGTGAAATTTTGAGAAGATAGGATCATCTCGGTCAAGTTAATGCAGCTTTTATTGTCACGAAAAATCTTCAGATTTTGCGTTACCGTAGCGGCCACGCCCTTTGGCAAAAAGTTACAATATTCGGTGTGGGGCATCATCAACATCTTAAGGCTTTTCTGACCAATTTTCAACTGGATCCCTTCAACGAGCTCAGCACAGTAGCTATAAACGTAAAGTATGACATTTATTGTAACCACTAGGTGGCGCTATATGTATAACTGAATTTTGTCATATAGATGTTTTCAGGCCGTGACTATTACGTTGCCTGAGAAGTTTGAGATTTTTTGGAGCTTGTACATGGGAGTTATTCAGCATTTGCTCTTTCTGGACAAATGAAATTTTAAAGGCAATATTTGATGCCCCGCCCCCGTCATATAGTATTTCGAAAAGGCAAGACTTTTTGCCCAGCTGTTCTCTTAGGTCTTGAGATGATAAATACCAAGTTTGAAGTCAATGGGATGAAAAATGTTTGCATAGGGGGAAAAAGCATGACCACAGTGAATGTGCCAAAATAGGCCAAAGTTGGACATTAAAAAATTCATAGCTCACTTCCTGTACATTTTAGCTACATGGTCCCAATAGACTTTTTTGTGCGTCTCGGGGTGCTACACGTGCCTGCCAATTTTCGTTGCTCTAGCTCAAACGTGCCGGGCTTGGTTTTTATTTTTCTATGCTAGGGGGCGCTATAGAGTCGCGTTGTTATAACGACTTCATAATATCAAATTTTTCGCCTGACCTGAGGAGTGTGCAAAGTTCGGTGAGTTTTCGTGAATATTTAGGTACCCAAAATCGCGATTGTTTGCGGAGAATAAAGAAGAAGAAGAAGAATAATAACTAGAGCTGCGAGCAGCTATAAAGGGCCCTCGCAGCCCGGGCCACGTTGGGGTACTTGCACGTTGGGGTACTTGCACGTTGGGGTACTGGCACGTTGGGGTACTGGCAAGTTTAGGTACGGCACATTGGAAGCAGAATTTCTTTGAAAATGGCATGATAAACCTTGACATGTGGATTTTTTTTTTTTTTGTAAAAATACCGTTAAGTTGGTGTATTTTTTTTTATGCCTCTAGGGCTAGGTGGCGCTGTATATATAATGGAATGTTGTCATAGGGATACCTTCAAGCCTTGACTCTAAACATACATGTCAAGTGTGGGATTTTTTTGGAGCATGTACCGTGGAGTTATTAAGCATATCCTTCATTCACGATATTGCTTTTAATGTCCATTAGAGGCTATCAAAAATAAATAAAAAAGTACATGTTTGGATAAGTCTAATGCCAGTGAACATTTTGAGTGGTGGAAAGTAAAAGAATATTCATAAATGACTTAGTTATCACACTTAGAATGAGTTTACATTTTTTGTACAAAATACCGTATGTGGGGTATTTTTTTGTTTTGCCTCAAGGGCGAGGTGGCGCTGCATATATAACTGAATGTTGTCATAGAGATACCTTCAGGCCTTGACGATAAACATACATGTCAAGTTTGGGATTTTTTGGAGCATGTATCGGGGAGTTATTAAGCATATCCTTTTTCAGTGCGAAACACAAATTTTGATGCCCCGCGCTCATCATATAGTATTTCCAAAAGTCAAGATTTTTCCGTCTGTTGTTGGCTCAGGTCTTGACATGGTCCAGGTCAAGTCATAAGTCAGTCGGATAAAACATGTAGGAGAAGTGGGCAAAAGTATGCCCCCTGAAAATGTGCAAAAATCGTCAAAAATGGGACATTCAAAAATTTGTAGCTCACTTCCTGTTCATTTTAGCATATGGGTCCAAGAGACTTTTTTGTAGGTCTTGGGCTCCCTCATACACCTAAAGATATTCGTCGTTCTTGCTTAAACGTACAACCGGGGCTGCTTCGTTAAAAACTTCTAGGGGGCGCTATTGAGTCATTTTTGTAAAAATAGCACAATCAACAATAAAATATTGCTCATTTTACCAGGCCAGATGTGTGTGCCAAGTTTCAGGAGTTTCTGTGCATGTTTAGACCCTCAAAACTGGCGTTGTTTTCTTGGCGAACAGCGCTTAGCCACGCCCACAGCGATTCGCGAAAACTCACAAACTTCATGTTGTGACATCATGAAGGCCGAAACCCTCATCTGAGCAAATATGAGGTTGGTCCAGTTAACGTGTTTGGAGAAAAATGTACAAGAAAATTCGTAAGAAAATAAATTGCCACTAGGTGGCGCTATCAGTAAGATGAAATATAAGTTCGTAGATGTCTTAAGGGCTGGACTCTCATCAAATGTGTGAAATTTTGAGAAGATAGGATCATCTCGGTCAAGTTCATGCAGCTTTTATTGTCACAAAAATTTTTCGGACTTTGCGTCACCGTAGCGGCCACGCCCTTTGGCGAAAAGTTACAATATTCGGTGTGGGGCATGATCAACATCTTAAGGCTTTTCTGACCAATTTTCAACTGGATCCCTTCAACGAGCTCGGCACAGTAGCTAAAAACGTAAAGTCTGACATTTATTGTTACCACTAGGTGGCGCTATATGTATAACTGAATTTTATCATATAGATGCTTTCAGGCCGTGACTATTACGTTGCCTGAGAAGTTTGAGATTTTTTGGAGCTTGAACATGGGAGTTATCACACTTAGAATGAGTTGACATTTTTTGTACAAAATACCGTATGTGGGGTATTTTTTTTTCACGCCTGAAGGGCTAGGTGGCGCTGCATATATAACTGAATTTTGTCATAGAGATACCTTCAGGCTTTGACTATAAACATACATGTCAAGTTTGGGATTTTTTGGAGCATGTACCGGGGAGTTATTAAGCATATCCTTTTTCAGTGCGAAACACAAAATTTGATGCCCCGCCCTCATCATATAGTATTTCCAAAAGTCAAGATTTTTCTGCCTGTAGTTGGCTCAGGTCTTGACATGGTCCAGGTCAAGTCTAAAGTCAGTCGGATGAAATGTGTAGGAGAAGTGGGCAAAAGTATGCCCCCTGAAAATGTGCAAAAATCGTCAAAAATGGGACATTCAAAAATTCATAGCTCACTTCCTGTTCATTTTAGCACATGGGTCCAAGAGACTTTTTTGTAGGTCTTGGACTCCCTCATACACCTAAAAATTTTCGTAGATCTTGCTTAAACGTACAATCGGGGCTGCTTCGTTAAAGATTTCTAGGGGGCGCTATTGTGTCATTTTTGTAAAAATAGGACAATACATGATAAAATATTGCTCATTTTGCCAGGCCAGATGTGTGTGCCAAGTTTCATGAGTTTCTGCGCATGTTTAGACCATCAAAACTAGCGTTGTTTTCTTGGCGAACAGTGCTTAGCCACGCCCACAGCGATTCGCGAAAACTCACAAACTTCGTGTTGTGACATCATGAAGGCCGAAACCCCCATCTGAGCAAATATGAGGTTGGTCCAGTTAACGTGTTTGGAGAAAAATGTACAAGAAAATTCGTAAGAAAAAAAATTGCCACTAGGTGGCGCTATCAGTTAGATGAAATATAAGTTCGTAGATGTCTTTAGGGCTGGACTCTCATCAAATGTGTGAAATTTTGAGAAGATAGGATCATCTCGGTCAAGTTCATGCAGCTTTTATTGTCACGAAAAATCTTCAGACTTTGCGTCACCGTAGCGGCCACGCCCTTTGGCGAAAAGTTACAATATTCGGTGTGGGGCATCATCAACATCTTAAGGCTTTTCTGACCAATTTTCAACTGGATCCCTTCAACGAGCTCAGCACAGTAGCTAAAAACGTAAAGTATGACATTTATTGTAACCACTAGGTGGCGCTATATGTATAACTGAATTTTTTCATATAGGTGTTTTCAGGCCGTGACTATTACGTTGCCTGAGAAGTTTGAGATTTTTTGGAGCTTGTACATGGGAGTTATTCAGCATTTGCTCTTTCTGGACAAATGAAATTTTAAAGGCAATATTTGATGCCCCGCCCCCGTCATATAGTATTTCGAAAACGCAAGATTTTTTGCCTAGTTTTTCTCTTAAGTCTTGAGATGATAAATGCCAAGTTTAAAGTCAATGGGATGAAAAATGTTTGCATAGGGGGAAAAAGCATGACCACAGTGAATGTGCCAAAATAGGCCAAAATTGGACATTAAAAAATTCATAGCTCACTTCCTGTACATTTTAGGAAATGGCTTCCACTGACTTTTTTGTGCGTCTCGTAGTGCTACACGTGCCTGCCAATTTTCGTAGCTCTAGCTCAAACGGGCCGGGATTGGTTTTTATTTTTCTACGCTAGGTGGCGCTATAGAGTCGCGTTGTTATGACAACTACATAATATCAAATTTTTCGCCGGGCCCGAAGAGACTGCAAAGTTTGGTGAGTTTTCGTAAATGTTTAGGACCTCAAAAATGCGATCGTTTACGGAGAAGAAGAAGAAGAAGAAGAAGAAGAAGAAGAAGAAGAATTCTTACAAAAACAAGAGGGACCTCGCAGCGGTCGCTGCTCGGGCCCTAATAACTAGAGCTGCGAGCAGCTATAAAGGGCCCTCGCAGCCCGGGCCACGTTGGGGTCCTTGCACGTTGGGGTACTTGCACGTTGGGGTACTGGCACGTTGGGGTACTGGCATATTGGAAGCAAAATTTCTTTGAAAATGGCATAATAAACGTTTACATGTAGAATATTTTTTTTGCCAGTGTCTGTCAAGCTCAACGGATTTTGGTGATTGTTAAGACCTGCAAAAATCAGCGTCCTTATTTATTTTTAGGCAATGAGTTGCCCTGATTGGTATTTTTTTGTAAAAGTGTATATACACATCATCGCTCGTTGTACTCATTGCACAATGTTTACTTTTATTGTCCAAAGGGGCAATCAAAAATGAATAAAACAAAATGGAAACGTACATACGTTTGGATCGGTGTGAAGCCAGTGAACAATTTGAGTGGTGGAAACTAAAAGAATATTCATAAATGACTTAGTTATCACACTTAGAATGAGTGTACATTTTTTGTACAAAATACCGTATGTGGGGTATTTTTTTTATTTTTTTTATATAAGCCTCAACGGCTAGGTGGCGCTGTATTTATAACTGAATGTTGTCATAGAGATACCTTCAGGCCTTGATTATAAGCATACATGTCAAGTGTGGGATTTTTTTTGGAGCATGTACCGTGGAGTTATTAAGCATATCCTTCATTCACGATATTGCTTTTAATGTCCATAGAGGCTATCAAAAATAAATAAAAAAATATATATGTTTGGATAAGTCTGATGCCAGTGAACATTTTGAGTGGTGGAAACTAAAAGAATATTCATAAATGACTTCGTTATCACACTTAGAATGAGTTTACATTTTTTGTACAAAATACCGTATGTGGGGTATTTTTTTTATTTTTTTTATATAAGCCTCAACGGCTAGGTGGCGCTGTATTTATAACTGAATGTTGTCATAGAGATACCTTCAGGCCTTGATTATAAGCATACATGTCAAGTGTGGGATTTTTTTTGGAGCATGTACCGTGGAGTTATTAAGCATATCCTTCATTCACGATATTGCTTTTAATGTCCATAGAGGCTATCAAAAATAAATAAAAAAATATATATGTTTGGATAAGTCTGATGCCAGTGAACATTTTGAGTGGTGGAAACTAAAAGAATATTCATAAATGACTTCGTTATCACACTTAGAATGAGTTTACATTTTTTGTACAAAATACCGTATGTGGGGTATTTTTTTTTCATGCCTCAAGGGCTAGGTGGCGCTGCATATATAACTGAATGTTGTCATAGAGATAACTTCAGGCCTTGACGATAAACATACATGTCAAGTTTGGGATTTTTTGGAGCATGTACCGGGGAGTTATCAAGCATATCCTTTTTCATTGCGAAACACAAATTTTGATGCCCCGCCCTCATCATATAGTATTTCGAAAAGTCAAAATTTTTCCCCCTGTCGTTGGTTCAGGTCTTGACATGGTCCAGGCCAAGTCTTAACTCAGTCGGATGAAACGTGTAGGAGAGGTGGGCAAAAGTCTGCCCCCTGTGAATGTGCAAAAATCGTCAAAAATGGGACATTCAAAAATTCGTAGCTCACTTCCTGTTCATTTTAGCATATGGGTACAAGAGACTTTTTTGTAGGTCTTGGGCTCCCTCATACACCTGAAAATATTCGTCGTTCTTGCTTAAACGTACAACCGGGGCTGCTTCGTTAAAAATTTCGAGGGGGCGCTATTGAGTCATTTTTGTAAAAATAGCACAATCAACAATAAAATATTGCTCATTTTACCAGGCCAGATGTGTGTGCCAAGTTTCAGGAGTTTCTGTGCATGTTTAGACCCTCAAAACTGGCGTTGTTTTCTTGGCGAACAGCGCTTAGCCACGCCCACAGCAATTCGCGAAAACTCACAAACTTCGTGTTGTGACATCATGAAGGCCGAAACCCTCATCTGAGCAAATATGAGGGAGGTCCAGTTAATGTGTTTGGAGAAAAACGTAGAAGAAAATTCGTAAGAAAAAAAATTGCCACTAGGTGGCGCTATCAGTTAGATGAAATGTAAGTTAGTAGATGTCTTTAGAGCTGGACTCTCATCAAATGTGTGAAATTTTGAGAAGATAGGATCATCTCGGTCAAGTTAATGCAGCTTTTATTGTCACGAAAAATCTTCAGACTTTGCGTCACCGTAGCGGCCACGCCCTTTGGCGAAAAGTTACAATATTCGGTGTGGGGCATGATCAACATCTTAAGGCTTTTCTGACCAATTTTCAAATGGATCCCTTCAACGAGCTCAGCACAGTAGCTAAAAACGTAAAGTATGACATTTATTGTAACCACTAGGTGGCGCTATATGTATAACTGAATTTTGTCATATAGATGTTTTCAGGCCGTGACTATTACGTTGCCTGAGAAGTTTGAGATTTTTTGGAGCTTGTACATGGGAGTTATTCAGCATTTGCTCTTTCTGGACAAATGAAATTTTAAAGGCAATATTTGATGCCCCGCCCCCGTCATATATTATTTCGAAAAGGCAAGACTTTTTGCCCAGCTGTTCTCTTAGGTCTTGAGATGATAAATACCAAGTTTGAAGTCAATGGGATGAAAAATGTTTGCATAGGGGGAAAAAGCATGACCACAGTGAATGTGCCAAAATAGGCCAAAATTGGACATTAAAAAATTCATAGCTCACTTCCTGTACATTTTAGCTACATGGTCCCAATAGACTTTTTTGTGCGTCTCGGGGTGCTACACGTGCCTGCCAATTTACGTTGCTCTAGCTCAAACGTGCCGGGCTTGGTTTTTATTTTTCTATGCTAGGGGGCGCTATAGAGTCGCGTTGTTATAACGACTTCATAATATCAAATTTTTCGCCGGACCTGAGGAGTGTGCAAAGTTCGGTGAGTTTTCGTGAATATTTAGGTACCCAAAATCGCGATTGTTTGCGGAGAATAAAGAAGAAGAAGAAGAAGAAGAAGAATAATAATAACTAGAGCTGCGAGCAGCTATAAAGGGCCCTCGCAGCCCGGGCCACGTTGGGGTCCTTGCACGTTGGGGTACTTGCACGTTGGGGTACTGGCACATTGGGGTACTGGCATATTGGAAGCAAAATTTCTTTGAAAATGGCATAATAAACGTTTACATGTAGAATATTTTTTTGCCAGTGTGTGTATCAAGCTCAACGGGTTTTGGTGATTGTTAAGACCTGCAAAAATCAGCGTCCTTTTTTATTTTTAGGCAATGAGTTGCCCTGATTGGTATTTTTTTGTAAAAGTGTATATACACATCATCGCTCGTTGTACTCATTGCACAATGTTACTTTTATTGTCCAAAGGGGCAATCAAAAATGAATAAAACAAAATGGAAACGTACATACGTTTGGATCGGTGTGAAGCCAGTGAACAATTTGAGTGGTGGAAACTAAAAGAATATTCATAAATGACTTAGTTATCACACTTAGAATGAGTGTACATTTTTTGTACAAAATACCGTATGTGGGGTATTTATTTATTTTTTTTATATAAGCCTCAAGGGCTAGGTGGCGCTGTATTTATAACTGAATGTTGTCATAGAGATACCTTCAGGCCTTGATTATAAGCATACATGTCAAGTGTGGGATTTTTTTTGGAGCATGTACCGTGGAGTTATTAAGCATATCCTTCATTCACGATATTGCTTTTAATGTCCACAGAAGCTATCAAAAATAAATAAAAATATATATATGTTTGGATAAGTCTGATGCCAGTGAACATTTTGAGTGGTGGAAACTAAAAGAATATTCATAAATGACTTAGTTATCACACTTAGAATGAGTTTACATTTTTTGTACAAAATACCGTATGTGGGGTATTTTTTTTTTATGCCTCAAGGGCTAGGTGGCGCTGCATATATAACTGAATGTTGTCATAGAGATAGCTTCAGGCCTTGACGATAAACATACATGTCAAGTTTGGGATTTTTTGGAGCATGTACCGGGGAGTTATTAAGCATATCCTTTTTCAGTGCGAAACACAAATTTTGATGCCCCGCCTTCATCATATAGTATTTCGAAAGGTCAAGATTTTTCCCCCTGTCGTTGGCTCAGGTCTTGACATGGTCCAGGTCAAGTCTTAACTCAGTCAGATGAAACGTGTAGGAGAAGTGGGCAAAAGTCTGCCCCCTGTGAATGTGCAAAAATAGTCAAAAATGGGACATTCAAAAATTCGTAGCTAACTTCCTGTTCATTTTAGCATATGGGTCCAAGAGACTTTTTTTGTAGGTCTTGGGCTCCCTCATACACCTAAAAATATTCGTCGTTCTTGCTTAAACGTACAACCGGGGCTGCTTCGTTAAAAACTTCTCGGGGGCGCTATTGAGTCATTTTTGTAAAAATAGCACAATCAACAATAAAATATTGCTCATTTTACCAGGCCAGATGTGTGTGCCAAGTTTCATGAGTTTCTGTGCATGTTTAGACCCTCAAAACTGGCGTTGTTTTCTTGGCGAACAGCGCTTAGCCACACCCACAGCAATTCGCGAAAACTCACAAACTTCGTGTTGTGACATCATGAAGGCCGAAACCCTCATCTGAGCAAATATGAGGTAGGTCCAGTTAACGTGTTTGGAGAAAAACGTAGAAGAAAATTCGTAAGAAAAAAAATTGCCACTAGGTGGCGCTATCAGTTAGATGAAATATAAGTCAGTAGATGTCTTTAGGGCTGGACTCTCATCAAATGTGTGAAATTTTGAGAAGATAGGATCATCTCGGTCAAGTTAATGCAGCTTTTATTTTCACGAAAAAATCTTCAGACTTTGCGTCACCGTAGCGGCCACGCCCTTTGGCGAAAAGTTACAATATTCGGTGTGGGGCATGATCAATATCTTAAGGCTTTTCTGACCAATTTTCAAATGGATCCCTTCAACAAGCTCAGCACAGTAGCTAAAAACGTAAAGTATGACATTTATTGTAACCACTAGGTGGCGCTATATGTATAACTGAATTTTATCATATAGATGTTTTCAGGCCGTGACTATTACGTTGCCTGAGAAGTTTGAGATTTTTTGGAGCTTGAACATGGGAGTTATCACACTTAGAATGAGTTGACATTTTTTGTACAAAATACCGTATGTGGGGTATTTTTTTTTCACGCCTGAAGGGCTAGGTGGCGCTGCATATATAACTGAATTTTGTCATAGAGATACCTTCAGGCTTTGACTATAAACATACATGTCAAGTTTGGGATTTTTTGGAGCATGTACCGGGGAGTTATTAAGCATATCCTTTTTCAGTGCGAAACACAAAATTTGATGCCCCGCCCTCATCATATAGTATTTCCAAAAGTCAAGATTTTTCTGCCTGTAGTTGGCTCAGGTCTTGACATGGTCCAGGTCAAGTCTAAAGTCAGTCGGATGAAATGTGTAGGAGAAGTGGGCAAAAGTATGCCCCCTGAAAATGTGCAAAAATCGTCAAAAATGGGACATTCAAAAATTCATAGCTCACTTCCTGTTCATTTTAGCACATGGGTCCAAGAGACTTTTTTGTAGGTCTTGGACTCCCTCATACACCTAAAAATCTTCGTAGATCTTGCTTAAACGTACAATCGGGGCTGCTTCGTTAAAAATTTCTAGGGGGCGCTATTGAGTCATTTTTGTAAAAATAGGACAATACATGATAAAATATTGCTCATTTTGCCAGGCCAGATGTGTGTGCCAAGTTTCATGAGTTTCTGCGCATGTTTAGACCATCAAAACTAGCGTTGTTTTCTTGGCGAACAGTGCTTAGCCACGCCCACAGCGATTCGCGAAAACTCACAAACTTCGTGTTGTGACATCATGAAGGCCGAAACCCCCATCTGAGCAAATATGAGGTTGGTCCAGTTAACGTGTTTGGAGAAAAATGTACAAGAAAATTCGTAAGAAAAAAAATTGCCACTAGGTGGCGCTATCAGTTAGATGAAATATAAGTTCGTAGATGTCTTTAGGGCTGGACTCTCATCAAATGTGTGAAATTTTGAGAAGATAGGATCATCTCGGTCAAGTTCATGCAGCTTTTATTGTCACGAAAAATCTTCAGACTTTGCGTCACCGTAGCGGCCACGCCCTTTGGCGAAAAGTTACAATATTCGGTGTGGGGCATCATCAACATCTTAAGGCTTTTCTGACCAATTTTCAACTGGATCCCTTCAACGAGCTCAGCACAGTAGCTAAAAACGTAAAGTATGACATTTATTGTAACCACTAGGTGGCGCTATATGTATAACTGAATTTTTTCATATAGGTGTTTTCAGGCCGTGACTATTACGTTGCCTGAGAAGTTTGAGATTTTTTGGAGCTTGTACATGGGAGTTATTCAGCATTTGCTCTTTCTGGACAAATGAAATTTTAAAGGCAATATTTGATGCCCCGCCCCCGTCATGTAGTATTTCGAAAACGCAAGATTTTTTGCCTAGTTTTTCTCTTAAGTCTTGAGATGATAAATGCCAAGTTTAAAGTCAATGGGATGAAAAATGTTTGCATAGGGGGAAAAAGTATGACCACAGTGAATGTGCCAAAATAGGCCAAAATTGGACATTAAAAAATTCATAGCTCACTTCCTGTACATTTTAGGAAATGGCTTCCACTGACTTTTTTGTGCGTCTCATAGTGCTACACGTGCCTGCCAATTTTCGTAGCTCTAGCTCAAACGGGCCGGGATTGGTTTTTATTTTTCTACGCTAGGTGGCGCTATAGAGTCGCGTTGTTATGACAACTACATAATATCAAATTTTTCGCCGGGCCCGAAGAGACTGCAAAGTTTGGTGAGTTTTCGTAAATGTTTAGGCCCTCAAAAATGCGATCGTTTACGGAGAAGAAGAAGAAGAAGAAGAAGAAGAAGAATTCTTACAAAAACAAGAGGGACCTCGCAGCGGTCGCTGCTCGGGCCCTAACTAGAGCTGCGAGCAGCTATAAAGGGCCCTCGCAGCCCGGGCCACGTTGGAGTCCTTGCACGTTGGGGTACTTGCACGTTAGGGTACTGGCACGTTGGGGTACTGGCATATTGGAAGCAAAATTTCTTTGAAAATGGCATAATAAACGTTTACATGTAGAATATTTTTTTTGCCAGTGTGTGTCAAGCTCAACGGGTTTTGGTGATTGTTAAGACCTGCAAAAATCAGCGTCCTTTTTTATTTTTAGGCAATGAGTTGCCCTGATTGGTATTTTTTGTAAAAGTGTATATATACATCATCGCTCGTTGTACTCATTGCACAATGTTACTTTTATTGTCCAAAGGGGCAATCAAAAATGAATAAAACAAAATGGAAACGTACATACGTTTGGATCGGTGTGAAGCCAGTGAACAATTTGAGTGGTGGAAACTAAAAGAATATTCAGAAATGACTTAGTCATCACACTTAGAATGAGTTTACATTTTTTTCTACAAAATACCGTATGTGGGTTTTTTTTTTTATATAAGCCTCAAGGGCTAGGTGGCGCTGCATATATAACTGAATGTTGTCATAGAGATAGCTTCAGGCCTTGACGATAAACATACATGTCAAGTTTGGGATTTTTTGGAGCATGTACCGGGGAGTTATTAAGCATATCCTTTTTCAGTGCGAAACACAAATTTTGATGCCCCGCCTTCATCATATAGTATTTCGAAAGGTCAAGATTTTTCCCCCTGTCGTTGGCTCAGGTCTTGACATGGTCCAGGTCAAGTCTTAACTCAGTCAGATGAAACGTGTAGGAGAAGTGGGCAAAAGTCTGCGCCCTGTGAATGTGCAAAAATTGTCAAAAATGGGACATTCAAAAATTCGTAGCTCACTTCCTGTTCATTTTAGCATATGGGTCCAAGAGACTTTTTTGTAGGTCTTGGGCTCCTTCATACACCTAAAAATATTCGTCGTTCTTGCTTAAACGTACAACCGGGGCTGCTTCGTTAAAAACTTCTAGGGGGCGCTATTGAGTCATTTTTGTAAAAATAGCACAATCAACAATAAAATATTGCTCATTTTACCAGGCCAGATGTGTGTGCCAAGTTTCATGAGTTTCTGTGCATGTTTAGACCCTCAAAACTGGCGTTGTTTTCTTGGCGAACAGCGCTTAGCCACACCCACAGCAATTCGCGAAAACTCACAAACTTCGTGTTGTTACATCATGAAGGCCGAAACCCTCATCTGAGCAAATATGAGGTAGGTCCAGTTAACGTGTTTGGAGAAAAACGTAGAAGAAAATTCGTAAGAAAAAAAATTGCCACTAGGTGGCGCTATCAGTTAGATGAAATATAAGTCAGTAGATGTCTTTAGGGCTGGACTCTCATCAAATGTGTGAAATTTTGAGAAGATAGGATCATCTCGGTCAAGTTAATGCAGCTTTTATTTTCACGAAAAATCTTCAGACTTTGCGTCACCGTAGCGGCCACGCCCTTTGGCGAAAAGTTACAATATTCGGTGTGGGGCATGATCAACATCTTAAGGCTTTTCTGACCAATTTTCAAATGGATCCCTTCAACAAGCTCAGCACAGTAGCTAAAAACGTAAAGTATGACATTTATTGTAACCACTAGGTGGCGCTATATGTATAACTGAATTTTATCATATAGATGTTTTCAGGCCGTGACTATTACGTTGCCTGAGAAGTTTGAGATTTTTTGGAGCTTGAACATGGGAGTTATTAAGCATTTGCTCTTTCTGGACAAATGAAATTTTAAAGGCAATATTTGATGCCCCGCCCCCGTCATATAGTATTTCAAAAAGGCAAGATGTTTTGCCCAGTTTTTCTCTCAGGTCTTGAGATGATAAATGCCAAGTTTGAAGTCAATTGGATGAAAAATGTTTGCAAAGGGGGAAAAAGCATGACCACAGTGAATGTGCCAAAATAGGCCAAAATTGGACATAAAAAAATTCATAGCTCACTTCCTGTACATTTTAGCTACATGGTCCCAATAGACTTTTTTGTGCGTCTCGGGGTGCTACACGTGCCTGTCAATTGTTGTTGCTCTAGCTCAAACGTGCCGGGCTTGGTTTTTATTTTTCTACGCTAGGGGGCGCTATCGAGTCGCATTGTTATGACGACTTAATATCAAATTTTTCGCCGGGCCTGAGGAGTGTGCAAAGTTCGGTGAGTTTTCGTGAATGTTTAGGTACCCAAAATCGCGATCGTTTGCGGAGAATAAAGAAGAAGAAGAAGAAGAATAATAACTAGAGCTGCGAGCAGCTATAAAGGGCCCTCGCAGCCCGGGCCACGTTGGAGTCCTTGCACATTGGGGTACTTGCACGTTAGGGTACTGGCACGTTGGGGTACTGGCACGTTGGGGTACTGGCATATTGGAAGCAAAATGTCTTTGAAAATGGCATAATAAACGTTTACATGTAGAATATTTTTTTTGCCAGTGTGTGTCAAGCTCAACGGGTTTTGGTGATTGTTAAGACCTGCAAAAATCAGCGTCCTTTTTTATTTTTAGGCAATGAGTTGCCCTGATTGGTATTTTTTGTAAAAGTGTATATATACATCATCGCTCGTTGTACTCATTGCACAATGTTACTTTTATTGTCCAAAGGGGCAATCAAAAATGAATAAAACAAAATGGAAACGTACATACGTTTGGATCGGTGTGAAGCCAGTGAACAATTTGAGTGGTGGAAACTAAAAGAATATTCATAAATGACTCAGTTATCACACTTAGAATGAGTGTACATTTTTTGTACAAAATACCGTATGTGGGGTATTTATTTATTTTTTTATATAAGCCTCAAGGGCTAGGTGGCGCTGTATTTATAACTGAATGTTGTCATCGAGATACCTTCAGGCCTTGATTATAAGCATACATGTCAAGTGTGGGATTTTTTTTGGAGCATGTACCGTGGAGTTATTAAGCATATCCTTCATTCACGATATTGCTTTTAATGACGACAGAGGCTATCAAAAATAAATAAAAATATATATATGTTTGGATAAGTCTGATGCCAGTGAACATTTTGAGTGGTGGAAACTAAAAGAATATTCATAAATGACTTAGTTATCACACTTAGAATGAGTTTACATTTTTTGTACAAAATACCGTATGTGGGGTATTTTTTTTTTGTGCCTCAAGGGCTAGGTGGCGCTGCATATATAACTGAATGTTGTCATAGAGATAGCTTCAGGCCTTGACGATAAACATACATGTCAAGTTTGGGATTTTTTGGAGCATGTACCGGGGAGTTATTAAGCATATCCTTTTTCAGTGCGAAACACAAATTTTGATGCCCCGCCTTCATCATATAGTATTTCGAAAGGTCAAGATTTTTCCCCCTGTCGTTGGCTCAGGTCTTGACATGGTCCAGGTAAAGTCTTAACTCAGTCAGATGAAACGTGTAGGAGAAGTGGGCAAAAGTCTGCCCCCTGTGAATGTGCAAAAATTGTCAAAAATGGGACATTCAAAAATTCGTAGCTCACTTCCTGTTCATTTTAGCATATGGGTCCAAGAGACTTTTTTGTAGGTCTTGGGCTCCCTCATACACCTAAAAATATTCGTCGTTCTTGCTTAAACGTACAACCGGGGCTGCTTCGTTAAAAACTTCTAGGGGGCGCTATTGAGTCATTTTTGTAAAAATAGCACAATCAACAATAAAATATTGCTCATTTTACCAGGCCAGATGTGTGTGCCAAGTTTCATGAGTTTCTGTGCATGTTTAGACCCTCAAAACTGGCGTTGTCTTCTTGGCGAACAGCGCTTAGCCACACCCACAGCAATTCGCGAAAACTCACAAACTTCGTGTTGTGACATCATGAAGGCCGAAACCCTCATCTGAGCAAATATGAGGTAGGTCCAGTTAACGTGTTTGGAGAAAAACGTTGAAGAAAATTCGTAAGAAAAAAAATTGCCACTAGGTGGCGCTATCAGTTAGATGAAATGTAAGTTAGTAGATGTCTTTAGAGCTGGACTCTCATCAAATGTGTGAAATTTTGAGAAGATAGGATCATCTCGGTCAAGTTAATGCAGCTTTTATTGTCACGAAAAATCTTCAGACTTTGCGTCACCGTAGCGGCCACGCCCTTTGGCGAAAGGTTACAATATTCGGTGTGGGGCATCATCAACATCTTAAGGCTTTTCTGACCAATTTTCAACTGGATCCCTTCAACGAGCTCAGCACAGTAGCTAAAAACGTAAAGTATGACATTTATTGTAACCACTAGGTGGCGCTATATGTATAACTGAATTTTGTCATATAGATGTTTTCAGGCCGTGACTATTACGTTGCCTGAGAAGTTTGAGATTTTTTGGAGCTTGAACATGGGAGTTATTAAGCATTTGCTCTTTCTGGACAAATGAAATTTTAAAGGCAATATTTGATGCCCCGCCCCCGTCATATAGTATTTCAAAAAGGAAAGATGTTTTGCCCAGTTGTTCTCTCAGGTCTTGAGATGATAAATGCCAAGTTTGAAGTCAATTGGATGAAAAATGTTTGCAAAGGGGGAAAAAGCATGACCACAGTGAATGTGCCAAAATAGGCCAAAATTGGACATAAAAAAATTCATAGCTCACTTCCTGTACATTTTAGCTACATGGTCCCAATAGACTTTTTTGTGCGTCTCGGCGTGCTACACGTGCCTGCCAATTTTTGTTGCTCTAGCTCAAACGTGCCGGGCTTGGTTTTTATTTTTCTACGCTAGGGGGCGCTATCGAGTCGCATTGTTATGACGACTTAATAATATCAAATTTTTCGCCGGGCCTGAGGAGTGTGCAAAGTTCGGTGAGTTTTCGTGAATGTTTAGGTACCCAAAATCGCGATCGTTTGCGGAGAATAAAGAAGAAGAAGAAGAAGAATAATAACTAGAGCTGCGAGCAGCTATAAAGGGCCCTCGCAGCCCGGGCCACGTTGGGGTACTTGCACGTTAGGGTACTGGCACGTTGGGGTACTGGCATATTGGAAGCAAAATTTCTTTGAAAATGGCATAATAAACGTTTACATGTAGAATATTTTTTTTGCCAGTGTGTGTCAAGCTCAATGGGTTTTGGTGATTGTTAAGATCTGCAAAAATCAGCGTCTTTTTTTTATTTTTAGGCAATGAGTTGCTCTGATTGGTATTTTTCGTAAAAGTATATATACACACATCATTGCTCGTACTCATTGCACAATGTTGCTTTTATTGTCCATAGAGGCGATAAAAAAAATAAATAAAACTAAATAAAAAATACGTATGTTTGGATCGGTCTGATACCAGTGAACATATTGAGTGGTGGAAAGTAAAAGAATATTCATAAATGACTTAGTTATCACACTTACAATGAGTTTACAATTTTTGCAAAAATACCGTAAGTGAGGCATTTTTTTTTATGCCTCAAGGACTAGGTGGCGCTGTATTTATAACTGAATTTTGTCATAGAGATACCTTCAGGCCTTGACTCTAAATATACATTTCAAATATGGGATTTTTTGGAGCATGTACCTGGGAGTTATTAAGCATAGCCTTCATTCACGATATTGCATATTGCTTTTAATGTCCATAGAGGCTATCAAAAATACATAAAACTAAATAACAAAAATATGTATGTTTGGTTAGGTCTGATGCCAGTGAATATTTTGAGTGGTGGAAACTAAAAGAATATTCATAAATGACTTAGTTATCACACTTAGAATGATTGTACATTTTTTGTACAAAATACCGTATGTGGGGTATTTTTTATTTTTTTTTATATAAGCCTCAAGGGCTAGGTGGCACTGTATTTATAACTGAATGTTGTCATAGAGATACCTTCAGGCCTTGATTATAAGCATACATGTCAAGTGTGGGATTTTTTTTGGAGCATGTACCGTGGAGTTATTAAGCATATCCTTCATTCACGATATTGCTTTTAATGTCCATAGAGGCTATCAAAAATAAATAAAAATATATATATGTTTGGATAAGTCTGATGCCAGTGAACATTTTGAGTGGTGGAAACTAAAAAAATATTCATAAATGACTTAGTTATCACACTTAGAATGAGTGTACATTTTTTGTACAAAATACCGTATGTGGGGTATTTTTTTTTCCTGCCTCAAGGGCTAGGTGGCGCTGCATATATAACTGAATGTTGTCATAGAGATACCTTCAGGCCTTGACGATAAACATACATGTCAAGTTTGGGATTTTTTGGAGCATGTACCGGGGAGTTATCAAGCATATCCTTTTTCATTGTGAAACACAAATTTTGATGCCCCGCCCTCATCATATAGTATTTCGAAAAGTCAAAATTTTTCCCCCTGTCGTTGGCTCAGGTCTTGACATGGTCCAGGCCAAGTCTTAACTCAGTCGAATGAAACGTGTAGGAGAAGTGGGCAAAAGTCTGCCCCCTGTGAATGTGCAAAAATCGTCAAAAATGGGACATTCAAAAATTCGTAGCTCACTTCCTGTTCATTTTAGCATATGGGTCCAAGAGACTTTTTTGTAGGTCTTGGGCTCCCTCATACACCTAAAAATATTCGTCGTTCTTGCTTAAACGTACAACCGGGGCTGCTTCGTTAAAAACTTCTAGGGGGCGCTATTGAGTAATTTTTGTAAAAATAGCACAATCAACAATACAATATTGCTCATTTTACCAGGCCAGATGTGTGTGCCAAGTTTCATGAGTTTCTGTGCATGTTTAGACCCTCAAAACTGGCGTTGTTTTCTTGGCGAACAGCGCTTAGCCACACCCACAGCAATTCGCGAAAACTCACAAACTTCGTGTTGTGACATCATGAAGGCCGAAACCCTCATCTGAGCAAATATGAGGTAGGTCCAGTTAACGTGTTTGGAGAAAAACGTAGAAGAAAATTCGTAAGAAAAAAAATTGCCACTAGGTGGCGCTATCAGTTAGATGAAATATAAGTCAGTAGATGTCTTTAGGGCTGGACTCTCATCAAATGTGTGAAATTTTGAGAAGATAGGATCATCTCGGTCAAGTTAATGCAGCTTTTATT
The DNA here is from genome assembly GCF_051991245.1 of Festucalex cinctus. Taxonomy (NCBI): domain Eukaryota; kingdom Metazoa; phylum Chordata; class Actinopteri; order Syngnathiformes; family Syngnathidae; genus Festucalex; species Festucalex cinctus. Next base: position 21,484,154 of record NC_135429.1, on the reverse strand, counting down.
TTCACGAAAAATCTTCAGAATTTGCGTCACCGTAGCGGCCACGCCCTTTGGCGAAAAGTTACAATATTCGGTGTGGGGCATGATCAACATCTTAAGGCTTTTCTGACCAATTTTCAAATGGATCCCTTCAAAAAGCTCAGCACAGTAGCTAAAAACGTAAAGTATGACATTTATTGTAACCACTAGGTGGCGCTATATGTATAACTGAATTTTATCATATAGATGTTTTCAGGCCGTGACTATTACGTTGCCTGAGAAGTTTGAGATTTTTTGGAGCTTGAACATGGGAGTTATTAAGCATTTGCTCTTTCTGGACAAATGAAATTTTAAAGGCAATATTTGTTGCCCCGCCCCCGTCATATAGTATTTCAAAAAGGCAAGATGTTTTGCCCAGTTGTTCTCTCAGGTCTTGAGATGATAAATGCCAAGTTTGAAGTCAATTGGATGAAAAATGTTTGCAAAGGGGGAAAAAGCATGACCACAGTGAATGTGCCAAAATAGGCCAAAATTGGACATTAAAAAATTCATAGCTCACTTCCTGTACATTTTAGCTACATGGTCCCAATAGACTTTTTTGTGCGTCTCGGGGTGCTACACGTGCCTGCCAATTTTTGTTGCTCTAGCTCAAACGTGCCGGGCTTGGTTTTTATTTTTCTACGCTAGGGGGCGCTATCGAGTCGCATTGTTATGACGACTTAATAATATCAAATTTTTCGCCGGGCCTGAGGAGTGTGCAAAGTTCGGTGAGTTTTCGTGAATGTTTAGGTACCCAAAATCGCGATCGTTTGCGGAGAATAAAGAAGAATAATAATAACTAGAGCTGCGAGCAGCTATAAAGGGCCCTCGCAGCCCGGGCCACGTTGGGGTCCTTGCACGTTGGGGTACTTGCACGTTGGGGTACTGGCACATTCGGGTACTGGCATATTGGAAGCAAAATTTCTTTGAAAATGGCATAATAAACGTTTACATGTAGAATATTTTTTTGCCAGTGTGTGTATCAAGCTCAACGGGTTTTGGTGATTGTTAAGACCTGCAAAAATCAGCGTCCTTTTTTATTATTAGGCAATGAGTTGCCCTGATTGGTATTTTTTTGTAAAAGTGTATATACACATCATCGCTCGTTGTACTCATTGCACAATGTTACTTTTATTGTCCAAAGGGGCAATCAAAAATGAATAAAACGAAATGGAAACGTACATACGTTTGGATCGGTGTGAAGCCAGTGAACAATTTGAGTGGTGGAAACTAAAAGAATATTCATAAATGACTTAGTTATCACACTTAGAATGAGTGTACATTTTTTGTACAAAATACCGTATGTGGGGTATTTTTTTTTTTTTTTTATATAAGCCTCAAGGGCTAGGTGGCGCTGTATTTATAACTGAATGTTGTCATAGAGATACCTTCAGGCCTTGATTATAAGCATACATGTCAAGTGTGGGATTTTTTTTTTGAGCATGTACCGTGGATTTATTAAGCATAGCCTTCATTCACGATATTGCTTTTAATGTCCATAGAGGCTATCAAAAATACATAAAACTAAATAACAAAAATATGTATGTTTGGATAAGTCTGATGCCAGTGAACATTTTGAGTGGTGGAAACTAAAAGAATATTCATAAATGACTTAGTTATCACACTTAGAATGAGTGTACATTTTTTGTACAAAATACCGTATGTGGGGTATTTTTTTTTTTTTTTATATAAGCCTCAAGGGCTAGGTGGCGCTGTATTTATAACTGAATGTTGTCATAGAGATACCTTCAGGCCTTGATTATAAGCATACATGTCAAGTGTGGGATTTTTTTTTGGAGCATGTACCGTGGAGTTATTAAGCATATCCTTCATTCACGATATTGCTTTTAATGTCCATAGAGGCTATCAAAAATAAATAAAAATATATATATGTTTGGATAAGTCTGATGCCAGTGAACATTTTGAGTGGTGGAAACTAAAAAAATATTCATAAATGACTTAGTTATCACACTTAGAATGAGTGTACATTTTTTGTACAAAATACCGTATGTGGGGTATTTTTTTTTCATGCCTCAAGGGCTAGGTGGCGCTGCATATATAACTGAATGTTGTCATAGAGATAACTTCAGGCCTTGACGATAAACATACATGTCAAGTTTGGGATTTTTTGGAGCATGTACCGGGGAGTTATCAAGCATATCCTTTTTCATTGTGAAACACAAATTTTGATGCCCCGCCCTCATCATATAGTATTTCGAAAAGTCAAAATTTTTCCCCCTGTCGTTGGCTCAGGTCTTGACATGGTCCAGGCCAAGTCTTAACTCAGTCGGATGAAACGTGTAGGAGAAGTGGGCAAAAGTCTGCCCCCTGTGAATGTGCAAAAATCGTCAAAAGTGGGACATTCAAAAATTCGTAGCTCACTTCCTGTTCATTTTAGCATATGGGTACAAGAGACGTTTTTGTAGGTCTTGGGCTCCCTCATACACCTAAAAATATTCGGCGTTTTTGCTTAAACGTACAACCGGGGCTGCTTCGTTAAAAATTTCGAGGGGGCGCTATTGAGTCATTTTTGTAAAAATAGCACAATCAACAATAAAATATTGCTCATTTTACCAGGCCAGATGTGTGTGCCAAGTTTCAGGAGTTTCTGTGCATGTTTAGACCCTCAAAACTGGCGTTGTTTTCTTGGCGAACAGCGCTTAGCCACGCCTACAGCAATTCGCGAAAACTCACAAACTTCGTGTTGTGACATCATGAAGGCCGAAACCCTCCTCTGAGCAAATATGAGGTAGGTCCAGTTAACGTGTTTGGAGAAAAACGTAGAAGAAAATTCGTAAGAAGAAAAATTGCCACTAGGTGGCGCTATCAGTTAGATGAAATGTAAGTTAGTAGATGTCTTTAGAGCTGGACTCTCATCAAATGTGTGAAATTTTGAGAAGATAGGATCATCTCGGTCAAGTTAATGCAGCTTTTATTTTCACGAAAAATCTTCAGATTTTGCGTCACCGTAGCGGCCACGCCCTTTGATGAAAAGTTACAATATTCGGTGTGGGGCATGATCAACATCTTAAGGCTTTTCTGACCAATTTTCAAATGGATCCCTTCAACAAGCTCAGCACAGTAGCTAAAAACGTAAAGTATGACATTTATTGTAACCACTAGGTGGCGCTATATGTATAACTGAATTTTGTCATATAGATGTTTTCAGGCTGTGACTATTACGTTGCCTGAGAAGTTTGAGATTTTTTGGAGCTTCAACATGGGAGTTATTAAGCATTTGCTCTTTCTGGACAAATGAAATTTTAAAGGCAATATTTGATGCTCCGCCCCCGTCGTATAGTATTTCGAAAAGGCAAGATGTTTTGCCCAGCTGTTCTCTTAGGTCTTGAGATGATAAATGCCAAGTTTGAAGTCAATTGGATGAAAAATGTTTGCAAAGGGGGAAAAAGCATGACCACAGTGAATGTGCCAAAATAGGCCAAAATTGGACATTAAAAAATTCATAGCTCACTTCCTGTACATTTTAGCTACATGGTCCCAATAGACTTTTTTGTGCGTCTCGGGGTGCTCCACGTGCCTGCCAATTTTCGTTGCTCTAGCTCAAACGTGTCGGGCTTGGTTTTTATTTTTCTACGCTAGGGGGCGCTATAGAGCCGCGTTGTTATAACGACTTCATAATATCAAATTTTTCGCCGGACCTGAGGAGTGTGCAAAGTTTGGTGAGTTTTCGTGAATATTTAGGTACCCAAAATCGCGATTGTTTGCGGAGAATAAAGAAGAAGAAGAAGAATAATAATAATAATAATAATAATAATAATAATAATAATAATAATAATTTTTACAAAAACAATAGGGACCTCGCAGCGGTCGCTGCTCGGGCCCTAATAATAACTAGAGCTGCGAGCAGCTATAAAGGGCCCTCGCAGCCCGGGCCACGTTGGGGTCCTTGCACGTTGTGGTACTTGCACGTTGGGGTACTGGCACATTGGGGTACTGGCATATTGGAAGCAAAATTTCTTTGAAAATGGCATAATAAACGTTTACATGTAGAATATTTTTTTGCCAGTGTGTGTGTCAAGCTCAACGGGTTTTGGTGATTGTTAAGACCTGCAAAAATCAGCGTCCTTTTTTATTTTTAGACAATGAGTTGCCCTGATTGGTATTTTTTTGTAAAAGTGTATATACACATCATCGCTCGTTGTACTCATTGCACAATGTTACTTTTATTGTCCAAAGGGGGAATCAAAAATGAATAAAACAAAATGGAAACGTACATACGTTTGGATCGGTGTGAAGCCAGTGAACAATTTGAGTGGTGGAAACTAAAAGAATATTCATAAATGACTTAGTTATCACACTTAGAATGAGTGTACATTTTTTGTACAAAATACCGTATGTGTTTTTTTTAAAATTTTTTTATATAAGCCTCAAGGGCTAGGTGACGCTGTATTTATAACTGAATGTTGTCATAGAGATACCTTCAGGCCTTGATTATAAGCATACATGTCAAGTGTGGGATTTTTTTGGGAGCATGTACCGTGGAGTTATTAAGCATATCCTTCATTCACGATATTGCTTTTAATGTCCATAGAGGCTATCAAAAATAAATAAAAATATATATATGTTTGGATAAGTCTGATGCCAGTGAACATTTTGAGTGGTGGAAACTAAAAGAATATTCAGAAATGACTTCGTTATCACACTTAGAATGAGTTTACATTTTTTGTACAAAATACCGTATGTGGGGTATTTTTTTTTCATGCCTCAAGGGCTAGGTGGCGCTGCATATATAACTGAATGTTGTCATAGAGATAACTTCAGGCCTTGACGATAAACATACATGTCAAGTTTGGGATTTTTTGGAGCATGTACCGGGGAGTTATCAAGCATATCCTTTTTCATTGCGAAACACAAATTTTGATGCCCCGCCCTCATCATATAGTATTTCGAAAAGTCAAAATTTTTCCCCCTGTCGTGTGCTCAGGTGTTGACATGGTCCAGGCCAAGTCTTAACTCAGTCGGATGAAACGTGTAGGAGAAGTGGGCAAAAGTCTGCCCCCTGTGAATGTGCAAAAATCGTCAAAAATGGGACATTCAAAAATTCGTAGCTCACTTCCTGTTCATTTTAGCATATGGGTACAAGAGACTTTTTTGTAGGTCTTGGGCTCCCTCATACACCTAAAAATATTCGGCGTTCTTGCTTAAACGTACAACCGGGGCTGCTTCGTTAAAAATTTCGAGGGGGCGCTATTGAGTCATTTTTGTAGAAATAGCACAATCAACAATAAAATATTGCTCATTTTACCAGGCCAGATGTGTGTGCCAAGTTTCAGGAGTTTCTGTGCATGTTTAGACCCTCAAAACTGGCGTTGTTTTCTTGGCGAACAGCGCTTAGCCACGCCTACAGCAATTCGCGAAAACTCACAAACTTCGTGTTGTGACATCATGAAGGCCGAAACCCTCCTCTGAGCAAATATGAGGTAGGTCCAGTTAACGTGTTTGGAGAAAAACGTAGAAGAAAATTCGTAAGAAAAAAAATTGCCACTAGGTGGCGCTATCAGTTAGATGAAATGTAAGTTAGTAGATGTCTTTAGAGCTGGACTCTCATCAAATGTGTGAAATTTTGAGAAGATAGGATCATCTCGGTCAAGTTAATGCAGCTTTTATTGTCACGAAAAATCTTCAGATTTTGCGTCACCGTAGCGGCCACGCCCTTTGGCGAAAGGTTACAATATTCGGTGTGGGGCATCATCAACATCTTAAGGCTTTTCTGACCAATTTTCAACTGGATCCCTTCAACGAGCTCAGCACAGTAGCTAAAAACGTAAAGTATGACATTTATTGTAACCACTAGGTGGCGCTATATGTATGACTGAATTTTGTCATATAGATGTTTTCAGGCCGTGACTATTACGTTGCCTGAGAAGTTTGAGATTTTTTGGAGCTTGTACATGGGAGTTATTCAGCATTTGCTCTTTCTGGAAAAATGAAATTTTAAAGGCAATATTTGATGCCCCGCCCCCGTCATATAGTATTTCGAAAAGGCAAGACTTTTTGTCCAACTGTTCTCTTAGGTCTTGAGATGATAAATGCCAAGTTTGAAGTCACTGGGATGAAAAATGTTTGCATAGGGGGAAAAAGCATGACCACAGTGAATGTGCCAAAATAGGCCAAAGTTGGACATTAAAAAATTCATAGCTCACTTTCTGTACATTTTAGCTACATGGTCCCAATAGACTTTTTTTGTGCGTCTCGGGGTGCTACACGTGCCTGCCAATTTTCGTTGCTCTAGCTCAAACGTGCCGGGCTTGGTTTTTATTTTTCTATGCTAGGGGGCGCTATAGAGTCGCGTTGTTATAACGACTTCATAATATCAAATTTTTCGCCGGACCTGAGGAGTGTGCAAAGTTCGGTGAGTTTTCGTGAATATTTAGGTACCCAAAATCGCGATTGTTTGCGGAGAATAAAGAAGAAGAAGAATAATAATAACTAGAGCTGCGAGCAGCTATAAAGGGCCCTCGCAGCCCGGGCCACGTTGGAGTCCTTGCACGTTGGGGTACTTGCACGTTAGGGTACTGGCACGTTGGGGTACTGGCACGTTGGGGTACTGGCATATTGGAAGCAAAATTTCTTTGAAAATGGCATAATAAACGTTTACATGTAGAATATTTTTTTTGCCAGTGTGTGTCAAGCTCAACGGGTTTTGGTGATTGTTAAGACCTGCAAAAATCAGCGTCCTTTTTTATTTTTAGGCAATGAGTTGCCCTGATTGATATTTTTTGTAAAAGTGTATATATACATCATCGCTCGTTGTACTCATTGCACAATGTTACTTTTATTGTCCAAAGGGGCAATCAAAAATGAATAAAACAAAATGGAAACGTACATACGTTTGGATCGGTGTGAAGCCAGTGAACAATTTGAGTGGTGGAAACTAAAAGAATATTCAGAAATGACTTAGTCATCACACTTAGAATGAGTTTAAATTTTTTTGTACAAAATACCGTATGTGGGTTTTTTTTTTTATATAAGCCTCAAGGACTAGGTGGCGCTGTATTTATAACTGAATTTTGTCATAGAGATACCTTCAGGCCTTGACTCTAAATATACATTTCAAATATGGGATTTTTTGGAGCATGTACCTGGGAGTTATTAAGCATAGCCTTCATTCACGATATTGCATATTGCTTTTAATGTCCATAGAGGCTATCAAAAATACATAAAACTAAATAACAAAAATATGTATGTTTGGTTAGGTCTGATGCCAGTGAATATTTTGAGTGGTGGAAACTAAAAGAATATTCATAAATGACTTAGTTATCACACTTAGAATGATTGTACATTTTTTGTACAAAATACCGTATGTGGGGTATTTTTTATTTTTTTTTATATAAGCCTCAAGGGCTAGGTGGCACTGTATTTATAACTGAATGTTGTCATAGAGATACCTTCAGGCCTTGATTATAAGCATACATGTCAAGTGTGGGATTTTTTTTGGAGCATGTACCGTGGAGTTATTAAGCATATCCTTCATTCACGATATTGCTTTTAATGTCCATAGAGGCTATCAAAAATAAATAAAAATATATATATGTTTGGATAAGTCTGATGCCAGTGAACATTTTGAGTGGTGGAAACTAAAAAAATATTCATAAATGACTTAGTTATCACACTTAGAATGAGTGTACATTTTTTGTACAAAATACCGTATGTGGGGTATTTTTTTTTCCTGCCTCAAGGGCTAGGTGGCGCTGCATATATAACTGAATGTTGTCATAGAGATACCTTCAGGCCTTGACGATAAACATACATGTCAAGTTTTTCTACGCTAGGGGGCGCTATCGAGTCGCATTGTTATGACGACTTAATAATATCAAATTTTTCGCCGGGCCTGAGGAGTGTGCAAAGTTCGGTGAGTTTTCGTGAATGTTTAGGTACCCAAAATCGCGATCGTTTGCGGAGAATAAAGAAGAAGAATAATAATAATAACTAGAGCTGCGAGCAGCTATAAAGGGCCCTCGCAGCCCGGGCCACGTTGGGGTCCTTGCACGTTGTGGTACTTGCACGTTGGGGTACTGGCACATTGGGGTACTGGCATATTGGAAGCAAAATTTCTTTGAAAATGGCATAATAAACGTTTACATGTAGAATATTTTTTTGCCAGTGTGTGTGTCAAGCTCAACGGGTTTTGGTGATTGTTAAGACCTGCAAAAATCAGCGTCCTTTTTTATTTTTAGACAATGAGTTGCCCTGATTGGTATTTTTTTGTAAAAGTGTATATACACATCATCGCTCGTTGTACTCATTGCACAATGTTACTTTTATTGTCCAAAGGGGGAATCAAAAATGAATAAAACAAAATGGAAACGTACATACGTTTGGATCGGTGTGAAGCCAGTGAACAATTTGAGTGGTGGAAACTAAAAGAATATTCATAAATGACTTAGTTATCACACTTAGAATGAGTGTACATTTTTTGTACAAAATACCGTATGTGTTTTTTTTTTAATTTTTTTATATAAGCCTCAAGGGCTAGGTGACGCTGTATTTATAACTGAATGTTGTCATAGAGATACCTTCAGGCCTTGATTATAAGCATACATGTCAAGTGTGGGATTTTTTTGGGAGCATGTACCGTGGAGTTATTAAGCATATCCTTCATTCACGATATTGCTTTTAATGTCCATAGAGGCTATCAAAAATAAATAAAAATATATATATGTTTGGATAAGTCTGATGCCAGTGAACATTTTGAGTGGTGGAAACTAAAAGAATATTCAGAAATGACTTCGTTATCACACTTAGAATGAGTTTACATTTTTTGTACAAAATACCGTATGTGGGGTATTTTTTTTTCATGCCTCAAGGGCTAGGTGGCGCTGCATATATAACTGAATGTTGTCATAGAGATAACTTCAGGCCTTGACGATAAACATACATGTCAAGTTTGGGATTTTTTGGAGCATGTACCGGGGAGTTATCAAGCATATCCTTTTTCATTGCGAAACACAAATTTTGATGCCCCGCCCTCATCATATAGTATTTCGAAAAGTCAAAATTTTTCCCCCTGTCGTGTGCTCAGGTGTTGACATGGTCCAGGCCAAGTCTTAACTCAGTCGGATGAAACGTGTAGGAGAAGTGGGCAAAAGTCTGCCCCCTGTGAATGTGCAAAAATCGTCAAAAATGGGACATTCAAAAATTCGTAGCTCACTTCCTGTTCATTTTAGCATATGGGTACAAGAGACTTTTTTGTAGGTCTTGGGCTCCCTCATACACCTAAAAATATTCGGCGTTCTTGCTTAAACGTACAACCGGGGCTGCTTCGTTAAAAATTTCGAGGGGGCGCTATTGAGTCATTTTTGTAGAAATAGCACAATCAACAATAAAATATTGCTCATTTTACCAGGCCAGATGTGTGTGCCAAGTTTCAGGAGTTTCTGTGCATGTTTAGACCCTCAAAACTGGCGTTGTTTTCTTGGCGAACAGCGCTTAGCCACGCCTACAGCAATTCGCGAAAACTCACAAACTTCGTGTTGTGACATCATGAAGGCCGAAACCCTCCTCTGAGCAAATATGAGGTAGGTCCAGTTAACGTGTTTGGAGAAAAACGTAGAAGAAAATTCGTAAGAAAAAAAATTGCCACTAGGTGGCGCTATCAGTTAGATGAAATGTAAGTTAGTAGATGTCTTTAGAGCTGGACTCTCATCAAATGTGTGAAATTTTGAGAAGATAGGATCATCTCGGTCAAGTTAATACAGCTTTTATTGTCACGAAAAATCTTCAGATTTTGCGTCACCGTAGCGGCCACGCCCTTTGGCGAAAGGTTACAATATTCGGTGTGGGGCATCATCAACATCTTAAGGCTTTTCTGACCAATTTTCAACTGGATCCCTTCAACGAGCTCAGCACAGTAGCTAAAAACGTAAAGTATGACATTTATTGTAACCACTAGGTGGCGCTATATGTATGACTGAATTTTGTCATATAGATGTTTTCAGGCCGTGACTATTACGTTGCCTGAGAAGTTTGAGATTTTTTGGAGCTTGTACATGGGAGTTATTCAGCATTTGCTCTTTCTGGAAAAATGAAATTTTAAAGGCAATATTTGATGCCCCGCCCCCGTCATATAGTATTTCGAAAAGGCAAGACTTTTTGTCCAACTGTTCTCTTAGGTCTTGAGATGATAAATGCCAAGTTTGAAGTCACTGGGATGAAAAATGTTTGCATAGGGGGAAAAAGCATGACCACAGTGAATGTGCCAAAATAGGCCAAAGTTGGACATTAAAAAATTCATAGCTCACTTTCTGTACATTTTAGCTACATGGTCCCAATAGACTTTTTTTGTGCGTCTCGGGGTGCTACACGTGCCTGCCAATTTTCGTTGCTCTAGCTCAAACGTGCCGGGCTTGGTTTTTATTTTTCTATGCTAGGGGGCGCTATAGAGTCGCGTTGTTATAACGACTTCATAATATCAAATTTTTCGCCGGACCTGAGGAGTGTGCAAAGTTCGGTGAGTTTTCGTGAATATTTAGGTACCCAAAATCGCGATTGTTTGCGGAGAATAAAGAAGAAGAATAATAATAATAACTAGAGCTGCGAGCAGCTATAAAGGGCCCTCGCAGCCCGGGCCACGTTGGAGTCCTTGCACGTTGGGGTACTTGCACGTTAGGGTACTGGCACGTTGGGGTACTGGCACGTTGGGGTACTGGCATATTGGAAGCAAAATTTCTTTGAAAATGGCATAATAAACGTTTACATGTAGAATATTTTTTTTGCCAGTGTGTGTCAAGCTCAACGGGTTTTGGTGATTGTTAAGACCTGCAAAAATCAGCGTCCTTTTTTATTTTTAGGCAATGAGTTGCCCTGATTGATATTTTTTGTAAAAGTGTATATATACATCATCGCTCGTTGTACTCATTGCATAATGTTACTTTTATTGTCCAAAGGGGCAATCAAAAATGAATAAAACAAAATGGAAACGTACATACGTTTGGATCGGTGTGAAGCCAGTGAACAATTTGAGTGGTGGAAACTAAAAGAATATTCAGAAATGACTTAGTCATCACACTTAGAATGAGTTTAAATTTTTATGTACAAAATACCGTATGTGGGTTTTTTTTTTTATATAAGCCTCAAGGGCTAGGTGGCGCTGTATTTATAACTGAATGTTGTCATCGAGATACCTTCAGGCCTTGATTATAAGCATACATGTCAAGTGTGGGATTTTTTTTGGAGCATGTACCGTGGAGTTATTAAGCATATCCTTCATTCACGATATTGCTTTTAATGTCCACAGAGGCTATCAAAAATAAATAAAAAAGTACATGTTTGGATAAGTCTAATGCCAGTGAACATTTTGAGTGGTGGAAAGTATCTTCATGCTTTATGGTCATGTACTCCAGTGCTGCATTTCTGGACTAAAATCTTGGAAAAGCTCGCTGATATATTAAACTGTAGGCTTCCTTTATCTCCAAGACTGTGTTTACTAGGTGACTTAACAATAACTGAGCGACCATGTAAACAATCTCAATCTATATTTATAGCCCTTACTATTGCTAAAAAAATAATCCTTGTCAATTGGAAAAATAAACAATCTCTAAATATCGACCACTGGTTAAACTTACTAATAAATTATATCTCAATGGAAAAAATCTCTGCCTTAAATAAAAATCAAGTATCAAGATTTAAACAAATATGGTCTATGTACATAGAATATTTTAATCTCAATTTGGCAACTTAATCCTGCCAAGATTCTGCCTGTTAACGAGAGCCACCACATCGTTACAACTTCTGTTTTCGCTGCTCCTGTATTTGGTATTTTGTATCTGATTGTTTTTATTTTTATATAGTCAGGAACCTAGTTGCTGCTAGTGGGCTCGAGCATACCACACTATACGACACTATACTCAATAACTCCTTAAGATCTATTTCTAGTGGGCACTAAGCATCAACACTTGGTGTTACTGCATGCTAATTAGTCAATTTTCTTGACGCCGTCCCCTGTGGTCGGGCGGGGGTGGTTCTGCCCCCCCCCCCCCCCCCCCCGTTGTCTGCTCGGTGGCGGTTGCGTCTTGGCCGCTCCCTGGGCCCCCTGTGGGGTGCGGTGTTGGGGTGCTTCCCCTGGTGCCCGGGGCGGTGCCGTCCCGGCGCGGTCCGCTGCTCCGTGCCCGGCGGCGCGGTTCGGGGTGGGTGGGCCTCCGGTGTGCCCCGTGGTTCCCTCTCCCCTCCCCCTTCCTCCCCCCCGTCGCCTCTCCCTCCTCGCCTCCTCCCGCCCATCCTCCTCTGCCTCCCGGTCCCTTTTCCCTTGTCGCCCTCCCTCCTCCTCTCCCCCCCCGCCTCCTGCCCTGCAGCCGCCCTTTCGCCTTCTTGTCGTCTTCTCCCCGCTTCCCCCGCCCCCCCCCCCCCCCCCTTCCCTGTCTGCCCTGCGGCCCCTCCCCCTCCCTCTCCCTGGGCCTGGGGCTCCCTCCCCGGCCCGGGCGTCGGGCTCCGGGGGCCGGGCGAGGGTTTGGGGCCTGCCCCGCTCCGGTATAACTCCTGGTGCCCCGGGCGGGCCCCGGTGGCTGGTGGGCTGTCCGGTAGCCCTGCTGCGCTGGCTGTCCGCCCATTGTGGTGCCGGGTGGATGAGGTGGGGGGCGGCGGGGGGTGGGGGTGCTGGGGGGCGGGCGTGCCACCTACACCCGCCGGGTTGGGTGAGGCCCCGCTGGTCGCTCCTCTTACTCACTTCACTAGCTTGCACTATACACTTTGTAAATATACACATAGGGCACACAACACATTTCTTGGTGGGGTGGGGAAGGGTGGAAACACCGTCTTCACCCTTCAACTCCCCTCCAATTTTAATGCACCTCACGTCCAAGGGGAGGGGTGAGTTGGGGCGGGGAGCCATCAGAGGGGATGGACTGCAGTGCCTGGCAGCGCTGTGGTCCCCCCCATTTGTGTCCCTGCCCCACCACTTTGTCCCTCCATTCCCTTTTTTAATGCACCACACATATACATATTCATTTTTTGGGGGGGGATACGGGTGTGTCGGAGTAGGGGAAATTTTTTCCCTCTGCTCCGACTCACCTGCTCCCAATTTTAATGCACCACACGCACACACTTGTATATACACTGGGTGGGGCCACATTCACGGTGTAAGGGTAGAGCTCGCCAGTCGGCGAGCTGGCGGACTCAGTAACAGGGTTAGGTGTCACTTGTACTCTGGCGTGACGACCGGGGCCTCTCCCCACCGGGCTCGGTGTTCTGGTGTCCCGCCTTCTCCCCTGGTGCTTCCTCCTCTGCTTCCCCCCTCCCGCCGCGGTGCAAATCTCGCGCGGCTGGAGGTGGGGTGGGCACATCTTCCCTCTCTGCGCTGCTGCCCGGTGCCGGTTTCCGGGGGGGGGTGGGGGGTTCTCGCGGGGGGCCGGGTTCGCGGGGGGGGGGGTGGCGGCCGTCGGGGGGGGGCGGCTTGTTTGGGGGGGGGGTGGAGGTATGGGTGGGTGGGGGGTTGGGTGCTGGGGGTCGGGGTGTGTTCGGGGGTTTGGGGGTCGGGGGTGGTGGGGCCTGGGTCGTGGTGGATGGCGGGTTTGGGTGGGGTGCGGGGGGGTCGTGGGGGGATGGGGGCTGGGGACCGGTGGGGCGCTGTGGGGGCCCGCTGGGCCTCGTTCTGCGGCCTTGGGCTCGGGGGTGTGGGCCGGGGCTGGGGCGGGGGTGTTCCGGGTATCTGGGTCGGCTCGCTGACCGGTGTCCGCTCGGGTGGCTTGGGGGTGGCCTTGGTGCTGCCGCGGCCTGGGGATTTCGGGGGGGGTGGGGGGGGGGGGGGTGCTCGCTTTGCTGGACCGCGGTTGACGGCTTCTCTCTTTGGTGGTGGTCCTTATGCATGCCAGATCCGTCGCACCAGCATCTACTGAAACTCAACAGAAGTACCCTCTCCCTCCCACAGCCCCTTGAATCAGTTGGTGCTGGTGTCTGTGGTTCTCACTTTTCTTTATCTATCCTTCCCTCCTTCCTCTCTTTAGTTTTTCCTCTGGTCACTTGAGATCTTAATTTATTAGAAGTATGAGGTTTCTGGGGTTGGCATAAGACTCCGGTTTTGTAACCACGCAGGAGGGGTCTTGTTGGTGCTGGACTTCACTTTGATGGATTGGATGTACTGGCTTCTATTGATCTCACTCTGCCTTATCGATCCTTCCCTCCTTCCTCTCTTTAGTTTTTCCTCTGGGCTCTTGAGATCTCGCTAAATTTGCTGGAATTTAGAGGCTTCCGGGGTTGGCGTAAGACTTTGATTTTGTAATCATGGGGAAGGCAGGAAGTGTTTGGTCGGTGCTGGATGTCACTTTGATTTACCTTTCTTTTCTCTTTATTTCTTTTTTTTCTGACCTTTTCTCTGGTCTCCTGACCATTTAAATCTCACGACTCTGGCAAGATTCTGAAGTACCTGGTTAAGGCGAAGGGTAATGGGATATTTATAAGGTTTTAGGTGAATGAATGAGTATAAATTTATACGTATTTGCACGCACGCACGCAAACGCACGCAAACGCACACACGCAAACGCACGCACGCACGCAAACGCACGCACGCAAACGCACGCACACATACACACACACAAAAAAAAAAAAAAAAAAAAAAAAAAAAAAAAAAAAAAAAAAGGAAAAGAGCAATGATGACAAGACGTTGAATCGGTAAGACTACCGAATGAACAATTCTGAGCTCTTCAAGAAAAAAAAAAAAAAAAAAAAAAAAAAAAAAAAAAAAAAAAAAAAAAAAGAAAAAAAAAAAAAATATATATATATATGTTTGGATAAGTCTGATGCCAGTGAACATTTTGAGTGGTGGAAACTAAAAGAATATTCATAAATGACTTAGTTATCACACTCAGAATGAGTTGACATTTTTTGTACAAAATACCGTATGTGGGGTATTTTTTTTTTATGCCTCAAGGGCTAGGTGGCGCTGCATATATAACTGAATGTTGTCATAGAGATAGCTTCAGGCCTTGACGATAAACATACATGTCAAGTTTGGGATTTTTTGGAGCATGTACCGGGGAGTTATTAAGCATATCCTTTTTCAGTGCGAAACACAAATTTTGATGCCCCGCCTTCATCATATAGTATTTCGAAAGGTCAAGATTTTTCCCCCTGTCGTTGGCTCAGGACTTGACATGGTCCAGGTCAAGTCTTAACTCAGTCAGATGAAACGTATAGGAGAAGTGGGTAAAAGTCTGCCCCCTGTGAATGTGCAAAAATTGTCAAAAATGGGACATTCAAAAATTCGTAGCTCACTTCCTGTTCATTTTAGCATAAGGGTCCAAGAGACTTTTTTGTAGGTCTTGGGCTCCCTCATACACCTAAAAATATTCGTCGTTCTTGCTTAAACGTACAACTGGGGCTGCTTCGTTAAAAACTTCTAGGGGGCGCTATTGAGTCATTTTTGTAAAAATAGCACAATCAACAATAAAATATTGCTAATTTTACCAGGCCAGATGTGTGTGCCAAGTTTCATGAGTTTCTGTGCATGTGTAGACCCTCAAAACTGGCGTTATTTTCTTGGCGAACAGCGCTTAGCCACACCCACAGCAATTCGCGAAAACTCACAAACTTCGTGTTGTGACATCATGAAGGCCGAAACCCTCATCTGAGCAAATATGAGGTAGGTCCAGTTAACGTGTTTGGAGAAAAACGTAGAAGAAAATTCGTAAGAAAAAAAATTGCCACTAGGTGGCGCTATCAGTTAGATGAAATATAAGTCAGTAGATGTCTTTAGGGCTGGACTCTCATCAAATGTGTGAAATTTTGAGAAGATAGGATCATCTCGGTCAAGTTAATGCAGCTTTTATTTTCACGAAAAATCTTCAGACTTTGCGTCACCGTAGCGGCAACGCCCTTTGGCGAAAAGTTACAATATTCGGTGTGGGGCATGATCAACATCTTAAGGCTTTTCTGACCAATTTTCAAATGGATCCCTTCAACAAGCTCAGCACAGTAGCTAAAAACGTAAAGTATGACATTTATTGTAACCACTAGGTGGCGCTATATGTATAACTGAATTTTATCATATAGATGTTTTCAGGCCGTGACTATTACGTTGCCTGAGAAGTTTGAGATTTTTTGGAGCTTGAACATGGGAGTTATTAAGCATTTGCTCTTTCTGGACAAATGAAATTTTAAAGGCAATATTTGATGCCCCGCCCCCGTCATATAGTATTTCAAAAAGGCAAGATGTTTTGCCCAGTTGTTCTCTCAGGTCTTGAGATGATAAATGCCAAGTTTGAAGTCAATTGGATGAAAAATGTTTGCAAAGGGGGAAAAAGCATGACCACAGTGAATGTGCCAAAATAGGCCAAAATTGGACATAAAAAAATTCATAGCTCACTTCCTGTACATTTTAGCTACATGGTCCCAATAAACTTTTTTGTGCGTCTCGGGGTGCTACACGTGCCTGCCAATTTTTGTTGCTCTAGCTCAAACGTGCCGGGCTTGGTATTTATTTTTCTACGCTAGGGGGCGCTATCGAGTCTCATTGTTATGACGACTTAATAATATCAAATTTTTCGCCGGGCCTGAGGAGTGTGCAAAGTTCGGTGAGTTTTCGTGAATGTTTAGGTACCCAAAATCGCGATCGTTTGCGGAGAATAAAGAATAATAATAATAATAATAATAATAATAATAATAATAATAATAATAATAATAATAATAATAATAATAATTTTTACAAAAACAATAGGGACCTCGCAGCGGTCGCTGCTCGGGCCCTAATAATAATTTTTACAAAAACAATAGGGACCTCGCAGCGGTCGCTGCTCGGGCCCTAATAATAAAAATAATAATAATAATAATAATAATAATAATAACTAGAGCTGCGAGCAGCTATAAAGGGCCCTCGCAGCCCGGGCCACGTTGGGGTCCTTGCACGTTGGGGTACTGGCATATTGGAAGCAAAATTTCTTTGAAAATGGCATAATAAACGTTTACATGTAGAATCTTTTTTTTTGCCAGTGTGTGTCAAGCTCAACGGGTTTTGGTGGTTGTTAAGACCTGCAAAAATCAGCGTCCTTTTTTATTTTTAGGCAATGAGTTGCCCTGATTGGTATTTTTTGTAAAAGTGTATATACACATCATCGCTCGTTGTACTCATTGCACAATGTTACTTTTATTGTCCAAAGGGGCAATCAAAAATGAATAAAACAAAATGGAAACGTACATACGTTTGGATCGGTGTGAAGCCAGTGAACAATTTGAGTGGTGGAAACTAAAAGAATATTCATAAATGACTTAGTTATCACACTTAGAATGAGTGTACATTTTTTGCACAAAACACCGTATGTGAGTTTTTTTATATATATATATATATATATATAAATGCCTCAAGGGCTAGGTGGCGCTGTATTTATAACTGAATGTTGTCATCGAGATACCTTCAGGCCTTGATTATAAGCATACATGTCAAGTGTGGGATTTTTTTTGGAGCATGTACCGTGGATTTATTAAGCATATCCTTCATTCACGATATTGCTTTTAATGTCCACAGAGGCTATCAAAAATAAATAAAAATATATATATGTTTGGATAAGTCTGATGCCAGTGAACATTTTGAGTGGTGGAAACTAAAAGAATATTCATAAATGACTTAGTTATCACACTTAGAATGAGTTTACATTTTTTGTACAAAATACCGTATGTGGGGTATTTTTTTTTTATGCCTCAAGGGCTAGGTGGCGCTGCATATATAACTGAATGTTGTCATAGAGATAGCTTCAGGCCTTGACGATAAACATACATGTCAAGTTTGGGATTTTTTGGAGCATGTACCGGGGAGTTATCAAGCATATCCTTTTTCATTGCGAAACACAAATTTTGATGCCCCGCCCTCATCATATAGTATTTTGAAAAGTCAAAAATTTTCCCCCTGTCGTTGGCTCAGGTCTTGACATGGTCCAGGCCAAGTCTTAACTCAGTCGGATGAAACGTGTAGGAGAAGTGGGCAAAAGTCTTCCCCCTGTGAATGTGCAAAAATCGTCAAAAATGGGACATTCAAAAATTCGTAGCTCACTTCCTGTTCATTTTAGCATATGGGTACAAGAGACTTTTTTGTAGGTCTTGGGCTCCCTCATACACCTAAAAATATTCGTCGTTCTTGCTTAAACGTACAACCGGGGCTGCTTCGTTAAATATTTCGAGGGGGCGCTATTGAGTCATTTTTGTAAAAATAGCACAATCAACAATAAAATATTGCTCATTTTACCAGGCCAGATGTGTGTGCCAAGTTTCAGGAGTTTCTGTGCATGTTTAGACCCTCAAAACTGGCGTTGTTTTCTTGGCGAACAGCGCTTAGCCACGCCCACAGCAATTCGCGAAAACTCAGAAACTTCGTGTTGTGACATCATGAAGGCCGAAACCCTCATCTGAGCAAATATGAGGGACGTCCAGTTAACGTGTTTGGAGAAAAACGTAGAAGAAAATTTGTAAGAAAAAAAATTGCCACTAGGTGGCGCTATCAGTTAGATGAAATGTAAGTTAGTAGATGTCTTTAGAGCTGGACTCTCATCAAATGTGTGAAATTTTGAGAAGATAGGATCATCTCGGTCAAGTTAATGCAGCTTTTATTGTCACGAAAAATCTTCAGACTTTGCGTCACCGTAGCGTCCACGCCCTTTGGCGAAAAGTTACAATATTCGGTGTGGGGCATCATCAACATCTTAAGGCTTTTCTGACTAATTTTCAACTGGATCCCTTCAACGAGCTCAGCACAGTAGCTAAAAACGTAAAGTATGACATTTATTGTAACCACTAGGTGGCGCTATATGTATAACTG
The DNA here is from genome assembly GCF_051991245.1 of Festucalex cinctus. NCBI lineage: Eukaryota > Metazoa > Chordata > Actinopteri > Syngnathiformes > Syngnathidae > Festucalex > Festucalex cinctus. The sequence continues at coordinate 21,465,385 of NC_135429.1, read as the reverse complement.
AATTTTGTCATATAGATGTTTTCAGGCCGTGACTATTACGTTGCCTGAGAAGTTTGAGATTTTTTGGAGCTTGTACATGGGAGTTATTCAGCATTTGCTCTTTCTGGACAAATGAAATTTTAAAGGCAATATTTGATGCCCCGCCCCCGTCATATAGTATTTCGAAAAGGCAAGACTTTTTGCCCAGCTGTTCTCTTAGGTCTTGAGATGATAAATACCAAGTTTGAAGTCAATGGGATGAAAAATGTTTGCATAGGGGGAAAAAGCATGACCACAGTGAATGTGCCAAAATAGGCCAAAATTGGACATTAAAAAATTCATAGCTCACTTCCTGTACATTTTAGCTACATGGTCCCAATAGACTTTTTTGTGCGTCTCGGGGTGCTACACGTGCCTGCCAATTTACGTTGCTCTAGCTCAAACGTGCCGGGCTTGGTTTTTATTTTTCTATGCTAGGGGGCGCTATAGAGTCGCGTTGTTATAACAACTTCATAATATCAAATTTTTCGCCGGACCTGAGGAGTGTGCAAAGTTCGGTGAGTTTTCGTGAATATTTAGGTACCCAAAATCGCGATCGTTTGCGGAGAATAAAGAAGAAGAAGAAGAACTAGAGCTGCGAGCAGCTATAAAGGGCCCTCGCAGCCCGGGCCACGTTGGGGTCCTTGCACGTTGGGGTACTTGCACGTTGGGGTACTGGCACGTTGGGGTACTGGCATATTGGAAGCAAAATTTCTTTGAAAATGGCATAATAAACGTTTACATGTAGAATATTTTTTTGCCAGTGTGTGTGTCAAGCTCAACGGGTTTTGGTGATTGTTAAGACCTGCAAAAATCAGCGTCCTTTTTTATTTTTAGGCAATGAGTTGCCCTGATTGGTATTTTTTTGTAAAAGTGTATATACACATCATCGCTCGTTGTACTCATTGCACAATGTTACTTTTATTGTCCAAAGGGGCAATCAAAAATGAATAAAACAAAATGGAAACGTACATACGTTTGGATCGGTGTGAAGCCAGTGAACAATTTGAGTGGTGGAAACTAAAAGAATATTCATAAATGACTTAGTTATCACACTTAGAATGAGTGTACATTTTTTGTACAAAATACCGTATGTGGGGTATTTTTTTTTATTTTTTATATAAGCCTCAAGGGCTAGGTGGCGCTGTATTTATAACTGAATGTTGTCATAGAGATACCTTCAGGCCTTGATTATAAGCATACATGTCAAGTGTGGGATTTTTTTTGGAGCATGTACCGTGGAGTTATTAAGCATATCCTTCATTCACGATATTGCTTTTAATGTCCATAGAGGCTATCAAAAATAAATAAAAATATATATATGTTTGGATAAGTCTGATGCCAGTGAACAATTTGAGTGGTGGAAACTAAAAGAATATTCATAAATGACTTAGTTATCACACTTAGAATGAGTGTACATTTTTTGTACAAAATACCGTATGTGGGGTATTTTATTTATTTTTTTATATAAGCCTCAAGGGCTAGGTGGCGCTGTATTTATAACTGAATGTTGTCATAGAGATACCTTCAGGCCTTGATTATAAGCATACATGTCAAGTGTGGGATTTTTTTTTGAGCATGTACCGTGGATTTATTAAGCATAGCCTTCATTCACGATATTGCTTTTAATGTCCATAGAGGCTATCAAAAATACATAAAACTAAATAACAAAAATATGTATGTTTGGATAAGTCTGATGCCAGTGAACATTTTGAGTGGTGGAAACTAAAAAAATATTCATAAATGACTTAGTTATCACACTTAGAATGAGTGTACATTTTTTGTACAAAATACCGTAAGTGGGGTATTTTTTTTTCATGCCTCAAGGGCTAGGTGGCGCTGCATATATAACTGAATGTTGTCATAGAGATAACTTCAGGCCTTGACGATAAACATACATGTCAAGTTTGGGATATTTTGGAGCATGTACCGGGGAGTTATCAAGCATATCCTTTTTCATTGCGAAACACAAATTTTGATGCCCCGCCCTCATCATATAGTATTTCGAAAAGTAAAAATTTTTCCCCCTGTCGTTGGCTCAGGTCTTGACATGGTCCAGGTCAAGTCTTAACTCAGTCGGATGAAACGTGTAGGAGAAGTGGGCAAAAGTCTGCCCCCTGTGAATGTGCAAAAATCGTCAAAAATGGGACATTCAAAAACTCGTAGCTCACTTCCTGTTCATTTTAGCATATGGTTACAAGAGACTTTTTTGTAGGTCTTGGGCTCCCTCATACACCTAAAAATATTCGTCGTTCTTGCTTAAACGTACAACCGGGGCTGCTTCGTTAAAAATTTCGAGGGGGCGCTATTGAGTCATTTTTGTAAAAATAGCACAATCAACAATAAAATATTACTCATTTTACCAGGCCAGATGTGTGTGCCAAGTTTCAGGAGTTTCTGAGCATGTTTAGACCCTCAAAACTGGCGTTGTTTTCTTGGCGAACAGTGCTTAGCCACGCCCACAGCAATTTGCGAAAACTCACAAACTTCGTGTTGTGACATCATGAAGGCCGAAACCCTCATCTGAGCAAATATGAGGTAGGTCCAGTTAACGTGTTTGGAGAAAAATGTACAAGAAAATTCGTAAGAAAAAAAATATGCCACTAGGTGGCGCTATCAGTAAGATGAAATATAAGTTCGTAGATGTCTTTAGGGCTGGACTCTCATCAAATGTGTGAAATTTTGAGAAGATAGGATCATCTCTGTCAAGTTCATGCAGCTTTTATTGTCACGAAAAATCTTCCGACTTTGCGTCACCGTAGCGGCCACGCCCTTTGGCGAAAAGTTACAATATTCGGTGTGGGGCATGATCAACATCTTAAGGCTTTTCTGACCAACTTTCAACTGGATCCCTTCAACGAGCTCAGCGCAGTAGATAAAAACATAAAGTATGACATTTATTGTCACCACTAGGTGGTGCTAAATGTATAACTGAATTTTATCATATAGATGTTTTCAGTCCGTGACTATTACGTTGCCTGAGAAGTTTGAGATTTTTTGGAGCTTGAACATGGGAGTTATTAAGCATTTGCTCTTTCTGGACAAATGAAATTTTAAAGACAATATTTGATGCCCCGCCCCCATCATATAGTATTTCGAAAAGGCAAGACTTTTTGCCCAGTTGTTCTCTCAGGTCTTGAGATGATAAATGCCAAGTTTGATGTGAATTGGATGAAAAGTGTTTGCAGAGGGGGAAAAAGCATGACCACAGTGAATGTGCCAAAATAGGCCAAAATTGGACATAAAAAAATTCATAGCTCATTTCCTGTACATTTTAGCTACATGGTCCCAATAGACTTTTTTGTGCGTCTCGGGGTGCTACACGTGCCTGCCAATTTTCGTTGCTCTGGCTCAAACGTGCCAGGCTTGGTTTTTATTTTTCTACGCTAGGGGGCGCTATAGAGTCGCGTTGTTATGACGACTTCATAATATAAAATTTTTCGCCGGGCCTGAGGAGTGTGCAAAGTTTGGTGAGTTTTCGTGAATGTTTAGGTACTCAAAAATGCGATCGTTTACGGAGAAGAATAATAATAATAATAATAATAATAATAATAATAATAATAATAATAATAATAATAATAATAATTCGAACGAAAAACAATAGGGACCTCGCAGCGGTCGCTGCTCGGGCCCTAATAATAATAACTAGAGCTGCGAGCAGCTATAAAGGGCCCTCGCAGCCCGGGCCACGTTGGGGTACTTGCACGTTGGGGAACTTGCACATTGGGGTACTGGCACATTGGAAGCAGAATTTCTTTGAAAATGGCATGATAAACATGTGGATTTTTTATTTTTTTTGCCAGGTGTGATGAGTGTGTCAAGCTCAATGGGTTTTGGTGATTGTTAAGATCTGCAAAAATCAGCGTCTTATTTTTTATTTTTAGGCAATGAGTTGCCCTGATTGGTATTTTTCGTAAAAGTATATATACACACATCATCGCTCGTACTCATTGCACAATGTTGCTTTTATTGTCCATAGAGGCGATCAAAAAATAAATAAAACTAAATAAAAAATACGTATGTTTGGATCGGTCTGATACCAGTGAACATATTGAGTGGTGGAAAGTAAAAGAATATTCATAAACTAGAGCTGCGAGCAGCTATAAAGGGCCCTCGCAACCCGGGCCACGTTGGGGTATTTGCACGTCGGGGTACTGGCATGCTGGGGTACTGTCAAATAGGAAACCATCTAAATTTTAAACGTTTTTGCCATGCTTTGTGTTTGTAAAGTTTCATGGAAAGGCCAAAAATGATGCACAATTAACAAAATAAAATCAAAATGGATTGGCACATGGCTATATAGAATACTTTTTGAATATATTAGGCATGCCTGCCAATATTCACACATCTAGCTGAATCATATAATCGGAAAGACTTCATAAAAATGTCTAGAGGGCGCTATTGAAGCATTTATTGCAAATTTAATAAGAAATCTCTAAAATATTCATGCTTATGACAAGCCTGATGTGTGTGTAAAGTTTCATGAGTTTTTGCACATGTTTAGACCCAAAAAAAAAGCATCATTTTACTTGGCAAACAATGCATCGCCATGAAACGGTGTGGGACAAAATAAATAACTTTCGATAACTTTGTATCTTAAACATCTTAAGATGAAGCACACCAAGTTTGAAGACAGTCGGATAAATTTTGTAGGAGGAATTCGTTAAAATATGACCCCTAAAAAAGGCCACAAAAAATGGCTACAAATCCCAACGTAAATCAAAATGGCGGACTTCCTGTTTGTTTTGGAAGATGGTTCCAAGAGACTATTTTGTACATCGTGGGCTCTTATGTATGCCTCTAAATTATCATAGCGCTAGGTGAAACGTACAACCGGGAATGCTTCGTTAAAGAGGAGTTTTTTACCTCAAAATGTGATGACCGGCCCTTACGGGACTTCCTGTTGGGTTTAGCACATGGCACCAAGAGACTTTTTTGTACATTGTGGGCTGTTAAATTTGTCTCCAAATTTTCGTAGCTCGAGCTGCTTCGTACAACTGTGAATGCTTCATTAAGAGGGAATTTTTTCCTTTGCAAACTGTGCATGCCACGGCAATAGCGTGCGACGAAATAAAAAGCTTTCAATAACTTTTCATCTTCAACATTTTAAGATGAATCACACCAAGTTTGGAGATGATCGGATAAACTCTGTAGGAGGAGTTCGTTAAAATAAGACCCCTATGAAATGGCCCAAAAAATGGCAACACGTTCCAAAGTAAATCAAAATGGCGGACTTCCTGTTCGGTTTAGCATATGGTTCAAAAAGAGTTTTTTGTACCTTGAGGGCTGTTACATATGTCTTCAAATGTTGGTAACTCTAGGTGAAATGTACAGCCGGGAATGCTTCATTAAATAAGAATTTTGAAACACAAAATTTGATGCCTCGCCTCTGGCGGACTTCCTGTTAGGTTTAGCATATGGTTCAAAAAGAGTTTTTTGTAGATCATAGTCTGTTACATATGTGTACCAATTTTCGTGGCTCTCAATTAAACGTACCACGGCAATGCTTTGTTAAGTAAGAATTTTGAAACTGTAAATTTGATGCCCCGCCACCGTCATATAGTATGTCAAAAACTTTAGATTTTTTACCATGATGTTGTCCCAGGTGTTGAGATGGTACAGCCCAAGTTTGAAGTCAATCGGGTTAACCGTGTAGGAGAAGCGGGCAAAAGTATGACCCCTGTAAATGTGCAAAAATGGGCCAAAATTGGACATTCAAATACTCATACCTCACTTCCTGTCTATTTTAGGGTACACATATCAAAGAGGTTTTTGTTCATCTGGATGTGCTACAGGTGCCACACAATTTTCGTAGCCATAGGACAATCGTAGCGGGACAGGGATCCGTTAAACCTATGTAGGTGGCGCTACAGAGCCATTTTTCATGTATCATGTATGGCGACTTTAAAATATCAAATTTTTCGCCAGGCCCGATCTCCGTGTAAAGTTTGGTGAGTTTTCGTTCATGTTTAGTGCCTCAAAAATGTGGTTGTTTGCGGAAAAGAATAATAACAAAGAAAAAGAAGAAGAAGAATAACTAGAGCTGCGAGCAGCTATAAAGGGCCCTCGCAACCCGGGCCACGTTGGGGTATTTGCATGTCGGGGTACTGGCATATTGGGGTACTGTTTCATAGGAAACCGTCTAAATTGTAAATGTTTTAGACATGCTTTGTGTTTGCAAAGTTTCATGGAAGGCCAAAAATGATGCACAATTTAAAATCAAAATGGATTGGCACATGGCTATAGAATACTTTTTGGAGGTATTAGGCTGATAGGTATGCCTCCCAATATTCACACATCTAGCTGAATCATATAAAAAACATTTTTCTTTGCAAACGATGCATCGCTACAGCAAAGGCGTGCAACAAAATAAAAAATTTCAATAACTTTTCATCTTAAATATCTTAAGATGAAACGCGCCAAAGAATATATGACGCCTATAAAAGGCCCCAAAAATGGCAACAAATACCAAAGTTAATCAAAATGGCAGACTTCCTGTTTGGTTTAGCATATGGCTTTAGAAACTTTTTTGTAAGTCTTAGGCTGATCTCCCAATATTCACACATCTAGCTGAATCATATAAAAAACATTTTTCTTTTCAAACAATGCATCGCTACAGCAAAGGCGTGCGACTAAATAAAAAATTTCAATAACTTTTCATCTTAAATATCTTAAGATGAAACGTACCAAAGAATATATGACGCCTATAAAAGGCCCCAAAAATGGTATCAAATACCAAAGTTAATCAAAATGGCAGACTTCCTGTTTGGTTTAGCATATGGCTTTAGAAACTTTTTTGTAAGTCTTAGGCTGATAGGTATCCAAATTTTTTCACATCTAGCTGAATCATACATTTCCAAAAGCTTCATAAAAATGTCGAGATGGCGCTATTGAGCCATTTATTGAAAATTGCAGAAAAACTCTCTAAAATATTCATGCTTATGACAAGCCTGATGTGTGTGTAAAGTTTCATGAGTTTTTGCACATGTTTAGATAAAAAAAAAAAAGCAGCATTTTACTTGGCAAACAATGCACCGCTATGGCAACGGCGTGCGACAAAATAAAACACTTTCGATAACTTTGTATCTTAAACATCTTAAGATGAAGCACACCAAGTTTGAAGACAGTCGGATAAATTTTGTAGGAGGAGTTCGTTAAAATATGACCCCTAAAAAAGGCCACAAAAAAATGGCTACAAATCCCAACGTAAATCAAAATGGCGGACTTCCTGTTTGGTTTAGCAGATGGTTCCAAGAGACTTTTTTGTACATCGTGGGCTCTTATGTATGCCTCTAAATTATCATAGCGCTAGGTGAAACGTACAACCGGGAATGCTTCGTTAAAGAGGAGTTTTTTACCTCAAAATGTGATGACCGGCCCCTACGGGTCTTCCTGTTGGGTTTAGCCTATGGCACCAAGAGACTTTTTTGTACATCGTGGGCTGTTAAATTTGTCTCTAAATTTTCGTAGCTCTCGCTGCTTCGTACAACTGGGAATGCTTCATTAAGAGGGAATTTTTTCCTTTGCAAACTGTGCATGCCACGGCAACAGCGTGCGACGAAATAAAAAGCTTTCAATAACTTTTCATCTTCAACATCTTAAGATGAATCACACCAAGTTTGGAGATGATCGGATAAACTCTGTAGGAGGAGTTCGTTAAAATAAGACCCCTATGAAATGGCCCAAAAAATGGCAACACGTTCCAAAGTAAATCAAAATGGCGGACTTCCTGTTCGGTTTAGCATATGGTTCAAAAAGAGTTTTTTGTACCTTGAGGGCTGTTACATATGTCTTCAAATGTTGGTAACTCTAGGTGAAATGTACAGCCGGGAATGCTTCATTAAATAAGAATTTTGAAACACAAAATTTGATGCCTCGCCTCTGGCGGACTTCCTGTTAGGTTTAGCATATGGCACCAACAGGCTTTTTTGTAGATCATAGTCTGTTACATATGTGTACCAATTTTCGTGGCTCTCAATTAAACGTACCACCGGCAATGCTTTGTTAAGTAAGAATTTTGAAACTGTAAATTTGATGCCCCGCCACCGTCATATAGTATGTCAAAAACTTTAGATTTTTTACCATGATGTTGTCCCAGGTGTTGAGATGGTACAGCCCAAGTTTGAAATCAATCGGGTTAACCGTGTAGGAGAAGCGGGCAAAAGTATGACCCCTGTAAATGTGCAAAAATGGGCCAAAATTGGACATTCAAATACTCATACCTCACTTCCTGTCTATTTTAGGGTACACATATCAAAGAGGTTTTTGTTCATCTGGATGTGCTACAGGTGCCACACAATTTTCGTAGCCATAGGACAATCGTAGCGGGACAGGGATCCGTTAAACCTATGTAGGTGGCGCTACAGAGCCATTTTTCTGTTATCATGTATGGCGACTTTAAAATATCAAATTTTTCGCCAGGCCCGATCTGCGTGTAAAGTTTGGTGAGTTTTCGTTCATGTTTAGTGCCTCAAAAATGTGGTTGTTTGCAGAAAAGAATAATAACAAAGAAAAAGAAGAAGAAGAAGAATAATAACTAGAGCTGCGAGCAGCTATAAAGGGCCCTCGCAACCTGGGCCACGTTGGGGTACTTGCACGTCGGGGTACTGGCACGTTGGGGTACTGTCAAATCGGACAAGGACCATCTAAAATGTTTTTGACAAGCTTTGTGAGTGCAAAAGGCCAAAGATGGTGTGCAATTCCCAAAATAAATTTAAAATGGCGGACTTCCTTTTAGGTTTAGCATACGGCTACAGAATACTTTTTGTAGGTCTTAAGCTAATAGGTATGCCTCCCAGTTTTCACAAATCTAGGTCAAGTCATCTTTAGTTGTGTATCGCTTGAATCATACAATTGGAAATGCTCCATAAAAATGCATAGAGGGCGCTATTGAGCACAACGTTGGGTTACTTGCACGTCAGGGTACTGGCACGTTGGGGTACTGTTACATGGAACAAGGACCATTTAAAATGTTAGTTTTTTCCATGCCTTGTCTGTGCAAAGTTTAATGAAAGAGGCCAAAAATGATGTATAATTCCCAAAATAAAATCAAAATATCGGATTTTCACAAATCTAGCAGAATCATACAATCGGAAATACTTCATAAAAATGTCTAGAGGGCGCTATTTATTGCAAATTGCACAATAAATCTCTAAAAATTCATGTTCATGACAAGTCTGATGTGTTTGCAAAGTTTCATGAGTTTTCACACATGTATAGATAAAAAAAAAAACAAAGCAGCACTTCACTTGGCAAACAGCATCGCTATAGCAGCAGCGTGCGACAAAATAAAAAAACTTTCGATAACTTTGCATCTTAAACATCTTAAGATGAAACACACCAAGTTTGAAGACGGTCGGATGAACTTTGTACGAGGAGTTCGTTAAAATATGACAACTGAAAAAGGCCACAAAAAATGGCAACAAATCCCATCGTAAATCAAAATGGCAGACTTCCTGTTTGGTTTAGCACATGGTTCCAAGAGACTTTTTTGTACATCGTGGGCTCTTATGTATGCCTGCAAATTATCATCGCGCTAGGTGAAACGTACAACCAGGAATGCTTCGTTAAAGAGGAGTTTTCTAGCTCAAAATGTGATGCAAGGCCCCTGGGGGACTTCCTGTTGGGTTTAGCACATGGCACCAAGAGACTTTTTTGTACATTGTGGGCTGTTACATATGTCGACAAATTTTTGTAGCTCTAGCTACTTCGTACAACTGGGAATGCTTCATTAAGAGGGATTTTTTTCCTTTGCAAAAAGTGCATGCCACGACAACAGCGTGCGACGAAATAAAGAGCTTTCAATAACTTTTCATCCTCAACATCTTAAGATGAGTCACACCAAGTTTGAAGATGATCGGATAAACTCTGTAGGAGGAGTTCGTTAAAATATGACCCCTATGAAATGGCCCAAAAAATGGCAACACAGTCCAAAGTAAATAAAAATGGCGGACATCCTGTTAGGTTTAGCATATGGTTCAAAAAGAGTTTTTTGTACCTCGAGGGCTGTTATATACCTCTACAAATTTTGGTAACTCCAGGTGAAACGTACAGCCGGGTATGCTTTGTTAAAGAGGAGTTTTTTAGCTCAAAATGTGATGCCCGGCCCCTGGGGGACTTCCTGTTGGGTTTAGCACAGGGCACCAAGAGACTTTTTTGTACATCTTGGGCTGTTACATATGTCTACAAATTTTCGTAGCTCTAGCTGCTTCGTACAACTGGCAATGCTTCTTTAAGGATATTTTTTTTCCTTTGCAAACAGTGCATGCCATGACAACAGCGTGCGACGAAATACAAAGCTTTCAATAACTTTTCATCTTCAACATCTTAAGATGAATCACACCAAGTTTGAAGATGATCGGATAAACACTGTAGGAGGAGTTCGTTAAAATAAGACCCCAATGAAATGGCCAAAAAAATGGCAACACGTTCCAAAATAAATCAAAATGTCGGACTTCCTGTGAGGTTTAGCATATGGTTCAAAAAGAGTTTTTTGTAGGTCATAGCCTGTTACATATGTGTACCAATTTTCGTAGCTCTAGATTAAACGTACAACCGGCAATGCTTCATGAAGTAAGAATTTTTAAACTCTAAATTTGATGCGTCACCGACGTCATATAGTATATCAAAAACTTTAGATTTTTTACAATGATGTTGTCCCAGGTGTTGAGATGGTCCATCCCAAGTTTGAAGTTAATCGGGTTAACCGTGTAGGAGAAGCGGGCAAAAGTATGACCCCTGTAAATGTGCAAAACTGGGCCAAAATTGGACAGTCAGATGAACATACCTCACTTTCTGTCTATTTTAGGGTACACACATCAAAGAGGTTTTTGTTCATCTGGATGTGCTACGGGTGCCACACAATTTTCGTCGCCATAGGACAATCGTAGCGGGACAGGGATCCGTTTAACCTATGTAGGTGGCGCTATGGAGCCATTTTTCTGTTATCATGTATGGCGACTTTAAAATATCAAATTTTTCGCCAGGCCTGATGTGCGTGTAAAGTTTGGTGAGTTTTCGTTCACGTTTAGCGTCTCAAAAATGCGATTGTTTGCGGAGAAGAATAATAATAAGAATAATAATAATAAGAATTCCTACAAAAACAATAGGGCCTCGCAGCGGCACCGCCGCCGCCGCTGCTCGGGCCCTAATAAGAATTCCTTCAGGAACAATAGGGACCTCGCAGCGGTCGCTGCTCGGGCCCTAATAATAAGAATTCCTTCAGGAACAATAGGGACCTCGCAGCGGTCGCTGCTCGGGCCCTAATGACTTAGTTATCACACTTACAATGAGTTTACAATTTTTGCAAAAATACCGTAAGTGAGGCATTTTTTTTTTTATGCCTCAAGGACTAGGTGGCGCTGTATTTATAACTGAATTTTGTCATAGAGATACCTTCAGGCCTTGACTATAAATATACATTTCAAGTATGGGATTTTTTGGAGCATGTACCTGGGAGTTATTAAGCATAGCCTTCATTCACGATATTGCTTCTAATGTCCATAGAGGCTATCAAAAATACATAAAACTAAATAACAAAAATATGTATGTTTGGTTAGGTCTGATGCCAGTGAATATTTTGAGTGGTGGAAAGTAAAAGAATATTCCTAAATGACTTAGTTATCACACTTAGAATGAGTTTACATTTTTTGTACAAAATCCCGTAAGTGGGGTATTTTTTTTTCATGCCTCAAGGGCTAGGTGGCGCTGCATATATAACTGAATGTTGTCATAGAGATACCTTCAGGCCTTGACAATAAACATACATGTCAAGTTTGGGATTTTTTGGAGCATGTATCGGGGAGTTATTAAGCATATCCTTTTTCAGTGCGAAACACACATTTTGATGCCCCGCCCTCATCATATAGTATTTCCAAAAGTCAAGAATTTTCCGTCTGTTGTTGGCTCAGGTCTTGGCATGGTCCAGGTCAAGTCATAAGTCAGTCGGATAAAACGTGTAGGAGAAGTGGGCAAAAGTATGCCCCCTGTGAATGTGCAAAAATCGTCAAAAATGGGACATTCAAAAATTCGTAGCTCACTTCCTGTTCATTTTAGCATATGGGTCCAAGAGACTTTTTTGTAGGTCTTTGGCTCCCTCATACACCTAAAAATTTCCGTAGATCTTGCTTAAACGTACAATCGGGGCTGCTTCGTTAAAAATTTCTAGGGGGCGCTATTGAGTCATTTTTGTAAAAATAGGACAATACATGATAAAATATTGCTCATTTTGCCAGGCCAGATGTGTGTGCCAAGTTTCATGAGTTTCTGCGCATGTTTAGACCATCAAAACTGGCGTTGTTTTCTTGGCGAACAGTGCTTAGCCACGCCCACAGTGATTCGCGAAAACTCACAAACTTCATGTTGTGACATCATGAAGGCCGAAACCCTCATCTGAGCAAATATGAGGTTGGTCCAGTTAACGTGTTTGGAGAAAAATGTACAAGAAAATTCGTAAGAAAAAAAATTGCCACTAGGTGGCGCTATCAGTAAGATGAAATATAAGTTCGTAGATGTCTTTAGGGCTGGACTCTCATCAAATGTGTGAAATTTTGAGAAGATAGGATCATCTCGGTCAAGTTCATGCAGCTTTTATTGTCACGAAAAATCTTCAGACTTTGCGGCACAGTAGCGGCCACGCCCTTTGGCGAAAAGTTACAATATTCGGGGTGGGGCATGATCAACATCTTAAGGATTTTCTGACCAACTTTCAACTGGCTCCCTTCAACGAGCTCAGCGCAGTAGCTAAAAACGTAAAGTATGACATTTATTGTTACCACTAGGTGGTGCTATATGTATAACTGAATTTTATCATATAGATGTTTTCAGGCCGTGACTATTACGTTGCCTGAGAAGTTTGAGATTTTTTGGAGCTTGAACATGGGAGTTATTAAGCATTTGCTCTTTCTGGACAAATGAAATTTTAAAGACAATATTTGATGCCCCGCCCCCATCATATAGTATTTCTAAAAGGCAAGACTTTTTGCCCAGCTGTTCTCTCAGGTCTTGAGATGATAAATGCCAAGTTTGATATGAATTGGATGAAAAATGTTTGCAGAGGGGGAAAAAGCATGACCACAGTGAATGTGCCAAAATAGGCCAAAATTGGACATAAAAAAATTCATAGCTCATTTCCTGTACATTTTAGCTACATGTTCCCAATAGACTTTTTTGTGCGTCTCGGGGTGCTACACGTGCCTGCCAATTTTCGTTGCTCTAGCTCAAACGTGCCAGGCTTGGTTTTTATTTTTCTACGCTAGGGGGCGCTATAGAGTCGCGTTGTTATGACGACTTCATAATATAAAATTTTTCGCCGGGCCTGAGGAGTGTGCAAAGTTTGGTGAGTTTTCGTGAATGTTTAGGTCCTCAAAAATGCGATCGTTTACGGAGAATAATAATAATAATAATAATAATAATAATAATAATAATAATCATAATAATAATAATTCGAACGAAAAACAATAGGGACCTCGCAGCGGTCGCTGCTCGGGCCCTAACTAGAGCTGCGAGCAGCTATAAAGGGCCCTCGCAGCCCGGGCCACGTTGGGGTACTTGCACGTTGGGGAACTTGCACATTGGGGTACTGGCACATTGGAAGCAGAATTTCTTTGAAAATGGCATGATAAACATGTGGACTTTTTTTTTTTTTTTTTTGCCAGGTGTGATGAGTGTGTCAAGCTCAATGGGTTTTGGTGATTGTTAAGATCTGCAAAAATCAGCGTCTTTTTTTTATTTTTAGGCAATGAGTTGCTCTGATTGGTATTTTTCGTAAAAGTATATATACACACATCATCGCTCGTACTCATTGCACAATGTTGCTTTTATTGTCCATAGAGGCGATAAAAATAAAAAATAAAACTAAATAAAAAATACGTATGTTTGGATCGGTCTGATACCAGTGAACATATTGAGTGGTGGAAAGTAAAAGAATATTCATAAATGACTTAGTTATCACACTTACAATGAGTTTACAATTTTTGCAAAAATACCGTAAGTGAGGCATTTTTTTTTATGCCTCAAGGACTAGGTGGCGCTGTATTTATAACTGAATTTTGTCATAGAGATACCTTCAGGCCTCGACTCTAAATATACATTTCAAATATGGGATTTTTTGGAGCATGTACCTGGGAGTTATTAAGCATAGCCTTCATTCACGATATTGCTTTTAATGTCCATAGAGGCTATCAAAAATTCATAAAACTAAATAACAAAAATATGTATGTTTGGTTAGGTCTGATGCCAGTGAATATTTTGAGTGGTGGAAGGTAAAAGAATATTCCTAAATGACTTAGTTATCACACTTAGAATGAGTTTACATTTTTTGTACAAAATACCGTAAGTGGGGTATTTTTTTTTCATGCCTCAAGGGCTAGGTGGCGCTGCATATATAACTGAATGTTGTCATAGAGATACCTTCAGGCCTTGACGATAAACATACATGTCAAGTTTGGGATTTTTTGGAGCATGTATCGGGGAGTTATTAAGCATATCCTTTTTCAGTGCGAAACACAAATTTTGATGCCCCGCCCTCATCATATAGTATTTCCAAAAGTCAAGATTTTTCCGTCTGTTGTTGGCTCAGGTCTTGGCATGGTCCAGGTCAAGTCATAAGTCAGTCGGATAAAACGTGTAGGAGAAGTGGGCAAAAGTATGCCCTCTGAAAATGTGCAAAAATCGTAAAAAATGGGACATTCAAAAATTCGTAGCTCACTTCCTGTTCATTTTAGCATATGGGTCCAAGAGACTTTTTTGTAGGTCTTTGGCTCCCTCATACACGTAAAAATTTTCGTAGATCTTGCTTAAACGTACAAGCGGGGCTGCTTCGTTAAAAATGTCTAGGGGGCGCTATTGAGTCATTTTTGTAAAAATAGCACAATCAACAATAAAATATTGTTCATTTTACCAGGCCAGATGTGTGTGCCAAGTTTCATGAGTTTCTGCGCATGTTTAGACCCTCAAAACTGGCGTTGTTTTCTTGGCGAACAGTGCTTAGCCACGCCCACAGCGATTCGCGAAAACTCACAAACTTCGTGTTGTGACATCATGAAGGCCGAAACCCTCATCTGAGCAAATATGAGGTTGGTCCAGTTAACGTGTTTGGAGAAAATATGTACAAGAAAATTCGTAAGAAAAAAAATTGCCACTAGGTGGCGCTATCAGTAAGATGAAATATAAGTTCGTAGATGTCTTTAGGGCTGGACTCTCATCAAATGTGTGAAATTTTGAGAAGATAGGATCATCTCGGTCAAGTTCATGCAGCTTTTATTGTCACGAAAAATCTTCAGACTTTGCGGCACCGTAGCGGCCACGCCCTTTGGCGAAAAGTTACAATATTCGGTGTTGGGCATGATCAACATCTTAAGGCTTTTCTGACCAACTTTCAACTGGATCCCTTCAACGAGCTCAGCGCAGTAGCTAAAAACGTAAAGTATGACATTTATTGTCACCACTAGGTGGCGCTATATGTATAACTGAATTTTATCATATAGATGTTTTCAGGCCGTGACTATTACGTTGCCTGAGAAGTTTGAGATTTTTTGGAGCTTGAACATGGGAGTTATTAAGCATTTGCTCTTTCTGGACAAATGAAATTTTAAAGACAATATTTGATGCCCCGCCCCCATCATATAGTATTTCGAAAAGGCAAGACTTTTTGCCCAGTTGTTCTCTCAGGTCTTGAGATGATAAATGCCAAGTTTGATGTGAATTGGATGAAAAATGTTTGCAGAGGGGGAAAAAGCATGACCACAGTGAATGTGCCAAAATAGGCCAAAATTGGACATAAAAAAATTCATAGCTCATTTCCTGTACATTTTATCTACATGGTCCCAGTAGACTTTTTTGTGCGTCTCGGGGTGCTACACGTGCCTGCCAATTTTCGTTGCTCTAGCTCAAACGTGCCAGGCTTGGTTTTTATTTTTCTACGCTAGGGGGCGCTATAGAGTCGCGTTGTTATGACGACTTCATAATATCAAATTTTTCGCCGGGCCTGAGGAGTGTGCAAAGTTTGGTGAGTTTTCGTGAATGTTTAGGTACTCAAAAATGCGATCGTTTACGGAGAAGAATAATAATAATAATAATAATAATAATAATAATAATTCGAACGAAAAACAATAGGGACCTCGCAGCGGTCGCTGCTCGGGCCCTAACTAGAGCTGCGAGCATAAAGGGCCCTCGCAGCCCGGGCCACGTTGGGGTCCTTGCACGTTGGGGTACTTGCACGTTGGGGTACTGGCACATTGGGGTACTTGCACGTTGGGGTACTGGCACATTGGGGTACTGGCATATTGGAAGCAAAATTTCTTTGAAAATGGCATAATAAACGTTTACATGTAGAATATTTTTTTGCCAGTGTGTGTGTCAAGCTCAACGGGTTTTGGTGATTGTTAAGACCTGCAAAAATCAGCGTCCTTTTTTATTTTTAGGCAATGAGTTGCCCTGATTGGTATTTTTTTGTAAAAGTGTATATACACATCATCGCTCGTTGTACTCATTGCACAATGTTACTTTTATTGTCCAAAGGGGCAATCAAAAATGAATAAAACAAAATGGAAACGTACATACGTTTGGATCGGTGTGAAGCCAGTGAACAATTTGAGTGGTGGAAACTAAAAGAATATTCATAAATGACTTAGTTATCACACTTAGAATGAGTGTACATTTTTTGTACAAAATACCGTATGTGGGGTATTTTTTTTTATTTTTATATAAGCCTCAAGGGCTAGGTGGCGCTGTATTTATAACTGAATGTTGTCATAGAGATACCTTCAGGCCTTGATTATAAGCATACATGTCAAGTGTGGGATTTTTTTTTGGAGCATGTACCGTGGAGTTATTAAGCATATCCTTCATTCACGATATTGCTTTTAATGTCCATAGAGGCTATCAAAAATAAATAAAAATATATATATGTTTGGATAAGTCTGATGCCAGTGAACATTTTGAGTGGTGGAAACTAAAAAAATATTCATAAATGACTTAGTTATCACACTTAGAATGAGTGTACATTTTTTGTACAAAATACCGTATGTGGGGTATTTTTTTTTCATGCCTCAAGGGCTAGGTGGCGCTGCATATATAACTGAATGTTGTCATAGAGATAACTTCAGGCCTTGACGATAAACATACATGTCAAGTTTGGGATTTTTTGGAGCATGTACCGGGGAGTTATCAAGCATATCCTTTTTCATTGTGAAGCACAAATTTTGATGCCCCGCCCTCATCATATAGTATTTCGAAAAGTCAAAATTTTTCCCCCTGTCGTTGGCTCAGGTCTTGACATGGTCCAGGCCAAGTCTTAACTCAGTCGGATGAAACGTGTAGGAGAAGTGGGCAAAAGTCTGCCCCCTGTGAATGTGCAAAAATCGTCAAAAATGGGACATTCAAAAATTCGTAGCTCACTTCCTGTTCATTTTAGCATATGGGTACAAGAGACTTTTTTGTAGGTCTTGGGCTCCCTCATACACTTAAAAATATTCGGCATTCTTGCTTAAACGTACAACCGGGGCTGCTTCGTTAAAAATTTCGAGGGGGCGCTATTGAGTCATTTTTGTAAAAATAGCACAATCAACAATAAAATATTGCTAATTTTACCGGGCCAGATGTGTGTGCCAAGTTTCAGGAGTTTCTGTGCATGTTTAGACCCTCAAAACTGGCGTTGTTTTCTTGGCGAACAGCGCTTAGCCACGCCTACAGCAATTCGCGAAAACTCACAAACTTCGTGTTGTGACATCATGAAGGCCGAAACCCTCCTCTGAGCAAATATGAGGTAGGTCCAGTTAACGTGTTTGGAGAAAAACGTAGAAGAAAATTCGTAAGAAAAAAAATTGCCACTAGGTGGCGATATCAGTTAGATGAAATGTAAGTTAGTAGATGTCTTTAGAGCTGGACTCTCATCAAATGTGTGAAATTTTGAGAAGATAGGATCATCTCGGTCAAGTTAATGCAGCTTTTATTTTCACGAAAAATCTTCAGATTTTGCGTCACCGTAGCGGCCACGCCCTTTGACGAAAAGTTACAATATTCGGTGTGGGGCATGATCAACATCTTAAGGCTTTTCTGACCAATTTTCAAATGGATCCCTTCAACAAGCTCAGCACAGTAGCTAAAAACGTAAAGTATGACATTTATTGTAACCACTAGGTGGTGCTATATGTATAACTGAATTTTGTCATATAGATGTTTTCAGGCTGTGACTATTACGTTGCCTGAGAAGTTTGAGATTTTTTGGAGCTTGAACATGGGAGTTATTAAGCATTTGCTCTTTCTGGACAAATGAAATTTTAAAGGCAATATTTGATGCTCCGCCTCCGTCGTATAGTATTTCGAAAAGGCAAGATGTTTTGCCCAGCTGTTCTCTTAGGTCTTGAGATGATAAATGCCAAGTTTGAAGTCAATTGGATGAAAAATGTTTGCATAGGGGGAAAAAGTATGACCACAGTGAATGTGCCAAAATAGGCCAAAATTGGACATTAAAAAATTCATAGCTCACTTCCTGTACATTTTAGCTACATGGTCCCAATAGACTTTTTTGTGCGTCTCGGGGTGCTACACGTGCCTGCCAATTTTCGTTGCTCTAGCTCAAACGTGTCGGGATTGGTTTTTATTTTTCTACGCTAGGGGGCGCTATGGAGTCGCGTTGTTATAACGACTTCATAATATCAAATTTTTCGCCGGACCTGAGGAGTGTGCAAAGTTTGGTGAGTTTTCGTGAATATTTAGGTACCCAAAATCGCGATTGTTTGCGGAGAATAAAGAAGAAGAAGAATAATAATAATAATAATAATAATAATAATAACTAGAGCTGCGAGCAGCTATAAAGGGCCCTCGCAGCCCGGGCCACGTTGGGGTCCTTGCACGTTGGGGTACTTGCACGTTAGGGTACTGGCACGTTGGGGTACTGGCATATTGGAAGCAAAATTTCTTTGAAAATGGCATAATAAACGTTTACATGTAGAATATTTTTTTTGCCAGTGTGTGTCAAGCTCAACGGGTTTTTGTGATTGTTAAGACCTGCAAAAATCAGCGTCCTTATTTATTTTTAGGCAATGAGTTGCCCTGATTGGTATTTTTTGTAAAAGTGTATCTATACATCATCGCTCGTTGTACTCATTGCACAATGTTACTTTTATTGTCCAAAGGAGCAATCAAAAATGAATAAAACAAAATGGAAACGTACATACGTTTGGATCGGTGTGAAGCCAGTGAACAATTTGAGTGGTGGAAACTAAAAGAATATTCATAAATGACTTAGTTATCACACTTAGAATGAGTGTACATTTTTTGTACAAAATACCGTATGTGGGTTTTTTTTTTATATAAGCCTCAAGGGCTAGGTGGCGCTGTATTTATAACTGAATGTTGTCATAGAGATACCTTCAGGCCTTGATTATAAGCATACATGTCAAGTGTGGGATTTTTTTTGGAGCATGTACCGTGGAGTTATTAAGCATATCCTTCATTCACGATATTGCTTTTAATGTCCATAGAGGCTATCAAAAATAAATAAAAATATATATATGTTTGGATAAGTCTGATGCCAGTGAACATTTTGAGTGGTGGAAACTAAAAGAATATTCATAAATGACTTCGTTATCACACTTAGAATGAGTTTACATTTTTTGTACAAAATACCGTATGTGGGGTATTTTTTTTTCATGCCTCAAGGGCGAGGTGGCGCTGCATATATAACTGAATGTTGTCATAGAGATAACTTCAGGCCTTGACGATAAACATACATGTCAAGTTTGGGATTTTTTGGAGCATGTACCGGGGAGTTATCAAGCATATCCTTTTTCATTGTGAAACACAAATTTTGATGCCCCGCCCTCATCATATAGTATTTCGAAAAGTCAAAATTTTTCCCCCTGTCGTTGGCTCAGGTCTTGACATGGTCCAGGCCAAGTCTTAACTCAGTCGGATGAAACGTGTAGGAGAAGTGGGCAAAAGTCTGCCCCCTGTGAATGTGCAAAAATCGTCAAAAATGGGACATTCAAAAATTCGTAGCTCACTTCCTCTTCATTTTAGCATATGGGTCCAAGAGACTTTTTTGTAGGTCTTGGGCTCCCTCATACACCTAAAAATATTCGTCGTTCTTGCTTAAACGTACAACCGGGGCTGCTTCGTTAAAAATTCTAGGGGGCGCTATTGAGTCATTTTTGTAAAAATAGCACAATCAACAATAAAATATTGCTCATTTTACCAGGCCAGATGTGTGTGCCAAGTTTCATGAGTTTCTGTGCATGTTTAGACCCTCAAAACTGGCGTTGTTTTCTTGGCGAACAGCGCTTAGCCACACCCACAGCAATTCGCGAAAACTCACAAACTTCGTGTTGTGACATCATGAAGGCCGAAACCCTCATCTGAGCAAATATGAGGTAGGTCCAGTTAACGTGTTTGGAGAAAAACGTAGAAGAAAATTCGTAAGAAAAAAAATTGCCACTAGGTGGCGCTATCAGTTAGATTAAATATAAGTCAGTAGATGTCTTTAGGGCTGGACTCTCATCAAATGTGTGAAATTTTGAGAAGATAGGATCATCTCGGTCAAGTTAATGCAGCTTTTATTTTCACGAAAAATCTTCAGAATTTGCGTCACCGTAGCGGCCACGCCCTTTGGCGAAAAGTTACAATATTCGGTGTGGGGCATGATCAACATCTTAAGGCTTTTCTGACCAATTTTCAAATGGATCCCTTCAACAAGCTCAGCACAGTAGCTAAAAACGTAAAGTATGACATTTATTGTAACCACTAGGTGGCGCTATATGTATAACTGAATTTTATCATATAGATGTTTTCAGGCCGTGACTATTACGTTGCCTGAGAAGTTTGAGATTTTTTGGAGCTTGAACATGGGAGTTATTAAGCATTTGCTCTTTCTGGACAAATGAAATTTTAAAGGCAATATTTGATGCCCCGCCCCCGTCATATAGTATTTCAAAAAGGCAAGATGTTTTGCCCAGTTGTTCTCTCAGGTGTTGAGATGATAAATGCCAAGTTTGAAGTCAATTGGATGAAAAATGTTTGCAAAGGGGGAAAAAGCATGACCACAGTGAATGTGCCAAAATAGGCCAAAATTGGACATAAAAAAATTCATAGCTCACTTCCTGTACATTTTAGCTACATGGTCCCAATAGACTTTTTTGTGCGTCTCGGGGTGCTACACGTGCCTGCCAATTTTTGTTGCTCTAGCTCAAACGTGCCGGGCTTGGTTTTTATTTTTCTACGCTAGGGGGCGCTATCGAGTCGCATTGTTATGACGACTTAATAATATCAAATTTTTCGCCGGGCCTGAGGAGTGTGCAAAGTTCGGTGAGTTTTCGTGAATGTTTAGGTACCCAAAATCGCGATCGTTTGCGGAGAATAAAGAAGAAGAAGAAGAAGAAGAAGAAGAAGAAGAATAATAATAACTAGAGCTGCGAGCAGCTATAAAGGGCCCTCGCAGCCCGGGCCACGTTGGGGTCCTTGCACGTTGGGGTACTTGCACGTTAGGGTACTGGCACGTTGGGGTACTGGCATATTGGAAGCAAAATTTCTTTGAAAATGGCATAATAAACGTTTACATGGAGAATATTTTTTTTGCCAGTGTCTGTCAAGCTCAACGGGTTTTGGTGATTGTTAAGACCTGCAAAAATCAGCGTCCTTATTTATTTTTAGGCAATGAGTTGCCCTGATTGGTATTTTTTGTAAAAGTGTATATATACATCATTGCTCGTTGTACTCATTGCACAATGTTACTTTTATTGTCCAAAGGGGCAATTAAAAATGAATAAAACAAAATGGAAACGTACATACGTTTGGATCGGTGTGAAGCCAGTGAACAATTTGAGTGGTGGAAACTAAAAGAATATTCATAAATGACTTAGTTTTAACACTTAGAATGAGTTTACATTTTTTGTACAAAATACCGTATGTGTTTTTTTTTTTTTATATATTATGCCTCAAGGGCTAGGTGGCGCTGTATTTATAACTGAATGTTGTCATAGAAATACCTTCAGGCCTTGATTATAAGCATACATGTCAAGTGTGGGATTTTTTTTGGAGCATGTACCGTGGAGTTATTATGCATATCCTTCATTCACGATATTGCTTTTAATGTCCACAGAGGCTATCAAAAATAAAAAAATATATATATATATGTTTGGATAAGTCTGATGCCAGTGAACATTTTGAGTGGTGGAAACTAAAAGAATATTCATAAATGACTTAGTTATCACACTTAGAATGAGTTTACATTTTTTGTACAAAATACCGTATGTGGGGTATTTTTTTTTTATGTTTCAAGGGCTAGGTGACGCTGCATATATAACTGAATGTTGTCATAGAGATAGCTTCAGGCCTTGACGATAAACATACATGTCAAGTTTGGGATTTTTTGGAGCATGTACCGGGGAGTTATTAAGCATATCCTTTTTCAGTGCGAAACACAAATTTTGATGCCCCGCCTTCATCATATAGTATTTCGAAAAGTCAAGATTTTTCCCCCTGTCGTTGGCTCAGGTCTTGACATGGTCCAGGTCAAGTCTTAACTCAGTCAGATGAAACGTGTAGGAGAAGTGGGCAAAAGTCTGCCCCCTGTGAATATGCAAAAATCGTCAAAAATGGGACATTCAAAAATTCGTAGCTCACTTCCTGTTCATTTTAGCATATGGGTCCAAGAGACTTTTTTGTAGGTCTTGGGCTCCCTCATACACCTAAAAGTTTTCGTAGATCTTGCTTGAACGTACAACCGGGGCTGCTTCATTAAAAATTCCTAGGGGGTGCTATTGAGTCATTTTTGTAAAAATAGCACAATCAACAATAAAATATTGTTCATTTTACCAGGCCAGATGTGTGTGCCAAGTTTCATGAGTTTCTGCGCATGTTTAGACCCTCAAAACTGGCGTTGTTTTCTTGGCGAACAGTGCTTAGCCACGCCCACAGCGATTCGCGAAAACTCACAAACTTCGTGTTGTGACATCATGAAGGCCGAATCCCTTATCTGAGCAAATATGAGGTAGGTCCAGTTAACGTGTTTGGAGAAAAACGTAGAAGAAAATTCGTAAGAAAAAAAATTGCCACTAGTTGGCGCTATCAGTAAGATGAAATATAACTTCATAGATGTCTTTAGGGCTGGACTCTCATCAAATGTGTGAAATTTTGAGAAGATAGGATCATCTCGGTCAAGTTAATGCAGCTTTTATTGTCACGAAAAATCTTTAGACTTTGCGGCACCGTAGCGGCCACGCCCTTTGGCGAAAAGTTACAATATTCGGTATGGGGCATGATCAACATCTTAAGGCTTTTCTGACCAATTTTCAACTGGATCCCTTCAACGAGCTCAGCGCAGTAGCTAAAAATGTAAAGTATGACATTTATTGTTACCACTAGGTGGCGCTATATGTATAACTGAATTTTATCATATAGATGTTTTCAGGCCGTGACTATTACATTGCCTGAGAAGTTTGAGATTTTTTGGAGCTTGAACATGGGAGTTATTAAGCATTTGCTCTTTCTGGACAAATGAAATTTTAAAGGCAATATTTGATGCCCCGCCCCCATCATATAGTATTTCGAAAAGGCAAGACTTTTTGCCCAGTTGTTCTCTCACGTCTTGAGATGATAAATGCCAAGTTTGAAGTTAATTGGATGAAAAATGTTTGCAGAGGGGGAAAAAGCATGACCACAGTGAATGTGCCAAAATAGGCCAAAATTGGACATTAAAAAATTCATAGCTCATTTCCTGTACATTTTAGCTACATGGTCCCAATAGACTTTTTTGTGCATCTCGGGGTGCTACACGTGCCTGCCAATTTTCGTTGCTCCAGCTCAAACGTGCCGGGCTTGGCTTTTATTTTTCTACGCTAGGGGGCGCTATAGAGTCGCGTTGTTATGACGACTTCATAATATCAAATTTTTCGCCGGGCCTGAGGAGTGTGCAAAGTTCGGTGAGTTTTCGTGAATGTTTAGGTGCCCAAAATCGGGATCGTTTGCGGAGAATAAAGAAGAAGAAGAATAACTAGAGCTGCGAGCAGCTATAAAGGGCCCTCGCAGCCCGGGCCACGTTGGGGTACTTGCACGTTGGGGAACTTGCACATTGGGGTACTGGCACATTGGAAGCAGAATTTCTTTGAAAATGGCATGATAAACGTGGATTTTTTTTTTTTTTTTTTTGCCAGGTGTGATGAGTGTGTCAAGCTCAATGGGTTTTGGTGATTGTTAAGATCTGCAAAAATCAGCGTCTTATTTTTTATTTTTAGGTAATGAGTTGCCCTGATTGGTATTTTTTGTAAAAGTGTATATACACATCATCGCTCGTTGTACTCATTGCACAATGTTACTTTTATTGTCCAAAGGGGCAATCAAAAATGAATAAAACAAAATGGAAATGTACATACGTTTGGATCGGTGTGAAGCCAGTGAACAATTTGAGTGGTGGAAACTAAAAGAATATTCATAAATGACTGAGTTATCACACTTAGAATGAGTGTACATTTTTTGTACAAAATACCGTATGTGGGGTATTTTTTTTTTATTCCTCAAGGGCTAGGTGGCGCTGCATATATAACTGAATGTTGTCACAGAGATAACTTCAGGCCTTGACGATAAACATACATGTCAAGTTTGGGATTTTTTGGAGCATGTACCGGGGAGTTATCAAGCATATCCTTTTTCATTGCGAAACACAAAATTTGATGCCCCGCCCTCATAATATAGTATTTCGAAAAGACAAAATTTTCCCCCCCTGTCGTTGGCTCAGGTCTTGACATGGTCCAGGCCAAGTCTTAACTCAGTCGGATGAAACGTGTAGGAGAAGTGGGCTAAAGTCTGCCCCCTGTGAATGTGCAAAAATCGTCAAAAATGGGACATTCAAAAATTCGTAGCTCACTTCCTGTTCATTTTAGCATATGGGTCCAAGAGACTTTTTTGTAGGTCTTGGGCTCCCTCATACACCTAAAAATATTCGTCGTTCTTGCTTAAACGTACAACCGGGGCTGCTTCGTTAAAAACTTCTAGGGGGCGCTATTGAGTAATTTTTGTAAAAATAGCACAATCAACAATAAAATATTGCTCATTTTACCAGGCCAGATGTGTGTGCCAAGTTTCATGAGTTTCTGTGCATGTTTAGACCCTCAAAACTGGCGTTGTTTTCTTGGCGAACAGCGCTTAGCCACGCCCACAGCAATTCGCGAAAACTCACAAACTTCGTGTTGTGACATCATGAAGGCCGAAACCCTCATCTGAGCAAATATGAGGTAGGTCCAGTTAACGTGTTTGGAGAAAAACGTAGAAGAAAATTCGTAAGAAAAAAAATTGCCACTAGGTGGCGCTATCAGTTAGATGAAATATAAGTCAGTAGATGTCTTTAGGGCTGGACTCTCATCAAATGTGTGAAATTTTGAGAAGATAGGATCATCTCGGTCAAGTTAATGCAGCTTTTATTTTCACGAAAAATCTTCAGACTTAGCGTCACCGTAGCGGCCACGCCCTTTGGCGAAAAGTTACAATATTCGGTGTGGGGCATGATCAACATCTTAAGGCTTTTCTGACCAATTTTCAAATGGATCCCTTCAACGAGCTCAGCACAGTAGCTAAAAACGTAAAGTATGACATTTATTGTAACCACTAGGTGGCGCTATATGTATAACTGAATTTTGTCATATAGATGTTTTCAGGCCGTGACTATTACGTTGCCTGAGAAGTTTGAGATTTTTTGGAGCTTGTACATGGGAGTTATTCAGCATTTGCTCTTTCTGGACAAATGAAATTTTAAAGTCAATATTTGATGCCCCGCCCCCGTCATATAGTATTTCGAAAAGGCAAGATGTTTTGCCCAGCTGTTCTCTCAGGTCTTGAGATGATAAATGCCAAGTTTGAAGTCAATTGGATGAAAAATGTTTGCAAAGGGGGAAAAAGCATGACTACAGTGAATGTGCCAAAATAGGCCAAAATTGGACATTAAAAAATTCATAGCTCACTTCCTGTACATTTTAGCTACATGGTCCCAATAGACTTTTTTGTGCGTCTCGGGGTGCTACACGTGCCTGCCAATTTTCGTTGCTCTAGCTCAAACGTGCCGGGCTTGGTTTTTATTTTTCTACGCTAGGGGGCGCTATAGAGTCGCGTTGTTATAACGACTTCATAATATCAAATTTTTCGCCGGACCTGAGGAGTGTGCAAAGTTCGGTGAGTTTTCGTGAATATTTAGGTACCCAAAATCGCGATTGTTTGCGGAGAATAAAGAAGAAGAAGAATAACTAGAGCTGCGAGCAGCTATAAAGGGCCCTCGCAGCCCGGGCCACGTTGGGGTCCTTGCACGTTGGGGTACTTGCACGTTGGGGTACTGGCACGTTGGGGTACTGGCATATTGGAAGCAAAATTTCTTTGAAAATGGCATAATAAACGTTTACATGTAGAATATTTTTTTTGCCAGTGTCTGTCAAGCTCAACGGATTTTGGTGATTGTTAAGACCTGCAAAAATCAGCGTCCTTATTTATTTTTAGGCAATGAGTTGCCCTGATTGGTATTTTTTTGTAAAAGTGTATATACACATCATCGCTCGTTGTACTCATTGCACAATGTTTACTTTTATTGTCCAAAGGGGCAATCAAAAATGAATAAAACAAAATGGAAACGTACATACGTTTGGATCGGTGTGAAGCCAGTGAACAATTTGAGTGGTGGAAACTAAAAGAATATTCATAAATGACTTAGTTATCACACTTAGAATGAGTGTACATTTTTTGTACAAAATACCGTATGTGGGGTATTTTTTTAATTTTTTTTTATATAAGCCTCAAGGGCTAGGTGGCGCTGTATTTATAACTGAATGTTGTCATAGAGATACCTTCAGGCCTTGATTATAAGCATACATGTCAAGTGTGGGATTTTTTTTTGGAGCATGTACCGTGGAGTTATTAAGCATATCCTTCATTCACGATATTGCTTTTAATGTCCATAGAGGCTATAAAAAATAAATAAAAATATATATATGTTTGGATAAGTCTGATGCCAGTGAACATTTTGAGTGGTGGAAACTAAAAAAATATTCATAAATGACTTAGTTATCACACTTAGAATGAGTGTACATTTTTTGTACAAAATACCGTATGTGGGGTATTTTTTTTTCATGCCTCAAGGGCTAGGTGGCGCTGCATATATAATTGAATGTTGTCATAGAGATAACTTCAGGCCTTGACGATAAACATACATGTCAAGTTTGGGATTTTTTGGAGCATGTACCGGGGAGTTATCAAGCATATCCTTTTTCATTGTGAAACACAAATTTTGATGCCCCGCCCTCATCATATAGTATTTCGAAAAGTCAAGATTTTTCCCCCTGTCGTTGGCTCAGGTCTTGACATGGTCCAGGCCAAGTCTTAACTCAGTCGGATGAAACGTGTAGGAGAAGTGGGCAAAAGTCTGCCCCCTGTGAATGTGCAAAAATCGTCAAAAATGGGACATTCAAAAATTCGTAGCTCACTTCCTGTTCATTTTAGCATATGGGTACAAGAGACTTTTTTGTAGGTCTTGGGCTCCCTCATACACTTAAAAATATTCGGCGTTCTTGCTTAAACGTACAACCGGGGCTGCTTCGTTAAAAATTTCAAGGGGGCGCTATTGAGTCATTTTTGTAAAAATAGCACAATCAACAATAAAATATTGCTCATTTTACCAGGCCAGATGTGTGTGCCAAGTTTCAGGAGTTTCTGTGCATGTTTAGACCCTCAAAACTGGCGTTGTTTTCTTGGCGAACAGCGCTTAGCCACACCCACAGCAATTCGCGAAAACTCACAAACTTCGTGTTGTGACATCATGAAGGCCGAAACCCTCATCTGAGCAAATATGAGGTAGGTCCAGTTAACGTGTTTGGAGAAAAACGTAGAAGAAAATTCGTAATAAAAAAAATTGCCACTAGGTGGCGCTATCAGTTAGATGAAATATAAGTCAGTAGATGTCTTTAGGGCTGGACTCTCATCAAATGTGTGAAATTTTGGGAAGATAGGATCATCTCGGTCAAGTTAATGCAGCTTTTATTTTCACGAAAAATCTTCAGACTTTGCGTCACCGTAGCGGCCACGCCCTTTGGCGAAAAGTTACAATATTCGGTGTGGGGCATGATCAACATCTTAAGCCTTTTCTGACCAATTTTCAAATGGATCCCTTCAACAAGCTCAGCACAGTAGCTAAAAACGTAAAGTATGACATTTATTGTAACCACTAGGTGGCGCTATATGTATAACTGAATTTTATCATATAGATGTTTTCAGGCCGTGACTATTACGTTGCCTGAGAAGTTTGAGATTTTTTGGAGCTTGAACATGGGAGTTATTAAGCATTTGCTCTTTCTGGACAAATGAAATTTTAAAGGCAATATTTGATGCCCCGCCCCCGTCATATAGTATTTCAAAAAGGCAAGATGTTTTGCCCAGTTTTTCTCTCAGGTCTTGAGATGATAAATGCCAAGTTTGAAGTCAATTGGATGAAAAATGTTTGCAAAGGGGGAAAAAGCATGACCACAGTGAATGTGCCAAAATAGGCCAAAATTGGACATAAAAAAATTCATAGCTCACTTCCTGTACATTTTAGCTACATGGTCCCAATAGACTTTTTTGTGCGTCTCGGGGTGCTACACGTGCCTGCCAATTTTTGTTGCTCTAGCTCAAACGTGCCGGGCTTGGTTTTTAATTTTCTACGCTAGGGGGCGCTATCGAGTCGCATTGTTATGACGACTTAATAATATCAAATTTTTCGCCGGGCCTGAGGAGTGTGCAAAGTTCGGTGAGTTTTCGTGAATGTTTAGGTACCCAAAATCGCGATCGTTTGCGGAGAATAAAGAAGAAGAAGAATAATAATAATAATAATAATAATAATAATAATTTTTACAAAAACAATAGGGACCTCGCAGCGGTCGCTGCTCGGGCCCTAATAATAATAATAATAATAATAATAATTTTTACAAAAACAATAGGGACCTCGCAGCGGTCGCTGCTCGGGCCCTAATAATAATAATAATAATAATAATAATTCACACTTAGAATGAGTTTACATTTTTTGTACAAAATACCGTATGTGGGGTATTTTTTTTTTATGCCTCAAGGGCTAGGTGACGCTGTATTTATAACTGAATGTTGTCATAGAGATACCTTCAGGCCTTGATTATAAGCATACATGTCAAGTGTGGGATTTTTTTTGGAGCATGTACCGTGGAGTTATTATGCATATCCTTCATTCGCGATATTGCTTTTAATGTCCACAGAGGCTATCAAAAATAAATAAAAATATATATATGTTTGGATAAGTCTGATGCCAGTGAACATTTTGAGTGGTGGAAACTAAAAGAATATTCAGAAATGACTTAGTTATCACACTTAGAATGAGTTTACATTTTTTGTACAAAATACCGTATGTGGGGTATTTTTTTTTAATGCCTCAAGGGCTAGGTGACGCTGCATATATAACTGAATGTTGTCATAGAGATAGCTTCAGGCCTTGACGATAAACATACATGTCAAGTTTGGGATTTTTTGGAGCATGTACTGGGGAGTTATTAAGCATATCCTTTTTCAGTGCGAAACACAAAATTTGATGCCCCGCCTTCATCATATAGTATTTCGAAAAGTCAAGATTTTTCCCCCTGTCGTTGGCTGAGGTCTTGACATGGTCCAGGTCAAGTCTTAACTCAGTCAGATGAAACGTGTAGGAGAAGTGGGCAAAAGTCTGCCCCTTGTGAATGTGCAAAAATCGTCAAAAATTGGACATTCAAAAATTCGTAGCTCACTTCCTGTTCATTTTAGCATATGGGTCCAATAGACTTTTTTGTAGGTCTTGGGCTCCCTCATACACCTAAAAATTTTCGTAGATCTTGCTTAAACGTACAACCGGGGCTGCTTCATTAAAAATTCCTAGGGGGCGCTATTGAGTCATTTTTGTAAAAATAGCACAATCAACAATAGAATATTGTTCATTTTATCAGGCCAGATGTGTGTGCCAAGTTTCATGAGTTTCTGTGCATGTTTAGACCCTCAAAACTGGCGTTGTTTTCTTGGCGAACAGTGCTTAGCCACGCCCACAGCAATTCGCGAAAACTCACAAACTTCGTGTTGTGACATCATGAAGGCCAAAACCCTCATCTGAGCAAATATGCGGTAGGTCCAGTTGACGTGTTTGGAGAAAAACGTAGAAGAAAATTCGTAAGAAAAGAAATTGCCACTAGGTGGCGCTATCAGTTAGATGAAATATAAGTCAGTAGATGTCTTTAGGGCTGGACTCTCATCAAATGTGTGAAATTTTGAGAAGATAGGATCATCTCGGTCAAGTTAATGCAGCTTTTATTTTCACGAAAAATCTTCAGATTTTGCGTCACCGTAGCGGCCACGCCCTTTGGCGAAAAGTTACAATATTCGGTGTGGGGCATGATCAACATCTTAAGGCTTTTCTGACCAATTTTCAAATGGATCCCTTCAACAAGCTCAGCACAGTAGCTAAAAACGTAAAGTATGACATTTATTGTAACCACTAGGTGGCGCTATATGTATAACTGAATTTTATCATATAGATGTTTTCAGGCCGTGACTATTACGTTGCCTGAGAAGTTTGAGATTTTTTGGAGCTTGAACATGGGAGTTATTAAGCATTTGCTCTTTCTGGACAAATGAAATTTTAAAGGCAATATTTGATGCCCCGCCCTCGTCATATAGTATTTCAAAAAGGCAAGATGTTTTGCCCAGTTGTTCTCTCAGGTCTTGAGATGATAAATGCCAAGTTTGAAGTCAATTGGATGAAAAATGTTTGCAAAGGGGGGAAAAGCATGACCACAGTGAATGTGCCAAAATAGGCCAAAATTGGACATTAAAAAATTCATAGCTCACTTCCTGTACATTTTAGCTACATGGTCCCAATAGACTTTTTTGTGCGTCTCGGGGTGCTACACGTGGCTGCCAATTTTTGTTGCTCTAGCTCAAACGTGCCGGGCTTGGTTTTTGTTTTTCTACGCTAGGGGGCGCTATCGAGTCGAATTGTTATGACGACTTAATAATATAAAATTTTTCGCCGGGCCTGAGGAGTGTGCAAAGTTCGGTGAGTTTTCGTGAATGTTTAGGTACCCAAAATCGCGATCGTTTGCGGAGAATAAAGAAGAAGAAGAATAATAATAATAATAATAATAATAATAATAATAATTTTTACAAAAACAATAGGGACCTCGCAGCGGTCGCTGCTCGGGCCCTAATAATAACTAGAGCTGCGAGCAGCTATAAAGGGCCCTCGCAGCCCGGGCCACGTTGGGGTACTTGCACGTTGGGGAACTTGCACGTTGGGGTACTCGCACGTTGGGGTACTGGCACATTATGAGCAAAATTTCTTTGAACATGGCATGACAAACCTTTACATGTGATTTTTTTTTTGCCAGGTGTGATGTGTGTGACAAGCTCAATGTGTTTTGGTGATTGTCAACATGTGCAAAAATCAGCTTCATTTTTTATTTTTAGGGAATGAGTTGACCTGACTGTTTTTTTTTTTGCAAAAGTATGTATACCCATCATCGCTTGTACTCATTGCACAATGTTGCTTTTATTGTCCATAGAGGCGATCAAAAAAAATGAAACTGAATAAAAAAACTACTGTTGTTTGGATCGGTCTGATACCAGTGAACATCTTGAGTAGTGGAAAGTAAAAGAATATTCATAAATGACTTAGTTATAACACTTACGAGTTCACAAATTTTGTTCAAAATACCGTGGGTTTTTTTTTTTTTTTTTTTTTTTTTTAATGCCTCAAGGACTAGGTGGCGCAGTATTTATCACTGAATTTTGTCATAGAGATACCTTCAGGCCTTGACTATAAATATACATGTTAAGTGTGGGATTTTTTGGAGCATGTACCGGGGAGTTATTCAGCATATCCTTCATTCACGTTACTGCTTTTAACGTCAATAGAGGCTATCAAAAATAAATAAAACTAAATAAAAAATACGTATGTTTGGATAGGTCTGATGCTAGTGAAAATTTTGAGTGGTGGAAAGTAAAAGAATATTCATAAATGACTTAGTTATCACACTTAGAATGAGTTTACATTTTTTGTACAAAATACCGTATGTGGGGTATTTTTTTGTTTTGCCTCAAGGGCTAGGTGGCGCTGCATATATAACTGAATGTTGTCATAGAGATACCTTCAGGCCTTGACTATGAGCATACATGTCAAGTTTGGGATTTTTTGGAGGATGTACTGGGAAGTTATTAAGCATATCCTTTTTCAGTTCGAAACACAAAGTTTGATGCCCCGCCTTCATCATATAGTATTTCGAAAAGTCAAGATTTTCCCCCCTGTCGTTGGCTCAGGTCTTGACATGGTCCAGGTCAAGTCTGAAGTCAGTCGGATGAAACGTGTAGGAGAAGTGGGCAAAAGTATGCCCCCTGTAAATGTGCAAATATCGTCAAAAATGGGACATTCAAAAATTCGTAGCTCACTTCCTGTTCATTTTAGCATGTAGGCCCAAGAGACTTTTTTGTAGGTCTTGGGCTCCCTCATACACCTAAAAATATTCGTCGTTCTTGCTTAAACGTACAACCGGGGCTGCTTCGTTAAAAATTTCTAGGGGGCGCTATTGAGTCATTTTTGTAAAAATAGCACAATCAACAATAAAATATTGCTCATTTTACCAGGCCAGATGTGTGTGCCAAGTTTCATGAGTTTCTGTGCATGTTTAGACCCTCAAAACTGGCGTTGTTTTCTTGGCGAACAGCGCTTAGCCACGCCCACAGCAATTCACGAAAACTCACAACCTTCGTGTTGTGACACCATGAAGGCCGAAACCCTCATCTGAGCAAATATGAGGTAGGTCCAGTTAACGTGTTTGGAGAAAAACGTAGAAGAAAATTCGTTAAAAAAAAAAAATGCCACTAGGTGGCGCTATCAGTAAGATGAAATATAAGTTCGTAGATGTCTTTAGGGCTGGACTCTCATCAAATGTGTGAAATTTTGAGAAGATTGGATCATCTGGGCCAAGTTCATGCAGCTTTTGTTGTCACGAAAAATCTTCAGACTTTGCGTTACCTTAGCGGCCACGCCCTTTGGCGAAAAGTTACACTATTCGGTGTGGGGCATGATCAACATCTTAAGGCTTTTCTGACCAATTTTCAACTGGATCCTTTCAAAGAGCTCGGCACAGTAGCTAAAAACGTAAAGTATGACATTTATTGTTACCACTAGGTGGCGCTATATGTATAACTGAATTTTATCATATAAATGTTTTCAGGCTGTGACTATTACGTTGCCTGAGAAGTTTGAGATTTTTTGGAGCTTGAACATGGGAGTTATTAAGCATTTGCTCTTTCTGGACAAATGAAATTTTAAAGGCAATATTTGATGCCCCGCCCCCGTCATATAGTATTTCGAAAGGGCAAGATGTTTTGCCCAGTTGTTCTCTCAGGTCTTGAGATGATAAATGCCAAGTTTGAAGTCAATTGGATGAAAAATGTTTGCAAAGGGGGAAAAAGCATGACCACAGTGAATGTGCCAAAATAGGCCAAAATTGGACATAAAAAAATTCATAGCTCACTTCCTGTACATTTTAGCTACATGGTCCCAATAGACTTTTTTGTGCGTCTCGGGGTGCTACACGTGCCTGCCAATTTTCGTTGCTCTAGCTCAAACGTGCCGGCCTCGGTTTTTATTTTTCTATGCTAGGGGGCGCTATAGAGTTGCGTTGTTATGACGACTTCATAATATCAAATTTTTCGCCGGGCCTGAGGAGTGTGCAAAGTTTGGTGAGTTTTCGTGAATGTTTAGGTACCCAAAATCGCGATCGTTTGCGGAGAATAAAGAAGAAGAAGAAGAATAATAATAATAATAATAATAATAATAATAATAATAATAATAATAATTTTTACAAAAACAATAGGGACCTCGCAGCGGTCGCTGCTCGGGCCCTAATAATAACTAGAGCTGCGAGCAGCTATAAAGGGCCCTCGCAACCCGGGCCACGTTGGGGTATTTGCACGTCGGGGTACTGGCATGTTGGGGTACTGTCAAATAGGAAACCATCTAAATTGTAAACGTTTTTGCCATGCTTTGTGTTTTTAAAGTTTCATGGAAAGGCCAAAAACGATGCACAATTAACAAAATAAAATCAAAATGGATTGGCACATGGCTATATAGAATACTTTTTGAATATATTCGGCATGCCTGCCAATATTCACACATCTAGCTGAATCATATAATCGGAAAGACTTCATAAAAATGTCTAGAGGGCGCTATTGAGCCATTTATTACAAATAGCACAACAAATCTCTAAATAAAATATTCATGTTCTAGACAGGTCTGGTGCGTGTGCAAAGTTTTGTGAGTTTTCACCCATATTTAGACTCTCAAAAAAGCATTTTTCTTCACAAACAATGCATGGCTACAGCAAAGGCGTGTGACAAAATAAAAAAAATTCAATAACTTTTCATCTTAAATATCTTAAGATGAAACACGCCAAAGAATGAAGACGATCTGATAAGTTCTGTTGAAAATATGACCCCTATAAAAGGCCCCAAAAAATGGCTACAAATACCAAAGTAAATCAAAATGGCAGACTTCCTTTTTGATTCAGCATATGGCTTTAGAAACCTTTTTGTAAGTCTTAGGCTGATAGGTATCCCAATTTTTACAAATCTAGCTGAATCATAAAACACAAAACATTTGCAAAAGCTTCATAAAAATGTCTAGAGGGCGCTATTGAACCATTTATTGCAAATTGAATAAGAAATCTCTAAAATATTCATGCTGATGACAAGCCTGATGTGTGTGTAAAGTTTCATGAGTTTTTGCACATGTTTAGACCAAAAAAAAAAAGTAACATTTTACTTGGCAAACAATGCATCGCCATGACAACGGCGTGCGACAAAATAAATAACTTTCGATAACTTTGCATCTTAAACATCTTAAGATGAAGCACATCAAGTTTAAAGACAGTCGGATAAATTTTGTAGGAGGAGTTCGTTAAAATATGACCCCTAAAAAAGGCCACAAAAAATGGCTACAAATCCCAACGTAAATCAAAATGGTGGACTTCCTGATTGGTTTAGCATATTGCTCCAAGAGACTTTTTTTGTACATCCTGAGCTCTTATGTTTGCCTGCAAATTATCATAGCTTTAGGTGTTTAATCAAAACGCAAAATATGGTGTGCAATTCCCATGCATTGCTATGGCAACAGCGTGTGACAAAATAAAAAACTTTCGATTACTTTGCATCTTAAACATCTTAAGATGAAACATACCAAGTTTGAAGACAGTCGGATAAATTTTGTAGGAGGGGTTCGTTAAAATATGACCCCTGAAAAAGGCCACAAAAAATGGCAACAAATCCCATCATAAATCAAAATGGCGGACTTCCTGTTTGGTTTAGCCCATGGTTCCAAGAGACTTTTTTGTACATCGTGGGCTCTTATGTATGCCTGCAAATTATCATAGCGCTAGGTGAAACGTACTACCGGGAATGCTTAGTTAAAGAGGAGTTTTTTAGCTCAAAATGTGATGCCCGGCCCCTGGGGGACTTCCTGTTGCGTTTAGCACATGGCACCAAGAGACATTTTTGTAGATCCTGGGCTGTTACATATGTCTACAATTTTTCGTCACTCTAGCTGCTTCGTACAACTGGGAATGCTTCATTAAGAAGGATTTTTTTCCTTTGCAAAAAGTGCATGCCACGATAACATCATGTGACGAAATAAAAAACTTTCAATAACTTTTCATTTTCAACATCTTAAGATGAATCACACCAAGTTTGAAGATGATCGGATAAACTCTGTAGGAGGAGTTTGTTAAAATATGACCCCTATGAAATGGCCAAAAAAAATGGCAACACATTCCAAAGTAAATCAAAATGGCGGACGTCCTGTTAGGTTTAGCATATGGTTCAAAAAGAGTTTTTTGTAAATCGAGGGCTGTTATATACCTCTACAAATTTTGGTAACTCTAGGTGAAACGTACAGCCGGGTATGCTTTGTTAAAGAGCAGTTTTTTTTAGCTCAAAATGTGATGCCCGGCCCCTGGGGGACTTCCTGTTGGGTTTAGCACAGGGCACCAGGAGACTTTTTTGTACATCTTGGGCTGTTACATATGTCTACAAATTTTCGTAGCTCTAGCTGCTTCGTACAACTGGCAATGCTTCTTTAAGGATATTTTTTTTCCTTTGCAAACAGTGCATGCCATGACAACAGCGTGCGACGAAATACAAAGCTTTCAATAACTTTTCATCTTCAACATCTTAAGATGAATCACACCAAGTTTGAAGATGATCGGATAAACACTGTAGGAGGAGTTCGTTAAAATAAGACTCCAATGAAATGGCCAAAAAAATGGCAACACGTTCCAAAATAAATCAAAATGGTGGACTTCCTGTTAGGTTTAGCATATGGTTCAAAACGAGTTTTTTGTAGGTCATAGCCTGTTACATATGTGTACCAATTTTCGTAGCTCTAGATTAAACGTACAACCGGCAATGCCTCGTGAAGTAAGAATTTTTAAACTCTAAATTTGATGCGCCGCCGCCGTCATATAGTATATCAAAAACTTTTCATTTTTCACAATGATGTTGTCCCAGGTGTTGAGATGGTACATCCCAAGTTTGAAGTCAATCGGGTTAACCGTGTAGGAGAAGCGGGCAAAAGTATGACCCCTGTAAATGTGCAAAAATTGGCAAAAATTGGACATTTAAATACTCATACCTCACTTTCTGTCTATTTTAGGGTACACACTTCAAAGAGGTTTTTGTTCATTGGGATGTGCTACAGGTGCCACACAATTTTCATAGCCGTCGGACAATCGTAGCGGGACAGGGATCCGTTTAACCTATGTAGGGGGCGCTAAGGAGCCATTTTTCTGTTATCATGTATGGCGACTTTAAAATATCAAATTTTTCGCCAGGCCTGATGTGCGTGTAAAGTTTGGTGAGTTTTCGGTCACGTTTAGTGTCTCAAAAATGCGATTGTTTGCGGAGAAGAATAATAATAAGAATAACTAGAGGGCGCTATTGAACCATCCATCCATCCATCCATTTTCTTGACCGCTTATTCCTCACAAGGGTCGCGGGGGCTGCTGGCGCCTATCTCAGCGGGCTCTGGGCAGTAGGCGGGGGACACCCTGGACTGGTTGCCAACCAATCGCAGGGCACACAGAGACGAACAACCATCCACACTCACACGCACACCTAGGGACAATTCGGAGCGCCCAATTAACCTGCCATGCATGTCTTTGGAATGTTGGAGGAGACCGGACGCTATTGAACCATGTATTGCAAATTGAATAAGAAATCTCTAAAATATTCATGCTTATGACAAGCCTGATGTTTGTGTAAAGTTTCATGAGTTTTTGCACATGTTTAGACCAAAAAAAAAAGCATTATTTTACTTGGCAAACAATGCATCACCATGACAATGGCGTGCGACAAAATAAATAACTTTCGATAACTTTGCATCTTAAACATCTTAAGATGAAGCACACCAAGTTTAAAGACAGTCGGATAAATTTTGTAGGAGGAGTCCGTTAAAATATGACCCCGAAAAAAGGCCACAAAAAATGGCTACAAATCCCAACGTAAATCAAAATGGCGGACTTCCTGTTTGGTTTAGCAGATGGTTCCAAGAGACTTTTTTGTACATCGTGGGCTCTTATGTATGCCTCTAAATTATCATAGCGCTAGGTGAAACGTACAACCGGGAATGCTTCGTTAAAGATTTTTTTTAGCTCAAAATGTGATGCCCGGCCCCTACGGGACTTCCTGTTGGGTTTAGCACATGGCACCAAGAGACTTTTTTGTACATCGTGGGCTGTTACATGTGTCTCCAAATTTTCGTAGCTCTAGCTGCTTCGTACAACTGGGAATGCTTCATTAAGAAGGAATTTTTTCCTTTGCAAACTGTGCATGCTACGGCAACAGCGTGCGACGAAATAAAAAGCTTTCAATAACTTTTCATCTTCAACATCTTAAGATGAATCACACAAAGTTTGGAGATGATCGGATAAACTCTGTAGGAGGAGTTCGTTAAAATAAGACCCCTATGAAATGGCCCAAAAAATGGCAACACGTTCCAAAGTAAATCAAAATGGCGGACTTCCTGTTCGGTTTAGCATATGGTTCAAAAAGAGTTTTTTGTACCTTGAGGGCTGTTACATATGTCTTAAAATTTTGGTAACTCTAGGTGAAATGTACAGCCGGGAATGCTTCATTAAGTAAGAATTTTGAAACACAAAATTTGATGCCTCGCCTCTGGCGGACTTCCTGTTAGGTTTAGCATATGGCACCAACAGGCTTTTTTGTAGATCATAGTCTGTTACATATGTGTACCAATTTTCGTAGCTCTAGATTAAACGTACCACCGGCAATGCTTCGTTAAGTAAGAATTTTGAAACTGTAAATTTGATGCCCCGCCACCGTCATATAGTATGTCAAAAACTTTAGATTTTTTACCATGATGTTGTCCCAGGTGTTGAGATGGTACAGCCCAAGTTTGAAGTCAATCGGGTTAACCGTGTAGGAGAAGCGGGCAAAAGTATGACCCCTGTAAATGTGCAAAAATGGGCCAAAATTGGACATTCAAATACTCATACCTCACTTCCTGTCTATTTTAGGGTACACATATCAAAGAGGTTTTTGTTCATCTGGATGTGCTACAGGTGCCACACAATTTTCGTAGCCATAGGACAATCGTAGCGGGACAGGGATCCGTTTAACCTATGTAGGTGGCGCTACAGAGCCATTTTTCTGTTATCATGTATGGCGACTTTAAAATATCAAATTTTTCGCCAGACCCGATCTGCGTGTAAAGTTTGGTGAGTTTTCGTTCATGTTTAGTGCCTCAAAAATGTGGTTGTTTGCGGAAAAGAATAATAACAAAGAAAAAGAAGAAGAAGAAGAAGAATAATAATAAGAATTCCTTCAGGAACAATAGGGACCTCGCAGCGGTCGCTGCTCGGGCCCTAATAATAATAATAATAATAATTTTTACAAAAACAATAGGGACCTCGCAGCGGTCGCTGCTCGGGCCCTAACTAGAGCTGCGAGCAGCTATAAAGGGCCCTCGCAGCCCGGGCCACGTTGGGGTACTTGCACGTTGGGGAACTTGCACATTGGGGTACTGGCACATTGGAAGCAGAATTTCTTTGAAAATGGCATGATAAACGTGGATTTTTTTTTTTTTTTTTTTGCCAGGTGTGATGAGTGTGTCAAGCTCAATGGGTTTTGGTGATTGTTAAGATCTGCAAAAATCAGCGTCTTATTTTTTATTTTTAGGCAATGAGTTGCCCTGATTGGTATTTTTTGTAAAAGTGTATATACACATCATCGCTCGTTGTACTCATTGCACAATGTTACTTTTATTGTCCAAAGGGGCAATCAAAAATGAATAAAACAAAATGGAAATGTACATACGTTTGGATCGGTGTGAAGCCAGTGAACAATTTGAGTGGTGGAAACTAAAAGAATATTCATAAATGACTGAGTTATCACACTTAGAATGAGTGTACATTTTTTGTACAAAATACCGTATGTGGGGTATTTTTTTTTTATTCCTCAAGGGCTAGGTGGCGCTGCATATATAACTGAATGTTGTCACAGAGATAACTTCAGGCCTTGACGATAAAAATACATGTCAAGTTTGGGATTTTTTGGAGCATGTACCGGGGAGTTATCAAGCATATCCTTTTTCATTGCGAAACACAAAATTTGATGCCCCGCCCTCATAATATAGTATTTCGAAAAGACAAAATTTTTCCCCCCTGTCGTTGGCTCAGGTCTTGACATGGTCCAGGCCAAGTCTTAACTCAGTCGGATGAAACGTGTAGGAGAAGTGGGCTAAAGTCTGCCCCCTGTGAATGTGCAAAAATCGTCAAAAATGGGACATTCAAAAATTCGTAGCTCACTTCCTGTTCATTTTAGCATATGGGTCCAAGAGACTTTTTTGTAGGTCTTGGGCTCCCTCATACACCTAAAAATATTCGTCGTTCTTGCTTAAACGTACAACCGGGGCTGCTTCGTTAAAAACTTCTAGGGGGCGCTATTGAGTAATTTTTGTAAAAATAGCACAATCAACAATAAAATATTGCTCATTTTACCAGGCCAGATGTGTGTGCCAAGTTTCATGAGTTTCTGTGCATGTTTAGACCCTCAAAACTGGCGTTGTTTTCTTGGCGAACAGCGCTTAGCCACGCCCACAGCAATTCGCGAAAACTCACAAACTTCGTGTTGTGACATCATGAAGGCCGAAACCCTCATCTGAGCAAATAAGAGGTAGGTCCAGTTAACGTGTTTGGAGAAAAACGTAGAAGAAAATTCGTAATAAAAAAAATTGCCACTAGGTGGCGCTATCAGTTAGATGAAATATAAGTCAGTAGATGTCTTTAGGGCTGGACTCTCATCAAATGTGTGAAATTTTGAGAAGATAGGATCATCTCGGTCAAGTTAATGCAGCTTTTATTTTCACGAAAAATCTTCAGACTTTGCGTCACCGTAGCGGCCACGCCCTTTGGCGAAAAGTTACAATATTCGGTGTGGGGCATCATCAACATCTTAAGGCTTTTCTGACCAATTTTCAACTGGATCCCTTCAACGAGCTCAGCACAGTAGCTAAAAACGTAAAGTATGACATTTATTGTAACCACTAGGTGGCGCTATATGTATAACTGAATTTTATCATATAGATGTTTTCAGGCCGTGACTATTACGTTGCCTGAGAAGTTTGAGATTTTTTGGAGCTTGTACATGGGAGTTATTCAGCATTTGCTCTTTCTGGACAAATGAAATTTTAAAGGCAATATTTGATGCCCCGCCCCCGTCATATAGTATTTCAAAAAGGCAAGATGTTTTGCCCAGTTTTTCTCTCAGGTCTTGAGATGATAAATGCCAAGTTTGAAGTCAATTGGAT
Source organism: Festucalex cinctus (assembly GCF_051991245.1). Taxonomy (NCBI): domain Eukaryota; kingdom Metazoa; phylum Chordata; class Actinopteri; order Syngnathiformes; family Syngnathidae; genus Festucalex; species Festucalex cinctus. The sequence goes on along the minus strand of NC_135429.1, from coordinate 21,424,491 downwards.
GAAAAAATTTTGCAAAGGGGGAAAAAGCATGACCACAGTGAATGTGCCAAAATAGGCCAAAATTGGACATAAAAAAATTCATAGCTCACTTCCTGTACATTTTAGCTACATGGTCCCAATAGACTTTTTTGTGCGTCTCGCGGTGCTACACGTGCCTGCCAATTTTTGTTGCTCTAGCTCAAACGTGCCGGGCTTGGTTTTTATTTTTCTACGCTAGGGGGCGCTATCGAGTCGCATTGTTATGACGACTTCATAATATCAAATTTTTCGCCGGGCCTGAGGAGTGTGCAAAGTTTGGTGAGTTTTCGTGAATGTTTAGGTACCCAAAATCGCGATCGTTTGCGGAGAATAAAGAAGAAGAAGAATAATAATAATAATAATAATAATAATAATTTTTACAAAAACAATAGGGACCTCGCAGCGGTCGCTGCTCGGGCCCTAATAATAATAATTTTTACAAAAACAATAGGGACCTCGCAGCGGTCGCTGCTCGGGCCCTAATAATAATAATAATAATAATAACTAGAGCTGCGAGCAGCTATAAAGGGCCCTCGCAGCCCGGGCCACGTTGGAGTCCTTGCACGTTGGGGTACTTGCACGTTAGGGTACTGGCACGTTGGGGTACTGGCATATTGGAAGCAAAATTTCTTTGAAAATGGCATAATAAACGTTTACATGTAGAATATTTTTTTTGCCAGTGTGTGTCAAGCTCAACGGGTTTTGGTGATTGTTAAGACCTGCAAAAATCAGCGTCCTTTTTTATTTTTAGGCAATGAGTTGCCCTGATTGGTATTTTTTGTAAAAGTGTATATATACATCATCGCTCGTTGTACTCATTGCACAATGTTACTTTTATTGTCCAAAGGGGCAATCAAAAATGAATAAAACAAAATGGAAACGTACATACGTTTGGATCGGTGTGAAGCCAGTGAACAATTTGAGTGGTGGAAACTAAAAGAATATTCAGAAATGACTTAGTCATCACACTTAGAATGAGTTTACATTTTTTTGTACAAAATACCGTATGTGTTTTTTTTTTTTTATATAAGCCTCAAGGGCTAGGTGGCGCTGTATTTATAACTGAATGTTGTCATCGAGATACCTTCAGGCCTTGATTATAAGCATACATGTCAAGTGTGGGATTTTTTTTGGAGCATGTACCGTGGAGTTATTAAGCATATCCTTCATTCACGATATTGCTTTTAATGTCCACAGAGGCTATCAAAAATAAATAAAAATATATATATGTTTGGATAAGTCTGATGCCAGTGAACATTTTGAGTGGTGGAAACTAAAAGAATATTCATAAATGACTTAGTTATCACACTTAGAATGAGTTTACATTTTTTGTACAAAATACCGTATGTGGGGTATTTTTTTTTTATGCCTCAAGGGCTAGGTGGCGCTGCATATATAACTGAATGTTGTCATAGAGATAGCTTCAGGCCTTGACGATAAACATACATGTCAAGTTTGGGATTTTTTGGAGCATGTACCGGGGAGTTATTAAGCATATCCTTTTTCAGTGCGAAACACAAATTTTGATGCCCCGCCTTCATCATATAGTATTTCGAAAGGTCAAGATTTTTGCCCCTGTCGTTGGCTCAGGTCTTGACATGGTCCAGGTCAAGTCTTAACTCAGTCAGATGAAACGTGTAGGAGAAGTGGGCAAAAGTCTGCGCCCTGTGAATGTGCAAAAATTGTCAAAAATGGGACATTCAAAAATTCGTAGCTCACTTCCTGTTCATTTTAGCATATGGGTCCATGAGACTTTCTTGTAGGTCTTGGGCTCCCTCATACACCTAAAAATATTCGTCGTTCTTGCTTAAACGTACAACCGGGGCTGCTTCGTTAAAAACTTCTAGGGGGCGCTATTGAGTCATTTTTGTAAAAATAGCACAATCAACAATAAAATATTGCTCATTTTACCAGGCCAGATGTGTGTGCCAAGTTTCATGAGTTTCTGTGCATGTTTAGACCCTCAAAACTGGCGTTGTTTCCTTGGCGAACAGCGCTTAGCCACACCCACAGCAATTCGCGAAAACTCACAAACTTCGTGTTGTGACATCATGAAGGCCGAAACCCTCATCTGAGCAAATATGAGGTAGGTCCAGTTAACGTGTTTGGAGAAAAACGTAGAAGAAAATTCGTAATAAAAAAAATTGCCACTAGGTGGCGCTATCAGTTAGATGAAATATAAGTCAGTAGATGTCTTTAGGGCAGGACTCTCATCAAATGTGTGAAATTTTGAGAAGATAGGATCATCTCGGTCAAGTTAATGCAGCTTTTATTTTCACGAAAAATCTTCAGACTTTTCGTCACCGTAGCGGCCACGCCCTTTGGCGAAAAGTTACAATATTCGGTGTGGGGCATGATCAACATCTTAAGCCTTTTCTGACCAATTTTCAAATGGATCCCTTCAACAAGCTCAGCACAGTAGCTAAAAACGTAAAGTATGACATTTATTGTAACCACTAGGTGGCGCTATATGTATAACTGAATTTTATCATATAGATGTTTTCAGGCCGTGACTATTACGTTGCCTGAGAAGTTTGAGATTTTTTGGAGCTTGAACATGGGAGTTATTAAGCATTTGCTCTTTCTGGACAAATGAAATTTTAAAGGCAATATTTGATGCCCCGCCCCCGTCATATAGTATTTCAAAAAGGCAAGATGTTTTGCCCAGTTTTTCTCTCAGGTCTTGAGATGATAAATGCCAAGTTTGAAGTCAATTGGATGAAAAATGTTTGCAAAGGGGGAAAAAGCATGACCACAGTGAATGTGCCAAAATAGGCCAAAATTGGACATAAAAAAATTCATAGCTCACTTCCTGTACATTTTAGCTACATGGTCCCAATAGACTTTTTTGTGCGTCTCGGGGTGCTACACGTGCCTGCCAATTTTTGTTGCTCTAGCTCAAACGTGCCGGGCTTGGTTTTTATTTTTCTACGCTAGGGGGCGCTATCGAGTCGCATTGTTATGACGACTTAATAATATCAAATTTTTCGCCGGGCCTGAGGAGTGTGCAAAGTTCGGTGAGTTTTCGTGAATGTTTAGGTACCCAAAATCGCGATCGTTTGCGGAGAATAAAGAAGAATAATAATAATAATAATAATAATAATAATAATAATAATAATAATAATAATTTTTACAAAAACAATAGGGACCTCGCAGCGGTCGCTGCTCGGGCCCTAATAATAATAATTTTTACAAAAACAATAGGGACCTCGCAGCGGTCGCTGCTCGGGCCCTAATAATAATAATTTTTACAAAAACAATAGGGACCTCGCAGCGGTCGCTGCTCGGGCCCTAATAATAATAATAATAATAATTTTTACAAAAACAATAGGGACCTCGCAGCGGTCGCTGCTCGGGCCCTAATAATAATAATAATTTTTACAAAAACAATAGGGACCTCGCAGCGGTCGCTGCTCGGGCCCTAATAATAATAATAATAAGAATAATAATTTTTACAAAAACAATAGGGACCTCGCAGCGGTCGCTGCTCGGGCCCTAATAATAATAATAATAATAATAATAATAATAATAATAATAATAATAATAATTTTTACAAAAACAATAGGGACCTCGCAGCGGTCGCTGCTCGGGCCCTAATAATAATTTTTACAAAAACAATAGGGACCTCGCAGCGGTCGCTGCTCGGGCCCTAATAACTAGAGCTGCGAGCAGCTATAAAGGGCCCTCGCAGCCCGGGCCACGTTGGGGTCCTTGCACGTTGGGGTACTTGCACATTGGGGTACTGGCACGTTGGGGTACTGGCATATTGGAAGCAAAATTTCTTTGAAAATGGCATAATAAACGTTTACATGTAGAATATTTTTTTGCCAGTGTGTGTGTCAAGCTCAACGGGTTTTGGTGATTGTTAAGACCTGCAAAAATCAGCGTCCTTTTTTATTTTTAGGCAATGAGTTGCCCTGATTGGTATTTTTTTGTAAAAGTGTATATACACATCATCGCTCGTTGTACTCATTGCACAATGTTACTTTTATTGTCCAAAGGGGCAATCAAAAATGAATAAAACAAAATGGAAACGTACATACGTTTGGATCGGTGTGAAGCCAGTGAACAATTTGAGTGGTGGAAACTAAAAGAATATTCATAAATGACTTAGTTATCACACTTAGAATGAGTGTACATTTTTTGTACAAAATACCGTATGTGGGGTATTTTTTATTTTTTTATATATAAGCCTCAAGGGCTAGGTGGCGCTGTATTTATAACTGAATGTTGTCATAGAGATACCTTCAGGCCTTGATTATAAGCATACATGTCAAGTGTGGGATTTTTTTTGGAGCATGTACCGTGGAGTTATTAAGCATATCCTTCATTCACAATATTGCTTTTAATGTCCATAGAGGCTATCAAAAATAAATAAAAATATATATATGTTTGGATAAGTCTGATGCCAGTGAACATTTTGAGTGGTGGAAACTAAAAGAATATTCATAAATGACTTAGTTATCACACTTAGAATGAGTTTACATTTTTTGTACAAAATACCGTATGTGGGGTATTTTTTTTCATGCCTCAAGGGCTAGGTGGCGCTGCATATATAACTGAATGTTGTCATAGAGATAACTTCAGGCCTTGACGATAAACATACATGTCAAGTTTGGGATTTTTTGGAGCATGTACCGGGGAGTTATCAAGCATATCCTTTTTCATTGCGAAACACACATTTTGATGCCCCGCCCTCATCATATAGTATTTCGAAAAGTCAAAATTTTTCCCCCTGTCGTTGGCTCAGGTCTTGACATGGTCCAGGCCAAGTCTTAACTCAGTCGGATGAAACGTGTAGGAGAAGTGGGCAAAAGTCTGCCCCCTGTGAATGTGCAAAAATCGTCAAAAATGGGACATTCAAAAATTCATAGCTCACTTCCTGTTCATTTTAGCATATGGGTACAAGAGACTTTTTTGTAGGTCTTGAGCTCCCTCATACACCTAAAAATATTCGTCGTTCTTGCTTAAACGTACAACCGGGGCTGCTTCGTTAAAAATTTCGAGGGGGCGCTATTGAGTCATTTTTTTAAAAATAGCACAATCAACAATAAAATATTGCTCATTTTACCAGGCCAGATGTGTGTGCCAAGTTTCAGGAGTTTCTGTGCATGTTTAGACCCTCAAAACTGGCGTTGTTTTCTTGGCGAACAGCGCTTAGCCACGCCCACAGCAATTCGCGAAAACTCACAAACTTCGTGTTGTGACATCATGAAGGCAGAAACCCTCATCTGAGCAAATATGAGGTAGGTCCAGTTAACGTGTTTGGAGAAAAACGTAGAAGAAAATTCGTAAGAAAAAAAATTGCCACGAGGTGGCGCTATCAGTTAGATGAAATGTAAGTTAGTAGATGTCTTTAGAGCTGGACTCTCATCAAATGTGTGAAATTTTGAGAAGATAGGATCATCTCGGTCAGGTTAATGCAGCTTTTATTGTCACGAAAAATCTTCAGACTTTGCGTCACCGTAGCGGCCACGCCCTTTGGCGAAAAGTTACAATATTCGGTGTGGGGCATCATCAACATCTTAAGGCTTTTCTGACCAATTTTCAACTGGATCCCTTCAACGAGCTCAGCACAGTAGCTAAAAACGTAAAGTATGACATTTATTGTAACCACTAGGTGGCGCTATATGTAGAACTGAATTTTGTCATATAGATGTTTTCAGGCCGTGACTATTACGTTGCCTGAGAAGTTTGAGATTTTTTGGAGCTTGTACATGGGAGTTATTCAGCATTTGCTCTTTCTGGACAAATGAAATTTTAAAGGCAATATTTGATGCCCCGCCCCCGTCATATAGTATTTCGAAAAGGCAAGACTTTTTGCCCAGCTGTTCTCTTAGCTCTTGAGATGATAAATGCCAAGTTTGAAGTCAATGGGATGAAAAATGTTTGCATAGGGGGAAAAAGCATGACCACAGTGAATGTGCCAAAATAGGCCAAAATTGGACATTAAAAAATTCATAGCTCACTTCCTGTACATTTTAGCTACATGGTCCCAATAGACTTTTTTGTGCGTCTCGGGGTGCTACACGTGCCTGCCAATTTTCGTTGCTCTAGCTCAAACGTGCCGGGCTTGGTTTTTATTTTTCTATGTTAGGGGGCGCTATAGAGTCGCGTTGTTATAACGACTTCATAATATCAAATCTTTCGCCGGACCTGAGGAGTGTGCAAAGTTCGGTGAGTTTTCGTGAATATTTAGGTACCCAAAATCGCGATTGTTTGCGGAGAATAAAGAAGAAGAAGAATAACTAGAGCTGCGAGCAGCTATAAAGGGCCCTCGCAGCCCGGGCCACGTTGGGGTCCTTGCACGTTGGGGTACTTGCACGTTGGGGTACTGGCACGTTGGGGTACTGGCATATTGGAAGCAAAATTTCTTTGAAAATGGCATAATAAATGTTTACATGTAGAATATTTTTTTTTCCAGTGTCTGTCAAGCTCAACGGATTTTGGTGATTGTTAAGACCTGCAAAAATCAGCGTCCTTATTTATTTTTAGGCAATGAGTTGCCCTGATTGGTATTTTTTTGTAAAAGTGTATATACACATCATCGCTCGTTGTACTCATTGCACAATGTTTACTTTTATTGTCCAAAGGGGCAATCAAAAATGAATAAAACAAAATGGAAACGTACATACGTTTGGATCGGTGTGAAGCCAGTGAACAATTTGAGTGGTGGAAACTAAAAGAATATTCATAAATGACTTAGTTATCACACTTAGAATGAGTGTACATTTTTTGTACAAAATACCGTATGTGGGGTATTTTTTTAATTTTTTTTATATAAGCCTCAACGGCTCGGTGGCGCTGTATTTAACTGAATGTTGTCATAGAGATACCTTCAGGCCTTGATTATAAGCATACATGTCAAGTGTGGGATTTTTTGGAGCATGTATCGGGGAGTTATTAAGCATATCCTTTTTCAGTGCGAAACACAAATTTTGATGCCCCGCCCTCATCATATAGTATTTCCAAAAGTCAAGATTTTTCCGTCTGTTGTTGGCTCAGGTCTTGGCATGGTCCAGGTCAAGTCATAAGTCAGTCGGATAAAACGTGTAGGAGAAGTGGGCAAAAGTATGCCCTCTGAAAATGTGCAAAAATCGTAAAAAATGGGACATTCAAAAATTCGTAGCTCACTTCCTGTTCATTTTAGCATATGGGTCCAAGAGACTTTTTTGTAGGTCTTTGGCTCCCTCATACACGTAAAAATCTTCGTAGATCTTGCTTAAACGTACAATCGGGGCTGCTTCGTTAAAAAAATCTAGGGGGCGCTATTGAGTCATTTTTGTAAAAATAGCACAATCAACAATAAAATATTGTTCATTTTACCAGGCCAGATGTGTGTGCCAAGTTTCATGAGTTTCTGCGCATGTTTAGACCCTCAAAACTGGCGTTGTTTTCTTGGCGAACAGTGCTTAGCCACGCCCACAGCGATTCGCGAAAACTCACAAACTTCGTGTTGTGACATCATGAAGGCCGAAACCCTCATCTGAGCAAATATGAGGTTGGTCCAGTTAACGTGTTTGGAGAAAAACGTAGAAGAAAATTCGTAAGAAAAAAAATTGCCACTAGGTGGCGCTATCAGTAAGTTGAAATATAAGTTCATAGATGTCTTTTGGGCTGGACTCTCATCAAATGTGTGAAATTTTGAGAAGATAGGATCATCTCGGTCAAGTTAATGCAGCTTTTATTTTCACGAAAAATCTTCAGATTTTGCGTCACCGTAGCGGCCACGCCCTTTGGCGAAAAGTTACAATATTCGGTGTGGGGCATGATCAACATCTTTAGGCTTTTCTGACCAACTTTCAAATGGATCCCTTCAACAAGCTCAGCACAGTAGCTAAAAACGTAAAGTATGACATTTATTGTAACCACTAGGTGGCGCTATATGTATAACTGAATTTTATCATATAGATGTTTTCAGGCCGTGACTATTACGTTGCCTGAGAAGTTTGAGATTTTTTGGAGCTTGAACATGGGAGTTATTAAGCATTTGCTCTTTCTGGACAAATGAAATTTTAAAGGCAATATTTGATGCCCCGCCCCCGTCATATAGTATTTCAAAAAGGCAAGATGTTTTGCCCAGTTGTTCTCTCAGGTCTTGAGATGATAAATGCCAAGTTTGAAGTAAATTGGATGAAAAATGTTTGCAAAGTGGAAAAAAGCATGACCACAGTGAATGTGCCAAAATAGGCCAAAATTGGACATTAAAAAATTCATAGCTCACTTCCTGTACATTTTAGCTACATGGTCCCAATAGACTTTTTTGTGCGTCTCGGGGTGCTACACGTGCCTGCCAATTTTTGTGGCTCTAGCTCAAACGTGCCGGGCTTGGTTTTTATTTTTCTACGCTAGGGGGCGCTATCGAGTCGCATTGTTATGACGACTTAATAATATCAAATTTTTCGCCGGGCCTGAGGAGTGTACAAAGTTCGGTGAGTTTTCGTGAATGTTTAGGTACCCAAAATCGCGATCGTTTGCGGAGAATAAAGAAGAAGAAGAAGAAGAAGAATAATAACTAGAGCTGCGAGCAGCTATAAAGGGCCCTCGCAACCCGGGCCACGTTGGGGTATTTGCACGTCGGGGTACTGGCATGTTGGGGTACTGTCAAATAGGAAACCATCTAAATTGTAAACGTTTTTGCCATGCTTTGTGTTTTTAAAGTTTCATGGAAAGGCCAAAAACGATGCACAATTAACAAAATAAAATCAAAATGGATTGGCACATGGCTATATAGAATACTTTTTGAATATATTCGGCATGCCTGCCAATATTCACACATCTAGCTGAATCATATAATCGGAAAGACTTCATAAAAATGTCTAGAGGGCGCTATTGAGCCATTTATTACAAATAGCACAACAAATCTCTAAATAAAATATTCATGTTCTAGACAGGTCTGGTGCGTGTGCAAAGTTTTGTGAGTTTTCACCCATATTTAGACTCTCAAAAAAGCATTTTTCTTCACAAACAATGCATGGCTACAGCAAAGGCGTGTGACAAAATAAAAAAATTCAATAACTTTTCATCTTAAATATCTTAAGATGAAACACGCCAAAGAATGAAGACGATCTGATAAGTTCTGTTGAAAATATGACCCCTATAAAAGGCCCCAAAAAATGGCTACAAATACCAAAGTAAATCAAAATGGCAGACTTCCTTTTTGATTCAGCATATGGCTTTAGAAACCTTTTTGTAAGTCTTAGGCTGATAGGTATCCCAATTTTTACAAATCTAGCTGAATCATAAAACACAAAACATTTGCAAAAGCTTCATAAAAATGTCTAGAGGGCGCTATTGAACCATTTATTGCAAATTGAATAAGAAATCTCTAAAATATTCATGCTGATGACAAGCCTGATGTGTGTGTAAAGTTTCATGAGTTTTTGCACATGTTTAGACCAAAAAAAAAAAGTAACATTTTACTTGGCAAACAATGCATCGCCATGACAACGGCGTGCGACAAAATAAATAACTTTCGATAACTTTGCATCTTAAACATCTTAAGATGAAGCACACCAAGTTTAAAGACAGTCGGATAAATTTTGTAGGAGGAGTTCGTTAAAATATGACCCCTAAAAAAGGCCACAAAAAATGGCTACAAATCCCAACGTAAATCAAAATGGTGGACTTCCTGATTGGTTTAGCATATTGCTCCAAGAGACTTTTTTTGTACATCCTGAGCTCTTATGTTTGCCTGCAAATTATCATAGCTTTAGGTGTTTAATCAAAACGCAAAATATGGTGTGCAATTCCCATGCATTGCTATGGCAACAGCGTGTGACAAAATAAAAAACTTTCGATTACTTTGCATCTTAAACATCTTAAGATGAAACATACCAAGTTTGAAGACAGTCGGATAAATTTTGTAGGAGGGGTTCGTTAAAATATGACCCCTGAAAAAGGCCACAAAAAATGGCAACAAATCCCATCATAAATCAAAATGGCGGACTTCCTGTTTGGTTTAGCCCAAGGTTCCAAGAGACTTTTTTGTACATCGTGGGCTCTTATGTATGCCTGCAAATTATCATAGCGCTAGGTGAAACGTACAACCGGGAATGCTTAGTTAAAGAGGAGTTTTTTAGCTCAAAATGTGATGCCCGGCCCCTGGGGGACTTCCTGTTGCGTTTAGCACATGGCACCAAGAGACATTTTTGTAGATCCTGGGCTGTTACATATGTCTACAATTTTTCGTCACTCTAGCTGCTTCGTACAACTGGGAATGCTTCATTAAGAAGGATTTTTTTCCTTTGCAAAAAGTGCATGCCACGATAACAGCATGTGACGAAATAAAAAACTTTCAATAACTTTTCATTTTCAACATCTTAAGATGAATCACACCAAGTTTGAAGATGATCGGATAAACTCTGTAGGAGGAGTTTGTTAAAATATGACCCCTATGAAATGGCCAAAAAAAATGGCAACACATTCCAAAGTAAATCAAAATGGCGGACGTCCTGTTAGGTTTAGCATATGGTTCAAAAAGAGTTTTTTGTAAATCGAGGCCTGTTATATACCTCTACAAATTTTGGTAACTCTAGGTGAAACGTACAGCCGGGTATGCTTTGTTAAAGAGGAGTTTTTTTTAGCTCAAAATGTGATGCCCGGCCCCTGGGGGACTTCCTGTTGGGTTTAGCACAGGGCACCAGGAGACTTTTTTGTACATCTTGGGCTGTTACATATGTCTACAAATTTTCGTAGCTCTAGCTGCTTCGTACAACTGGCAATGCTTCTTTAAGGATATTTTTTTTCCTTTGCAAACAGTGCATGCCATGACAACAGCGTGCGACGAAATACAAAGCTTTCAATAACTTTTCATCTTCAACATCTTAAGATGAATCACACCAAGTTTGAAGATGATCGGATAAACACTGTAGGAGGAGTTCGTTAAAATAAGACTCCAATGAAATGGCCAAAAAAATGGCAACACGTTCCAAAATAAATCAAAATGGTGGACTTCCTGTTAGGTTTAGCATATGGTTCAAAAAGAGTTTTTTGTAGGTCATAGCCTGTTACATATGTGTACCAATTTTCGTAGCTCTAGATTAAACGTACAACCGGCAATGCCTCGTGAAGTAAGAATTTTTAAACTCTAAATTTGATGCGCCGCCGCCGTCATATAGTATATCAAAAACTTTTCATTTTTCACAATGATGTTGTCCCAGGTGTTGAGATGGTACATCCCAAGTTTGAAGTCAATCGGGTTAACCGTGTAGGAGAAGCGGGCAAAAGTATGACCCCTGTAAATGTGCAAAAATTGGCAAAAATTGGACATTTAAATACTCATACCTCACTTTCTGTCTATTTTAGGGTACACACTTCAAAGAGGTTTTTGTTCATTGGGATGTGCTACAGGTGCCACACAATTTTCATAGCCGTCGGACAATCGTAGCGGGACAGGGATCCGTTTAACCTATGTAGGGGGCGCTAAGGAGCCATTTTTCTGTTATCATGTATGGCGACTTTAAAATATCAAATTTTTCGCCAGGCCTGATGTGCGTGTAAAGTTTGGTGAGTTTTCGGTCACGTTTAGTGTCTCAAAAATGCGATTGTTTGCGGAGAATAATAATAATAAGAATAAGAATAAGAAGAATTCCTACAAAAACAATGGGGCCTCGCAGCGGCACCGCCGCCGCCGCTGCTCGGGCCCTAATAATAATAATAATAATAATAATAATAATAATAATAATTTTTACAAAAACAATAGGGACCTCGCAGCGGTCGCTGCTCGGGCCCTAATAATAATAACTAGAGCTGCGAGCAGCTATAAAGGGCCCTCGCAGCCCGGGCCACGTTGGAGTCCTTGCACGTTGGGGTACTTGCACGTTAGGGTACTGGCACGTTGGGGTACTGGCACGTTGGGGTACTGGCATATTGGAAGCAAAATTTCTTTGAAAATGGCATAATAAACGTTTACATGTAGAATATTTTTTTTGCCAGTGTGTGTCAAGCTCAACGGGTTTTGGTGATTGTTAAGACCTGCAAAAATCAGCGTCCTTTTTTATTTTTAGGCAATGAGTTGCCCTGATTGATATTTTTTGTAAAAGTGTATATATACATCATCGCTCGTTGTACTCATTGCACAATGTTACTTTTATTGTCCAAAGGGGCAATCAAAAATGAATAAAACAAAATGGAAACGTACATACGTTTGGATCGGTGTGAAGCCAGTGAACAATTTGAGTGGTGGAAACTAAAAGAATATTCAGAAATGACTTAGTCATCACACTTAGAATGAGTTTCAATTTTTTTGTACAAAATACCGTATGTGGGTTTTTTTTTTTATATAAGCCTCAAGGGCTAGGTGGCGCTGTATTTATAACTGAATGTTGTCATCGAGATACCTTCAGGCCTTGATTATAAGCATACATGTCAAGTGTGGGATTTTTTTGGGAGCATGTACCGTGGAGTTATTAAGCATATCCTTCATTCACGATATTGCTTTTAATGTCCACAGAGGCTATCAAAAATAAAAAAATATATATATATGTTTGGATAAGTCTGATGCCAGTGAACATTTTGAGTGGTGGAGACTAAAAGAATATTCATAAATGACTTAGTTATCACACTTAGAATGAGTTTACATTTTTTGTACAAAATACCGTATGTGGGGTATTTTTTTTTTATGCCTCAAGGGCTAGGTGGCGCTGCATATATAACTGAATGTTGTCATAGAGATAGCTTCAGGCCTTGACGATAAACATACATGTCAAGTTTGGGATTTTTTGGAGCATGTACCGGGGAGTTATTAAGCATATCCTTTTTCAGTGCGAAACACAAATTTTGATGCCCCGCCTTCATCATATAGTATTTCGAAAGGTCAAGATTTTTCCCCCTGTCGTTGGCTCAGGACTTGACATGGTCCAGGTCAAGTCTTAACTCAGTCAGATGAAACGTGTAGGAGAAGTGGGCAAAAGTCTGCCCCCTGTGAATGTGCAAAAATTGTCAAAAATGGGACATTCAAAAATTCGTAGCTCACTTCCTGTTCATTTTAGCATATGGGTCCAAGAGACTTTTTTGTAGGTCTTGGGCTCCCTCATACACCTAAAAATATTCGTCGTTCTTGCTTAAACGTACAACCGGGGCTGCTTGGTTAAAAACTTCTAGGGGGCGCTATTGAGTCATTTTTGTAAAAATAGCACAATCAACAATAAAATATTGCTCATTTTACCAGGCCAGATGTGTGTGCCAAGTTTCATGAGTTTCTGTGCATGTTTAGACCCTCAAAACTGGCGTTATTTTCATGGCGAACAGCGCTTAGCCACACCCACAGCAATTCGCGAAAACTCACAAACTTCGTGTTGTGACATCATGAAGGCCGAAACCCTCATCTGAGCAAATATGAGGTAGGTCCAATTAACGTGTTTGGAGAAAAACGTAGAAGAAAATTCGTAAGAAAAAAAATTGCCACTAGGTGGCGCTATCAGTTAGATGAAATCTAAGTCAGTAGATGTCTTTAGGGCTGGACTCTCATCAAATGTGTGAAATTTTGAGAAGATAGGATCATCTCGGTCAAGTTAATGCAGCTTTTATTTTCACGAAAAATCTTCAGACTTTGCGTCACCGTAGCGGCCACGCCCTTTGGCGAAAAGTTACAATATTCGGTGTGGGGCATGATCAACATCTTAAGGCTTTTCTGACCAATTTTCAAATGGATCCCTTCAACAAGCTCAGCACAGTAGCTAAAAACGTAAAGTATGACATTTATTGTAACCACTAGGTGGCGCTATATGTATAACTGAATTTTATCATATAGATGTTTTCAGGCCGTGACTATTACGTTGCCTGAGAAGTTTGAGATTTTTTGGAGCTTGTACATGGGAGTTATTCAGCATTTGCTCTTTCTGGACAAATGAAATTTTAAAGGCAATATTTGATGCCCCGCCCCCGTCATATAGTATTTCGAAAAGGCAAGACTTTTTGCCCAGCTGTTCTCTTAGCTCTTGAGATGATAAATGCCAAGTTTGAAGTCAATGGGATGAAAAATGTTTGCATAGGGGGAAAAAGCATGACCACAGTGAATGTGCCAAAATAGGCCAAAATTGGACATTAAAAAATTCATAGCTCACTTCCTGTACATTTTAGCTACATGGTCCCAATAGACTTTTTTGTGCGTCTCGGGGTGCTACACGTGCCTGCCAATTTTCGTTGCTCTAGCTCAAACGTGCCGGGCTTGGTTTTTATTTTTCTATGTTAGGGGGCGCTATAGAGTCGCGTTGTTATAACGACTTCATAATATCAAATTTTTCGCCGGACCTGAGGAGTGTGCAAAGTTCGGTGAGTTTTCGTGAATATTTAGGTACCCAAAATCGCGATTGTTTGCGGAGAATAAAGAATAATAATAATCATATAATCGGAAAGACTTCATAAAAATGTCTAGAGGGCGCTATTGAAGCATTTATTGCAAATTTAATAAGAAATCCCTATGCTTATGCTTATGACAAGCCTGATGTGTGTGTAAAGTTTCATGAGTTTTTGCACATGTTTAGACCAAAAAAAAAAAAAAGCAGCATTTTACTTGGCAAACAATGCATCGCCATGAAACGGCGTGGGACAAAATAAATAACTTTCGATAACTTTGTATCTTAAACATCTTAAGATGAAGCACACCAAGTTTGAAGACAGTCGGATAAATTTTGTAGGAGGAGTTCGTTAAAATATGACCCCTAAAAAAGGCCACAAAAAATGGCTACAAATCCCAACGTAAATCAAAATGGCGGACTTCCTGTTTGTTTTGGAAGATGGTTCCAAGAGACTATTTTGTACATCGCCTCTAAATTATCATAGCGCTAGGTGAAACGTACAACCGGGAATGCTTCGTTAAAGAGGAGTTTTTTACCTCAAAATGTGATGACCGGCCCTTACGGGACTTCCTGTTGCGTTTAGCACATGGCACCAAGAGACTTTTTTGTACATTGTGGGCTGTTAAATTTGTCTCAAAATTTTCGTAGCTCTCGCTGCTTCGTACAACTGTGAATGCTTCATTAAGAGGGAATTTTTTCCTTTGCAAACTGTGCATGCCACGGCAACAGCGTGCGACGAAATAAAAAGCTTTCAATAACTTTTCATCTTCAACATTTTAAGATGAATCACACCAAGTTTGGAGATGATCGGATAAACTCTGTAGGAGGAGTTCGTTAAAATAAGACCCCTATGAAATGGCCCAAAAAATGGCAACACGTTCCAAAGTAAATCAAAATGGCGGACTTCCTGTTCGGTTTAGCATATGGTTCAAAAAGAGTTTTTTGTACCTTGAGGGCTGTTACATATGTCTTCAAATGTTGGTAACTCTAGGTGAAATGTACAGCCGGGAATGCTTCATTAAATAAGAATTTTGAAACACAAAATTTGATGCCTCGCCTCTGGCGGATTTCCTGTTAGGTTTAGCATATGGTTCAAAAAGAGTTTTTTGTAGATCATAGTCTGTTACATATGTGTACCAATTTTCGTGGCTCTCAATTAAACGTACCACGGCAATGCTTTGTTAAGTAAGAATTTTGAAACTGTAAATTTGATGCCCCGCCACCGTCATATAGTATGTCAAAAACTTTAGATTTTTTACCATGATGTTGTCCCAGGTGTTGAGATGGTACAGCCCAAGTTTGAAGTCAATCGGGTTAACCGTGTAGGAGAAGCGGGCAAAAGTATGACCCCTGTAAATGTGCAAAAATGGGCCAAAATTGGACATTCAAATACTCATACCTCACTTCCTGTCTATTTTAGGGTACACATATCAAAGAGGTTTTTGTTCATCTGGATGTGCTACAGGTGCCACACAATTTTCGTAGCCATAGGACAATCGTAGCGGGACAGGGATCCGTTAAACCTATGTAGGTGGCGCTACAGAGCCATTTTTCTGTTATCACGTATGGCGACTTTAAAATATCAAATTTTTCGCCAGGCCCGATCTCCGTGTAAAGTTTGGTGAGTTTTCGTTCATGTTTAGTGCCTCAAAAATGTGGTTGTTTGCGGAAAAGAATAATAACAAAGAAAAAGAAGAAGAAGAACTAGAGCTGCGAGCAGCTATAAAGGGCCCTCGCAACCCGTGCCACGTTGGGGTATTTGCACGTCGGGGTACTGGCACGTTAGGGTACTGTTTCATAAGAAACCGTCTAAATTGTAAATGTTTTGCCATTCTTTTTGTGTTTGTTCACATTGCTATGGAATGCTTTGTCGAGGTATTCGGCTGATAGGTATGCCTCCCAATATTCACACATCTAGCTGAATCATATAAAAAAAAAAATTCTTTGCAAACAATGCATCGCTACAGCAAAGGCGTGCCACGTTGGGGTACTTGCACGTCGGGATACTGGCACGTTGGGGTACTGTCAAATAGGACAAGGACCATCTAAAATGTTTTTGACAAGCCTTGTGTGTGCAAAGTTTAATCAAAACGCAAAATATGGTGCGCAATTCCCAAAATAAATTCAAAATGGCGGACTTCCTTTTAGGTTTAGCATACGGCTACAGAATACTTTTTGTAGGTCTTAAGCTAATAGGTATGCCTCCCAGTTTTCACAAATCTAGGTCAAGTCATCTTTAGTTGTGTATCGCTTGAATCATACAATTGGAAATGCTCCATAAAAATGCATAGAGGGCGCTATTGAGCACAACGTTGGGTTACTTGCACGTCAGGGTACTGGCACGTTGGGGTACTTTGTCTGTGCAAAGTTTAATGAAGGAGGCCAAAAATTATGTATAATTCCCAAAATAAAATCAAAATAGCGGACTTCCTCTTTGGTTTGGCAAATGGCTACATAATACTTTTTTGTAGGTCTAGCATAATCATACAATCGGAAATGCTTCATAAAAATGTCTAGAGGGCGCTATTTATTGCAAATTGCACAATAAATCTCTGAAAATTCATGTTCATGACAAGTCTGATGTGTTTGCAAAGTTTCATGAGTTTTCATGTGTATAAAAAAAAAAAAAGCAGCACTTGACAACTGTTACATGGAACAAGGACCATTTAAAATGTTAGTTTTTTCCATGCCTTGTCTGTGCAAAGTTGAATGAAAAAGGCCAAAAATGATGTATAATTCCCAAAATAAAATCAAAATAGCGGACTTCCTCTTTGGTTTGGCAAATGGCTACATAATACTTTTTTGTAGGTCTAGCATAATCATACAATCGGAAATGCTTCATAAAAAGGTCTAGAGGGCGCTATTTATTGCAAATTGCACAATAAATCTCTGAAAATTCATGTTCATGACAAGTCTGATGTGTTTGCAAAGTTCCATGAGTTTTCATGTGTATAAAAAAAAAAAAGCAGCACTTGACAAACAATGCATTGCTATGGCAACAGCGTGTTACAAAATAAAAAACTTTCGATTACTTTGCATCTTAAACATCTTAAGATGAAACACACCAAGTTTGAAGACAGTCGGATAAATTTTGTAGGAGGGGTTCGTTAAAATATGACCCCTGAAAGTTTTTCCTTGCCCGGTTGGAGGGTTAGATCAGGGGATGTCGCAACTTGTTTGTGGTTAAGTGCTACAGAAGTAAATGTGTCTTAACAACCTCATGATTGAATGTGTTTTCAATTCTCTAGGATGTGATTGGATTGTATCAATTAAATGTTCTTATAACTGATTCAGTGAGTAGTAAAAATAGTGTGTCAAGTATAATGACATGAAATATAAGGAATACAAAAAACAAAACAAGAACCCTCTAAATTACACATTTTGTTCCAGGCTTTATGTGCGTGCATAGTTTGAGTATACACCTAGGTTTAGGCCAGGAGTGTTCAAACCTTTTGCAAAGAGGGCCGGGTATGGTAAGGTGAAAATGTGTGGGGCCTAATCAACCATTTAGTTTAGCCTGACATAATTTTTTACATGCATATGTAAATATATATATGTGGACAAATGTGTACATATGTCTACAAATTTTTGTAGCTCGAGCTGCTTCGTCCACCTGGGAACGCTGCATTAAGAAGGATTTTTTTTTCCTTTGCCAACAGTGCATGCCACGACAACAGCGTGCGACGAAATAAAAAGCTTTCAATAACTTTTCATCGTCAACATCTTAAGATGAATCACACCAAGTTTGAAGATGATCGGATAAACTCTGTAGGAGGAGTTCGTTAAAATAAGACCCCTATGAAATGGCCAAAAAAATGGCAACATGTTCCAAAGTAAATCAAAATGGCAGACTTCCTGTTAGGTTTAGCATATGGTTCAAAAAGAGTTTTTTGTACCTCGAGGGCTGTTACATATGTCTTCAAATTTTGGTCACTCTAGGTGAAACGTACAGCCGGAAATGCTTCATTAAGTAAAAATTTTGAAATGCAAAATTTGATGCCCTGCCTCTGGCGGACTTCCTGTTAGGTTTAGCATATGGCACCAACAGGCTTTTTTTGTAGATCATAGTCTGTTACATATGTGTACCAATTTTCGTAGCTCTAGATTAAACGTATAACCGGCAATACTTCAGATGAAACATGCCAAAGAATGAAGACAATCTGATAAGTTTTGTAGAAAATATGAGGCCTATAAAAGGCCCCCAAAAAATGGCTACAAATAGCAAAGTAAATCAAAATGCCGGACTTCCTGTTTGGCTTAGCATATGGTTCTAAAAGACTTTTTTGTACATCGTGGGCTCTTATGTATGCCCCCGAATTATCATAGCGCTAGGTGAAAGGTACAACCGGGAATGCTTCGTTAAAGAGGAGTTTTTTAGCTCAAAAAGTGATGCCCGGCCCTTGCGGGACTTCCTGTTGGGTTTAGCACAAAGCAGCAAGAGACTTTTTTGTACATCGTAGGCTTACATATGTCTACAAATTTTCGTAGCTCTAGCTGCTTCGTACAACTGAGAATTCTTCATTAAGAAGAATTTTTTTCCTTTGCAAACAAGTGCATGCCACGACAACAGCGTGCAGCGAAATAAAAAGCTTTCAATAACTTTTCATCTTCAACATCTTAAGATGAATCACACCAAGTTTGAAGATGATCGGATAAACTCTGTAAGAGGAGTTCGTTAAAATAGGACCCCTATGAAATGGCCAAAAAAATGGGAACACGTTCCAAAGTAAATCAAAATGGTGGACTTTCTGTTAGGTTTAGCATATGGTTCAAAAAGAGTTTTTTGTACCTTGAGGGCTGTTACATATGTCTTTAAATTTTGGTAACTCTAGGTGAAACGTACAGCCGGGAATGCTTCATTAAGTAAGAATTTTGAAACTCAAAATTTGATGCCCCGCCTCTGGCGGACTTCCTGTTGGGTTTAGCATATGGCACCAACAGACTTTTTTGTAGGTCATAGTCTGTTACATATGTGTACCAATTTTCGTAGCTCTAGGTTAAACATACAACCGGCAATACTACGTTTAGTAAGAGTTTTGAAACTCTAAATTTGATGCCCCACCGCCGTCATATAGTATGTCGAAAACTTTAGATTTTTTACCATGGTGTTGTCCCAGGTCTTGAGATGGTACATCCCAAGTTTGAAGTCAATTGGATTAACCGTGTAGGAGAAGCAGGCAAAAGTATGACCCCTGTAAATGTGCAAAAATTGGCCAAAATTGGACATTTAAATACTCATATCTCACTTCCTGTCTATTTTAGGGTACACACATCAAAGAGGTTTTTGTTCATCTGGATGTGCTACAGGTGCCACACAATTTTCATAGCCGTCGGACAATCGTAGCGGGCCAGGGATCTGTTTAACCTATGTAGGTGGCGCTATGGAGCCATTTTTCTGTTATCACCTATGGCGACTTTAAAATATCAAATTTTTCGCCAGGCCTGACGTGTGTGTAAAGTTTGGTGAGTTTTCGTTCACGTTTAGTGTCTCAAAAATGTGATTGTTTGCGGAAAAGAATAATAACAAATAAAAAGAAGAACTAGAGCTGCGAGCAGCTATAAAGGGCCCTCGCAACCCGGGCCACGTTGGGGTATATGCAAGTCGGGGGACTTGCACGTTGGGGTACTGTTAAATAGACAAGGACCATGGAAAATAGAAATGCATTTGCCGTGCCTTGTGTGTAAAAAGGTGCAGTAAAAGGCCAAAAATGATGCACAATTCCCAAAATAAATTCAAAAGTGTGGACTTTCTGATGTGTGTGCAAAGTTTCATGAAAAGTCGCTCGTTTGATATTCAAAACCAGCATCTGTTTATTTGAAAACATTGCATGGCACAGAGATGGTGTGTGATCAAATAAAAAGCTTTTTGATGACTCTTAATGTGGTGTCGCTGTGCAACACATATGTATTCATGACATAGTGAAGTATTGTGACAGTTTTGTAGGGTCCAGCAAACAGTAAATGTGTGACAGTTATTCAAGAAAAAATGTAGCTTTGAAGCAGGCTAACCAATGACATCATCTAAAGGGGAAAAAAGCACATGAGCAAGCATAGGTATAAGTAGAGGAGAAAAAGAGATGAAAGAAGTGCGAGAGATGGAACAGGAGAGGAATGCAGCTGTTTATGTATAGCTGTTGTAACAGGACAGATTAAATAACACTTTAACCTGGGGTTAACAGCGCCCTAGGACAGATAAACTCTTTAGTGTAAAAGTTTTCTGGGACAGATGAATCCCTTGGGGTCAAAGAGTTTGGGTTAGCACATAGTCTGTCTTAGGATAATGTAACCTCCATGGATGAATTAGTCCTAGGACGCTTTGACCTGCGGGCTAAAACTTCAGGGGGGTTAACCTGTCCTGTTATATTGTGATCATCGTCTTCGTGCATGTCCTCAGTGGCTTCTTCTGTCTGTGTGGCAGCATTTGATACATCTGTAGAACAAAAAAGAATGAAGAATCATGTTAGATCTGTGAAGTTTGGTTGTCTTAGGTGTAGTTTACAGAACAGTCGTGTGCATATTTTTAGCATGGTAGTGTCTTAATACAAATGCATATTATGTAATGCACTGTATATGGATATTACAGACGTAATATTTGACGGTGATCTTATATTCATAGTTTTTGCCCGTTAATAAATAATATAGCTAGTAAGTAATAAGACACGCAAAAATGGTATAGTTGAATCCTCTGGGTCAAAAAGCAATGTTTTAGGATTGTGTGATGAAATGATGAATAAAAGTAAGGATACGACAGGTACATAAATGGTTATATATACACACGGACATATATATTTATACAGTATAACAGTGCCGCATGTATTGGTTTTAAGGAAAGAGTTGAAAAGCAGTGTTCAGAAAAAAGCATAAGACGCACAAAGTACCATTTCACTACATGTAATAAGTTGTCAAGTAGACATGTGAATTAAGTGGTTAAGATAGTGGCTACTGTGCAAGTAAGCTTCAATTGTCTCTAAAAGGTTAGCATATGTGTTCTACATGATATCAATGGCTAGACGTGCTCGTGGAGAAACATTACAAACAGAAAAACACACTAAAGGTGCCTTTAACAAACCTGTTAATAAATGAGAACTTAATACATATATGTATGGCATACTGTATATGATTGAGAAAGCTGTTTAGTTTATGTATTGTATACTTACGGAAAAAAGTTGGCAATCTTTGCGTATGGAGATGATTAGAGGGTCTTTATCAAAAGAGAATTTGCTTGTTGATTTGTTCATGTTCTGTAGAAAAGCAAAGGAGTAGAAATAAATACAGTATCATACTTCATAAACATACAAGAAATTTGTAGCTGTATTAACCATTGTTGGTATTTGAAGTGATAATTTAGGAATAGAAGTGTAGTGATTGCAGAATTTATAGAGTGCTTACCTTGTATGACTTTGTAGATGGAAATGTCTTTTGTTGAAAGAGCTCTTTGTTGTCTACTATATATGCAAGGACAAGCATAAGTAGGTGTGGTTATGAAGTACTTGACCATTGAAATAAAGCAGTGGTATCAAATGTATGGACCGTGGTTTGGCTCAGGCCTGCAAAGGGGTTTAATGTGGCACAAGAGATAATCTTGTAAGGTACAAAAAATAATAATAATATAATAGGTATGCCTCTGAGTTTTCACAAATCTAGGTCAAGTCAAGTCATCTTTAGTTATTTTGCGCTTGAATCATCCAATCGGAAATGCTCCATAAAAAATGTATAGAGGGTGCGATTTATTGCAAATTGCACAAGAAATCTCTAAAAATTCATGTTAATGACAAGTCTGATGTGTGTGCAAAGTTTCACGAGTTTTCACACATGTATAGATAAAAAAAAACAAAGCAGCACTTTACTTGGCAACCAATGCATCGCTATAGCAGCAGCGTGCGACAAAATAAAAAACTTTCGATAAATTTGCATCTTAAACATCTTAAGATGAAACACACCAAGTTTGAACACGGTCGGATGAATTTTGTAGGAGGAGTTAAAATATGACCCCTAAAAAAGGCCACAAAAAAGTCTACAAATCCCATCAGAAATCAAAATGGCGGACTTCCTGTTTGGTTTAGCACATGGTTCCAAGAGACTTTTTTGTACATCGTGGGCTCTTATGTATGCCTCTAAATTATCATAGCGCTAGGTGAAACGTACAACCGGGAATGCTTCGTTAAAGAGGAGTTTTTTAGCTCAAAATGTGATGCCCGGCCCCTACGGGACTTCCTGTTGGGTTTAGCACATGGCACCAAGAGACATTTTTGTACATCGTGGGCTGTTACATTTGTCTCCAAATTTTCGTAGCTCTAGCTGCTTCGTACAACTGGGAATGCTTCATTAAGAAGTAATTTTTTCCTTTGCAAACTGTGCATGCCACGGCAACAGCGTGCGACAAAATAAAAAGCTTTCAATAACTTTTCATCTTCAACATCTTAAGATGAATCACACCAAGTTTGGAGATGATCGGATAAACTCTGTAGGAGGAGTTCGTTAAAATAAGACCCCTATGAAATGGCCCAAAAAATGGCAACACGTTCCAAAGTAAATCAAAATGGCGGACTTCCTGTTCGGTTTAGCATATGGTTCAAAAAGAGTTTTTTGTACCTTGAGGGCTGTTACATATGTCTTCAAATATTGGTAACTCTAGGTGAAATGTACAGCCGGGAATGCTTCATTAAGTTAGAATTTTGAAACACAAAATTTGATGCCTCGCCTCTGGCGGACTTCCTGTTAGGTTTAGCATATGGCACCAACAGGCTTTTTTGTAGATCATAGTCTGTTACATATGTGTACCAATTTTCGTAGCTCTAGATTAAACGTACCACCGGCAATGCTTCGTTAAGTAAGAATTTTGAAACTGTAAATTTGATGCCCCGCCACCGTCATATAGTATGTCAAAAACTTTAGATTTTTTACCATGATGTTGTCCCAGGTGTTGAGATGGTACAGCCCAAGTTTGAAGTCAATCGGGTTAACCGTGTAGGAGAAGCGGGCAAAAGTATGACCCCTGTAAATGTGCAAAAATGGGCCAAAATTGGACATTCAAATACTCATACCTCACTTCCTGTCTATTTTAGGGTACACTTATCAAAGAGGTTTTTGTTCATCTGGATGTGCTACAGGTGCCACACAATTTTCGTAGCCATAGGACAATCGTAGCGGGACAGGGATCCGTTAAACCTATGTAGGTGGCGCTACAGAGCCATTTTTCTGTTATCATGTATGGCGACTTTAAAATATCAAATTTTTCGCCAGACCCGATCTGCGTGTAAAGTTTGGTGAGTTTTCGTTCATGTTTAGTGCCTCAATAATGTGGTTGTTTGCGGAAAAGAATAATAACAAAGAAGAAGAAGAAGAACTAGAGCTGCGAGCAGCTATAAAGGGCCCTCGCAACCTGGGCCACGTTGGGGTACTTGCACGTCGGGGTACTGGCACGTTGGGGTACTGTCAAATCGGACAAGGACCATCTAAAATGTTTTTGACAAGCTTTGTGAGTGCAAAAGGCCAAAGATGGTGTGCAATTCCCAAAATAAATTCAAAATGGCGGACTTCCTTTTAGGTTTAGCATACGGCTACAGAATACTTTTTGTAGGTCTTAAGCTAATAGGTATGCCTCCCAGTTTTCACAAATCTAGGTCAAGTCATCTTTAGTTGTGTATCGCTTGAATCATACAATTGGAAATGCTCCATAAAAATGCATAGAGGGCGCTATTGAGCACAACGTTGGTTACTTGCACGTCAGGGTACTGGCACGTTGGGGTACTGTTACATGGAACAAGGACCATTTAAAATGTTAGTTTTTTCCATGCCTTGTTTGTGCAAAGTTTAATGAAAGAGGCCAAAAATGATGTATAATTCCCAAAATAAAATCAAAATAGCGGACTTCCTCTTTGGTTTGGCAAATGGCTACATAATACTTTTTTGTAGGTATTATGCTGATAGGGGTCTGTCCTAATTTTCACAAATCTAGCAGAATCATACAATCGGAAATACTTCATAAAAATGTCTAGAGGGCGCTATTTATTGCAAATTGCACAATAAATCTCTAAAAATTCATGTTCATGACAAGTCTGATGTGTTTGCAAAGTTTCATGAGTTTTCACACATGTATAGATAAAAAAACAAAGCAGCACTTTACTTGGCAAACAATGCATCGCTATAGCAGCAGCGTGCGACAAAATAAAACTTGCGATAACTTTGCATCTTAAACATCTTACGATGAAAGACACCAAGTTTGAAGACGGTCGGATGAACTTTGTACGAGGAGTTCGTTAAAATATGACCCCTGGAAAAGGCCACAAAAAATGGCAACAAATCCCATCGTAAATCAAAATGGCGGACTTCTGTTTGGTTTAGCACATGGTTCCAAGAGACTTTTTTGTACATCGTAGGCTCTTATGTATGCCTGCAAATTATCATCGCGCTAGGTGAAACGTACAACCGGGAATGCTTCGTTAAAGAGGAGTTTTCTAGCTCAAAATGTGATGCCCGGCCCCTGGGGGACTTCCTGTTGGGTTTAGCACATGGCACCAAGAGACTTTTTTGTACATTGTGGGCTGTTACATATGTCTACAAATTTTTGTAGCTCTAGCTACTTCGTACAACTGGGAATGCTTCATTAAGAAAGATTTTTTTCCTTTGCAAAAAGTGCATGCCACGACAACAGCGTGCGACGAAATAAAGAGCTTTCAATAACTTTTCATCCTCAACATCTTAAGATGAGTCACACCAAGTTTGAAGATGATCGGATAAACTCTGTAGGAGGAGTTCGTTAAAATAAGACCCCTACGAAATGGCCCAAAAAATGGCAACACATTCCAAAGTAAATCAAAATGGCGGACGTCCTGTTAGGTTTAGCATATGGTTCAAAAAGAGTTTTTTGTACCTCGAGGGCTGTTATATACCTCTACAAATTTTGGTAACTCTAGGTGAAACGTACAGCCGGGTATGCTTTGTTAAAGAGGAGTTTTTTAGCTCAAAATGTGATGCCCGGCCCCTGGGGGACTTCCTGTTGGGTTTAGCACAGGGCACCAAGAGACTTTTTTGTACATCTTGGGCTGTTACATATGTCTACAAATTTTCGTAGCTCTCGCTGCTTCGTACAAATGGGAATGCTTCTTTAAGGATATTTTTTTTCCTTTGCAAACAGTGCATGCCATGACAACAGCGTGCGACGAAATACAAAGGTTTCAATATCTTTTCATCTTCAACATCTTAAGATGAATCACACCAAGTTTGAAGATGATCGGATAAACACTGTAGGAGGAGTTCGTTAAAATAAGACCCCAATGAAATGGCCAAAAAAATGGCAACACGTTCCAAAATAAATCAAAATGGCGGACTTCCTG
The DNA here is from genome assembly GCF_051991245.1 of Festucalex cinctus. Taxonomy (NCBI): domain Eukaryota; kingdom Metazoa; phylum Chordata; class Actinopteri; order Syngnathiformes; family Syngnathidae; genus Festucalex; species Festucalex cinctus. Next base: position 21,398,837 of record NC_135429.1, on the reverse strand, counting down.
TGAGGTTTAGCATATGGTTCAAAAAGAGTTTTTTGTAGGTCATAGCCTTTTACATATGTGTACAAATTTTCGTAGCTCTAGATTAAACGTACAACCGGCAATGCTTCGTGAAGTAAGAATTTTTAAACTCTAAATTTGATGCGTCGCCGCCGTCATATAGTATATCAAAAACTTTAGATTTTTTACAATGATGTTGTCCCAGGTGTTGAGATGGTCCATCCCAAGTTTGAAGTCAATCGGGTTAACCGTGTAGGAGAAGCGGGCAAAAGTATGACCCCTGTAAATGTGCAAAACTGGGCCAAAATTGGACATTCAGATGATCATACCTCACTTTCTGTCTATTTTAGGGTACACACATCAAAGAGGTTTTTGTTCATCTGGATGTGCTACGGGTGCCACACAATTTTCGTCGCCATAGGACAATCGTAGAGGGACAGGGATCCGTTTAACCTATGTAGGTGGCGCTATGGAGCCATTTTTCTGTTATCATGTATGGCGACTTTAAAATATCAAATTTTTCGCCAGGCCTGATGTGCGTGTAAAGTTTGGTGAGTTTTCGTTCACGTTTAGCGTCTCAAAAATGCGATTGTTTGCGGAGAATAATAATAATAATAATAATAATAATAATAATAATAATAATAAGAATTCCTACAAAAACAATAGGGCCTCGCAGCGGCACCGCCGCCGCCGCTGCTCGGGCCCTAATAATAAGAATTCCTTGAAAAACAATAGGGACCTCGCAGCGGTCGCTGCTCGGGCCCTAATAATAATAAGAATTCCTTCAGGAACAATAGGGACCTCGCAGCGGTCGCTGCTCGGGCCCTAATAATAACTAGAGCTGCGAGCAGCTATAAAGGGCCCTCGCAGCCCGGGCCACGTTGGGGTCCTTGCACGTTGGGGTACTTGCACGTTGGGGTACTGGCACATTGGGGTACTGGCATATTGGAAGCAAAATTTCTTTGAAAATGGCATAATAAACGTTTACATGTAGAATATTTTTTTGCCAGTGTGTGTATCAAGCTCAACGGGTTTTGGTGATTGTTAAGACCTGCAAAAATCAGCGTCCTTTATTTTTAGGCAATGAGTTGCCCTGATTGGTATTTTTTTGTAAAAGTGTATATACACATCATCGCTCGTTGTACTCATTGCACAATGTTACTTTTATTGTCCAAAGGGGCAATCAAAAATGAATAAAACAAAATGGAAACGTACATACGTTTGGATCGGTGTGAAGCCAGTGAACAATTTGAGTGGTGGAAACTAAAAGAATATTCATAAATGACTTAGTTATCACACTTAGAATGAGTGTACATTTTTTGTACAAAATACCGTATGTGGGGCATTTTTTATTTTTTTTTACATAAGCCTCAAGGGCTAGGTGGCGCTGTATTTATAACTGAATGTTGTCATAGAGATACCTTCAGGCCTTGATTATAAGCATACATGTCAAGTGTGGGATTTTTTTTGGAGCATGTACCGTGGAGTTATTAAGCATATCCTTCATTCACGATATTGCTTTTAATGTCCATAGAGGCTATCAAAAATAAATAAAAATATATATATGTTTGGATAAGTCTGATGCCAGTGAACATTTTGAGTGGTGGAAACTAAAAGAATATTCATAAATGACTTCGTTATCACACTTAGAATGAGTTTACATTTTTTGTACAAAATACCGTATGTGGGGTATTTTTTTTTCATGCCTCAAGGGCTAGGTGGCGCTGCATATATAACTGAATGTTGTCATAGAGATAACTTCAGGCCTTGACGATAAACATACATGTCAAGTTTGGGATTTTTTGGAGCATGTACCGGGGAGTTATCAAGCATATCCTTTTTCATTGTGAAACACAAATTTGATGCCCCGCCCTCATCATATAGTATTTCGAAAAGTCAAAATTTTTCCCCCTGTCGTTGGCTCAGGTCTTGACATGGTCCAGGCCAAGTCTTAACTCAGTCGGATGAAACGTGTAGGAGAAGTGGGCAAAAGTCTGCCCCCTGTGAATGTGCAAAAATCGTCAAAAATGGGACATTCAAAAATTCGTAGCTCACTTCCTGTTCATTTTAGCATATGGGTACAAGAGACTTTTTTGGTGGTCTTGGGCTCCCTCATACACCTAAAAATATTCGGCGTTCTTGCTTAAACGTACAACCGGGGCTGCTTCGTTAAAAATTTCGAGGGGGCGCTATTGAGTCATTTTTGTAAAAATAGCACAATCAACAATAAAATATTGCTCATTTTACCAGGCCAGATGTGTGTGCCAAGTTTCAGGAGTTTCTGTGCATGTTTAGACCCTCAAAACTGGCGTTGTTTTCTTGGCGAACAGCGCTTAGCCACGCCTACAGCAATTCGCGAAAACTCACAAACTTCGTGTTGTGACATCATGAAGGCCGAAACCCTCATCTGAGCAAATATGAGGTAGGTCCAGTTAACGTGTTTGGAGAAAAACGTAGAAGAAAATTCGTAAGAAAAAAAATTGCCACTAGGTGGCGCTATCAGTTAGATGAAATGTAAGTTAGTAGATGTCTTTAGAGCTGGACTCTCATCAAATGTGTGAAATTTTGAGAAGATAGGATCATCTCGGTCAAGTTAATGCAGATTTTATTGTCACGAAAAATCTTCAGAATTTGCGTCACCGTAGCGGCCACGCCCTTTGGCGAAAAGTTACAATATTCGGTGTGGGGCATGATCAACATATTAAGGCTTTTCTGACCAATTTTCGACTGGATCCCTTCAACGAGCTCAGCACAGTAGCTAAAAACGTAAAGTATGACATTTATTGTAACCACTAGGTGGCGCTATATGTATGACTGAATTTTGTCATATAGATGTTTTCAGGCCGTGACTATTACGTTGCCTGAGAAGTTTGAGATTTTTTGGAGCTTGTACATGGGAGTTATTCAGCATTTGCTCTTTCTGGAAAAATGAAATTTTAAAGGCAATATTTGATGCCCCGCCCCCGTCATATAGTATTTCGAAAAGGCAAGACTTTTTGCCCAACTGTTCTCTCAGGTCTTGAGATGATAAATGCCAAGTTTGAAGTCAATGGGATGAAAAATGTTTGCATAGGGGGAAAAAGCATGACCACAGTGAATGTGCCAAAATAGGCCAAAGTTGGACATTAAAAAATTCATAGCTCACTTCCTGTACATTTTAGCTACATGGTCCCAATAGACGTTTTTGTGCGTCTCGGGGTGCTACACGTGCCTGCCAATTTTCGTTGCTCTAGCTCAAACGTGCCGGGCTTGGTTTTTATTTTTCTATGCTAGGGGGCGCTATAGAGTCGCGTTGTTATAACGACTTCATAATATCAAATTTTTCGCCGGACCTGAGGAGTGTGCAAAGTTCGGTGAGTTTTCGTGAATATTTAGGTACCCAAAATCGCGATTGTTTGCGGAGAATAAAGAAGAAGAAGAATAATAATAATAATAATAATTTTTACAAAAACAATAGGGACCTCGCAGCGGTCGCTGCTCGGGCCCTAATAATAATAATAATAATAATAATAATAATAATAATTTTTACAAAAACAATAGGGACCTCGCAGCGGTCGCTGCTCGGGCCCTAACTAGAGCTGCGAGCAGCTATAAAGGGCCCTCGCAGCCCGGGCCACGTTGGGGTACTTGCACGTTGGGGTACTTGCACGTTGGGGTACTGGCACGTTGGGGTACTGGCAAGTTTAGGTACGGCACATTGGAAGCAAAATTTCTTTGAAAATGGCATGATAAACCTTGACATGTGGATTTTTTTTTTTTTGTAAAAATACCGTTAAGTTGGTGTATTTTTTTTTATGCCTCTAGGGCTAGGTGGCGCTGTATATATAATGGAATGTTGTCATAGGGATACCTTCAAGCCTTGACTCTAAACATACATGTCAAGTGTGGGATTTTTTTGGAGCATGTACCGTGGAGTTATTAAGCATATCCTTCATTCACGATATTGCTTTTAATGTCCATTAGAGGCTATCAAAAATAAATAAAAAAAAAGTACATGTTTGGATAAGTCTAATGCCAGTGAACATTTTGAGTGGTGGAAAGTAAAAGAATATTCATAAATGACTTAGTTATCACACTTAGAATGAGTTTACATTTTTTGTACAAAATACCGTATGTGGGGTATTTTTTTGTTTTGCCTCAAGGGCGAGGTGGCGCTGCATATATAACTGAATGTTGTCATAGAGATACCTTCAGGCCTTGACGATAAACATACATGTCAAGTTTGGGATTTTTTGGAGCATGTATCGGGGAGTTATTAAGCATATCCTTTTTCAGTGCGAAACACAAATTTTGATGCCCCGCGCTCATCATATAGTATTTCCAAAAGTCAAGATTTTTCCGTCTGTTGTTGGCTCAGGTCTTGGCATGGTCCAGGTCAAGTCATAAGTCAGTCGGATAAAACATGTAGGAGAAGTGGGCAAAAGTATGCCCCCTGAAAATGTGCAAAAATCGTCAAAAATGGGACATTCAAAAATTCGTACCTCACTTCCTGTTCATTTTAGCATATGGGTCCAAGAGACTTTTTTGTAGGTCTTTGGCTCCCTCATACACGTAAAAATTTCCGTAGATCTTGCTTAAACGTAGAATCGGGGCTGCTTCGTTAAAAATTTCTAGGGGGCGCTATTGAGTCATTTTTGTAAAAATAGTACAATCAACAATAAAATATTGTTCATTTTACCAGGCCAGATGTGTGTGCCAAGTTTCATGAGTTTCTGCGCATGTTTAGACCCTCAAAACTGGCGTTGTTTTCTTGGCGAACAGTGCTTAGCCACGCCCACAGCGATTCGCGAAAACTCACAAACTTCGTGTTGTGACATCATGAAGGCCGAAACCCTCATCTGAGCAAATATGAGGTTGGTCCAGTTAACGTGTTTGGAGAAAAATGTACAAGAAAATTCGTAAGAAAAAAAATTGCCACTAGGTGGCGCTATCAGTAAGATGAAATATAAGTTCGTAGATGTCTTAAGGGCTGGACTCTCATCAAATGTGTGAAATTTTGAGAAGATAGGATCATCTCGGTCAAGTTCATGCAGCTTTTATTGTCACGAAAAATTTTCGGACTTTGCGTCACCGTAGCGGCCACGCCCTTTGGCGAAAAGTTACAATATTCGGTGTGGGGCATGATCAACATCTTAAGGCTTTTCTGACCAATTTTCAACTGGATCCCTTCAACGAGCTCGGCACAGTAGCTAAAAACGTAAAGTATGACATTTATTGTTACCACTAGGTGGCGCTATATGTATAACTGAATTTTATCATATAGATGCTTTCAGGCCGTGACTATTACGTTGCCTGAGAAGTTTGAGATTTTTTGGAGCTTGAACATGGGAGTTATCACACTTAGAATGAGTTGACATTTTTTGTACAAAATACCGTATGTGGGGTATTTTTTTTTCACGCCTGAAGGGCTAGGTGGCGCTGCATATATAACTGAATTTTGTCATAGAGATACCTTCAGGCTTTGACTATAAACATACATGTCAAGTTTGGGATTTTTTGGAGCATGTACCGGGGAGTTATTAAGCATATCCTTTTTCAGTGCGAAACACAAAATTTGATGCCCCGCCCTCATCATATAGTATTTCCAAAAGTCAAGATTTTTCTGCCTGTAGTTGGCTCAGGTCTTGACATGGTCCAGGTCAAGTCTAAAGTCAGTCGGATGAAATGTGTAGGAGAAGTGGGCAAAAGTATGCCCCCTGAAAATGTGCAAAAATCGTCAAAAATGGGACATTCAAAAATTCATAGCTCACTTCCTGTTCATTTTAGCACATGGGTCCAAGAGACTTTTTTGTAGGTCTTGGACTCCCTCATACACCTAAAAATCTTCGTAGATCTTGCTTAAACGTACAATCGGGGCTGCTTCGTTAAAAATTTCTAGGGGGCGCTATTGAGTCATTTTTGTAAAAATAGGACAATACATGATAAAATATTGCTCATTTTGCCAGGCCAGATGTGTGTGCCAAGTTTCATGAGTTTCTGCGCATGTTTAGACCATCAAAACTAGCGTTGTTTTCTTGGCGAACAGTGCTTAGCCACGCCCACAGCGATTCGCGAAAACTCACAAACTTCGTGTTGTGACATCATGAAGGCCGAAACCCCCATCTGAGCAAATATGAGGTTGGTCCAGTTAACGTGTTTGGAGAAAAATGTACAAGAAAATTCGTAAGAAAAAAAATTGCCACTAGGTGGCGCTATCAGTTAGATGAAATATAAGTTCGTAGATGTCTTTAGGGCTGGACTCTCATCAAATGTGTGAAATTTTGAGAAGATAGGATCATCTCGGTCAAGTTCATGCAGCTTTTATTGTCACGAAAAATCTTCAGAATTTGCGTCACCGTAGCGGCCACGCCCTTTGGCGAAAAGTTACAATATTCGGTGTGGGGCATCATCAACATCTTAAGGCTTTTCTGACCAATTTTCAACTGGATCCCTTCAACGAGCTCAGCACAGTAGCTAAAAACGTAAAGTATGACATTTATTGTAACCACTAGGTGGCGCTATATGTATAACTGAATTTTTTCATATAGGTGTTTTCAGGCCGTGACTATTACGTTGCCTGAGAAGTTTGAGATTTTTTGGAGCTTGTACATGGGAGTTATTCAGCATTTGCTCTTTCTGGACAAATGAAATTTTAAAGGCAATATTTGATGCCCCGCCCCCGTCATATAGTATTTCGAAAACGCAAGATTTTTTGCCTAGTTTTTCTCTTAAGTCTTGAGATGATAAATGCCAAGTTTAAAGTCAATGGGATGAAAAATGTTTGCATAGGGGGAAAAAGTATGACCACAGTGAATGTGCCAAAATAGGCCAAAATTGGACATTAAAAAATTCATAGCTCACTTCCTGTACATTTTAGGAAATGGCTTCCACTGACTTTTTTGTGCGTCTCGTAGTGCTACACGTGCCTGCCAATTTTCGTAGCTCTAGCTCAAACGGGCCGGGATTGGTTTTTATTTTTCTACGCTAGGTGGCGCTATAGAGTCGCGTTGTTATGACAACTACATAATATCAAATTTTTCGCCGGGCCCGAAGAGACTGCAAAGTTTGGTGAGTTTTCGTAAATGTTTAGGCCCTCAAAAATGCGATCGTTTACGGAGAAGAAGAAGAAGAAGAAGAAGAAGAAGAATTCTTACAAAAACAAGAGGGACCTCGCAGCGGTCGCTGCTCGGGCCCTAACTAGAGCTGCGAGCAGCTATAAAGGGCCCTCGCAGCCCGGGCCACGTTGGAGTCCTTGCACGTTGGGGTACTTGCACGTTAGGGTACTGGCACGTTGGGGTACTGGCACGTTGGGGTACTGGCATATTGGAAGCAAAATTTCTTTGAAAATGGCATAATAAACGTTTACATGTAGAATATTTTTTTTTGTCAGTGTGTGTCAAGCTCAACGGGTTTTGGTGATTGTTAAGACCTGCAAAAATCAGCGTCCTTTTTTATTTTTAGGCAATGAGTTGCCCTGATTGGTATTTTTTGTAAAAGTGTATATATACATCATCGCTCGTTGTCCTCATTGCACAATGTTACTTTTATTGTCCAAAGGGGCAATCAAAAATGAATAAAACAAAATGGAAACGTACATACGTTTGGATCGGTGTGAAGCCAGTGAACAATTTGAGTGGTGGAAACTAAAAGAATATTCAGAAATGACTTAGTCATCACACTTAGAATGAGTTTACATTTTTTTGTACAAAATACCGTATGTGGTTTTTTTTTTTATATAAGCCTCAAGGGCTAGGTGGCGCTGTATTTATAACTGAATGTTGTCATCGAGATACCTTCAGGCCTTGATTATAAGCATACATGTCAAGTGTGGGATTTTTTTTGGAGCATGTACCGTGGAGTTATTAAGCATATCCTTCATTCACGATATTGCTTTTAATGTCCACAGAGGCTATCAAAAATAAATAAAAATATATATATGTTTCGATAAGTCTGATGCCAGTGAACATTTTGAGTGGTGGAAACTAAAAGAATATTCATAAATGACTTAGTTATCACACTTAGAATGAGTTTACATTTTTTGTACAAAATACCGTATGTGGGGTATTTTTTTTTTTATGCCTCAAGGGCTAGGTGGCGCTGCATATATAACTGAATTTTGTCATAGAGATAGCTTCAGGCCTTGACGATAAACATACATGTCAAGTTTGGGATTTTTTGGAGCATGTACCGGGGAGTTATTAAGCATATCCTTTTTCAGTGCGAAACACAAATTTTGATGCCCCGCCTTCATCATATAGTATTTCGAAAGGTCAAGATTTTTCCCCCTGTCGTTGGCTCAGGTCTTGACATGGTCCAGGTCAAGTCTTAACTCAGTCAGATGAAACGTGTAGGAGAAGTGGGCAAAAGTCTGCCCCCTGTGAATGTGCAAAAATTGTCAAAAATGGGACATTCAAAAATTCGTAGCTCACTTCCTGTTCATTTTAGCATATGGGTCCAAGAGACTTTTTTGTAGGTCTTGGGCTCCCTCATACACCTAAAAATATTCGTCGTTCTTGCTTAAACGTACAACCGGGGCTGCTTCGTTAAATATTTCGAGGGGGCGCTATTGAGTCATTTTTGTAAAAATAGCACAATCAACAATAAAATATTGCTCATTTTACCAGGCCAGATGTGTGTGCCAAGTTTCAGGAGTTTCTGTGCATGTTTAGACCCTCAAAACTGGCGTTGTTTTCTTGGCGAACAGCGCTTAGCCACGCCCACAGCAATTCGCGAAAACTCAGAAACTTCGTGTTGTGACATCATGAAGGCCGAAACCCTCATCTGAGCAAATATGAGGGACGTCCAGTTAACGTGTTTGGATAAAAACGTAGAAGAAAATTTGTAAGAAAAAAAATTGCCACTAGGTGGCGCTATCAGTTAGATGAAATGTAAGTTAGTAGATGTCTTTAGAGCTGGACTCTCATCAAATGTGTGAAATTTTGAGAAGATAGGATCATCTCGGTCAAGTTAATGCAGCTTTTATTGTCACGAAAAATCTTCAGACTTTGCGTCACCGTAGCGTCCACGCCCTTTGGCGAAAAGTTACAATATTCGGTGTGGGGCATCATCAACATCTTAAGGCTTTTCTGACTAATTTTCAACTGGATCCCTTCAACGAGCTCAGCACAGTAGCTAAAAACGTAAAGTATGACATTTATTGTAACCACTAGGTGGCGCTATATGTATAACTGAATTTTGTCATATAGATGTTTTCAGGCCGTGACTATTACGTTGCCTGAGAAGTTTGAGATTTTTTGGAGCTTGAACATGGGAGTTATTAAGCATTTGCTCTTTCTGGACAAATGAAATTTTAAAGGCAATATTTGATGCCCCGCCCCCGTCATATAGTATTTCAAAAAGGCAAGATGTTTTGCCCAGTTGTTCTCTCAGGTCTTGAGATGATAAATGCCAAGTTTGAAGTCAATTGGATGAAAAATGTTTGCAAAGGGGGAAAAAGCATGACCACAGTGAATGTGCCAAAATAGGCCAAAATTGGACATTAAAAAATTCATAGCTCACTTCCTGTACATTTTAGCTACATGGTCCCAATAGACTTTTTTGTGCGTCTCGGGGTGCTACACGTGCCTGCCAATTTTTGTTGCTCTAGCTCAAACGTGCCGGGCTTGGTTTTTATTTTTCTACGCTAGGGGGCGCTATCGAGTCGCATTGTTATGACGACTTAATAATATCAAATTTTTCGCCGGGCCTGAGGAGTGTGCAAAGTTCGGTGAGTTTTCGTGAATGTTTAGGTACCCAAAATCGCGATCGTTTGCGGAGAATAAAGAAGAAGAAGAAGAAGAAGAAGAAGAAGAAGAAGAAGAAGAAGAAGAATTTTTACAAAAACAATAGGGACCTCGCAGCGGTCGCTGCTCGGGCCCTAATAACTAGAGCTGCGAGCAGCTATAAAGGGCCCTCGCAGCCCGGGCCACGTTGGAGTCCTTGCACGTTGGGGTACTTGCACGTTAGGGTACTGGCACGTTGGGGTACTGGCACGTTGGGGTACTGGCATATTGGAAGCAAAATTTCTTTGAAAATGGCATAATAAACGTTTACATGTAGAATATTTTTTTTGCCAGTGTGTGTCAAGCTCAACGGGTTTTGGTGATTGTTAAGACCTGCAAAAATCAGCGTCCTTTTTTATTTTTAGGCAATGAGTTGCCCTGATTGATATTTTTTGTAAAAGTGTATATATACATCATCGCTCGTTGTACTCATTGCACAATGTTACTTTTATTGTCCAAAGGGGCAATCAAAAATGAATAAAACAAAATGGAAACGTACATACGTTTGGATCGGTGTGAAGCCAGTGAACAATTTGAGTGGTGGAAACTAAAAGAATATTCAGAAATGACTTAGTCATCACACTTAGAATGAGTTTCAATTTTTTTGTACAAAATACCGTATGTGGGTTTTTTTTTTTATATAAGCCTCAAGGGCTAGGTGGCGCTGTATTTATAACTGAATGTTGTCATCGAGATACCTTCAGGCCTTGATTATAAGCATACATGTCAAGTGTGGGATTTTTTTTGGAGCATGTACCGTGGAGTTATTAAGCATATCCTTCATTCACGATATTGCTTTTAATGACCACAGAGGCTATCAAAAATAAATAAAAAAATATATATGTTTGGATAAGTCTGATGCCAGTGAACATTTTGAGTGGTGGAAACTAAAAGAATATTCATAAATGACTTAGTTATCACACTTAGAATGAGTTTACATTTTTTGTACAAAATACCGTATGTGGGGTATTTTTTTTTTATGCCTCAAGGGCTAGGTGGCGCTGCATATATAACTGAATGTTGTCATAGAGATAGCTTCAGGCCTTGACGATAAACATACATGTCAAGTTTGGGATTTTTTGGAGCATGTACCGGGGAGTTATTAAGCATATCCTTTTTCAGTGCGAAACACAAATTTTGATGCCCCGCCTTCATCATATAGTATTTCGAAAGGTCAAGATTTTTCCCCCTGTCGTTGGCTCAGGACTTGACATGGTCCAGGTCAAGTCTTAACTCAGTCAGATGAAACGTGTAGGAGAAGTGGGCAAAAGTCTGCCCCCTGTGAATGTGCAAAAATTGTCAAAAATGGGACATTCAAAAATTCGTAGCTCACTTCCTGTTCATTTTAGCATATGGGTCCCAGAGACTTTTTTGTAGGACTTGGGCTCCCTCATACATCTAAAAATATTCGTCGTTCTTGCTTAAACGTACAACCGGGGCTGCTTCGTTAAAAACTTCTAGGGGGCGCTATTGAGTCATTTTTGTAAAAATAGCACAATCAACAATAAAATATGGCTCATTTTACCAGGCCAGATGTGTGTGCCAAGTTTCATGAGTTTCTGTGCATGTTTAGACCCTCAAAACTGGCGTTGTTTTCTTGGCGAACAGCGCTTAGCCACACCCACAGCAATTCGCGAAAACTCACAAACTTCGTGTTGTGACATCATGAAGGCCGAAACCCTCATCTGAGCAAATATGAGGTAGGTCCAGTTAACGTGTTTGGAGAAAAACGTAGAAGAAAATTCGTAAGAAAAAAAATTGCCACTAGGTGGCGCTATCAGTTAGATGAAATATAAGTCAGTAGATGTCTTTAGGGCTGGACTCTCATCAAATGTGTGAAATTTTGAGAAGATAGGATCATCTCGGTCAAGTTAATGCAGCTTTTATTTTCACGAAAAATCTTCAGACTTTGCGTCACCGTAGCGGCCACGCCCTTTGGCGAAAAGTTACAATATTCGGTGTGGGGCATGATCAACATCTTAAGGCTTTTCTGACCAATTTTCAAATGGATCCCTTCAACAAGCTCAGCACAGTAGCTAAAAACGTAAAGTATGACATTTATTGTAACCACTAGGTGGCGCTATATGTATAACTGAATTTTATCATATAGATGTTTTCAGGCCGTGACTATTACGTTGCCTGAGAAGTTTGAGATTTTTTGGAGCTTGAACATGGGAGTTATTAAGCATTTGCTCTTTCTGGACAAATGAAATTTTAAAGGCAATATTTGATGCCCCGCCCCCGTCATATAGTATTTCAAAAAGGCAAGATGTTTTGCCCAGTTGTTCTCTCAGGTCTTGAGATGATAAATGCCAAGTTTGAAGTCAATTGGATGAAAAATGTTTGCAAAGGGGGAAAAAGCATGACCACAGTGAATGTGCCAAAATAGGCCAAAATTGGACATAAAAAAATTCATAGCTCACTTCCTGTACATTTTAGCTACATGGTCCCAATAGACTTTTTTGTGCGTCTCGGGGTGCTACACGTGCCTGCCAGTTTTTGTTGCTCTAGCTCAAACGTGCCGGGCTTGGTTTTTATTTTTCTACGCTAGGGGGCGCTATTGAGTCGCATTGTTATGACGACTTAATAATATCAAATTTTTCGCCGGGCCTGAGGAGTGTGCAAAGTTCGGTGAGTTTTCGTGAATGTTTAGGTACCCAAAATCGCGATCGTTTGCGGAGAATAAAGAAGAAGAAGAATAATAATAATAACTAGAGCTGCGAGCAGCTATAAAGGGCCCTCGCAGCCTGGGACACGTTGGGGTACTTGCACGTTGGGGTACTGGCACATTGGAAGCAGAATTTCTTTGAAAATGGCATGATAAACCTTTTCATGTGGATTTTTTTTTTTTTTTTTTTTGCCAGGTGTGATGAGTGTGTCAAGCTCAGTGGGTTTTGGTGATTGTTACGATCTGCAAAATCAGCGTCTTTTTTTTATTTTTAGGCAGTGAGTTGCCCTGATTGGTATTTTTTGCAAAAGTACATATACACATCATCGCTCGTACTCATTGCACAATGTTGTTGTTGTATGTTTGGGTAGGTCTGATGCCAGTGAATATTTTGAGTGGTGGAAAGTAGAAGAACATTCATAAATGATTTAGTTATAACACTTAGAATGAGTTTACATTTTTTGGAAAAATACTTTAAGTGGGGTATTTCTTTTTTTTATGCCTCAAGGGCGAGGTGGCACTGCATATATAACTGAATGTTGTCATAGAGATACCTTCAGGCCTTAAGGTATCTCATGTTAAGTTTGGGATTTTTTGGAGCATGTACCGGGGAGTTATTATTACAATTTTCGTTGCTCTAGCTCAAATGCGCCGGGCTTGGTTTTTATTTTTCTACGCTAGGGGGCGCTATAGAGTCGTGTTATGACAACTTCATAATATCAGATTTTTCGCCGGGCCAGAAGAGTGTGCGAAGTTCGGTGAGTTTTCGTGAATGTTTAGGTCCCCAAAATCGTGATCGTTTGCGGAGAATAAATAATAATAATAATAATAATAACTAGAGCTGCGAGCAGCTATAAAGGGCCCTCGCAGCCCGGGCCACGTTGGGGTCCTTGCACGTTGGGGTACTTGCACGTTGGGGTACTTGCACGTTGGGGTACTGGCATATTGGAAGCAAAATTTCTTTGAAAATGGCATAATAAACGTTTACATGTAGAATATTTTTTTGCCAGTGTGTGTCAAGCTCAACGGGTTTTGGTGATTGTTAAGACCTGCAAAAATCAGCGTACTTTTTTATTTTTAGGCAATGAGTTGCCCTGATTGGTATTTTTTGTAAAAGTGTATATACACATCATCGCTCGTTGTACTCATTGCACAATGTTACTTTTATTGTCCAAAGGAGCAATCAAAAATGACTAAAACAAAATGGAAACGTACATACGTTTGGATCGGTGTGAAGCCAGTGAACAATTTGAGTGGTGGAAACTAAAAGAATATTCATAAATGACTTAGTTATCAAACTTAGAATGAGTGTACATTTTTTGTACAAAATACCGTATGTGGGGTATTTTTTTAATTTTTTTATATAAGCCTCAAGGGCTAGGTGGCGCTGTATTTATAACTGAATGTTGTCATACAGATACCTTCAGGCCTTGATTATAAGCATACATGTCGAGTGTGCGATTTTTTTTTTGAGCATGTACCGTGGAGTTATTAAGCATATCCTTCATTCACGATATTGCTTTTAATGTCCATTGAGGCTGTCAAAAATAAAAAAATATATATATATATTTGGATAAGTCTGATGCCAGTGAACATTTTGAGTGGTGGAAACTAAAAGAATATTCATAAATGACTTAGTTATCACACTTAGAATGAGTTTACATTTTTTGTACAAAATACCGTATGTGGGGTATTTTTTTTTTATTCCTCAAGGGCTAGGTGGCGCTGCATATATAACTGAATGTTGTCATAGAGATACCTTCAGGCCTTGGCGATAAACATACATGTCAAGTTTGGGATTTTTTGGAGCATGTACCTGGGAGTTATCAAGCATATCCTTTTTCATTGCGAAACACAAATTTTGATGCCCCGCCCTCATCATATAGTATTTCGAAAAGTCAAAATTTTTCACCCTGTCGTTGGCTCAGGTCTTGACATGGTCCAGGCCAAGTCTTAACTCAGTCGGATGAAACATGTAGGAGAAGTGGGCAAAAGTCTGCCCCCTGTGAATGTGCAAAAATCTTAAAAACTGGGACATTCAAAAATTCGTAGCTCACTTCCTGTTCATTTTAGCATATGGGTACAAGAGACTTTTTTGTAGGTCTTGGGCTCCCTCATACACCTAAAAATATTCGTCGTTTTTGCTTAAACGTACAACCGGGGCTGCTTCGTTAAAAATGTCTAGGGGGCGCTATTGAGTCATTTTTGTAAAAATAGCACAATCAACAATAAAATATTGCTCATTTTACCAGGCCAGATGTGTGTGCCAAGTTTCAGGAGTTTCTGTGCATGTTTAGACCCTCAAAACTGGCGTTGTTTTCTTGGCGAACAGCGCTTAGCCACGCCCACAGCAATTCGCGAAAACTCACAAACTTCGTGTTGTGACATCATGAAGGCCGAAACCCTCATCTGAGCAAATATGAGGTAGGTCCAGTTTACGTGTTTGGAGAAAAATGTAGAAGAAAATTCGTAAGAAAAAAAATTGCCACTAGGTGGCGCTATCAGTTAGATGAAATGTAAGTTAGTAGATGTCTTTAGGGCTGGACTCTCATCAAATGTGTGAAATTTTGAGAAGATAGGATCATCTCGGTCAAGTTAATGCAGCTTTTATTGTCACGAAAAATCTTCAGACTTTGCGTCACCGTAGCGGCCACGCCCTTTGGCGAAAAGTTACAATATTCGGTGTGGGGCATCATCAATATCTTAAGGCTTTTCTGACCAATTTTCAACTGGATCCCTTCAACGAGCTCAGCACAGTAGCTAAAAACGTAAAGTATGACATTTATTGTAACCACTAGGTGGCGCTATATGTATAACTGAATTTTGTCATATAGATGTTTTCAGGCCGTGACTATTACGTTGCCTGAGAAGTTTGAGATTTTTTGGAGCTTGAACATGGGAGTTATTAAGCATTTGCTCTTTCTGGACAAATGAAATTTTAAAGACAATATTTGATGCCCCGCCCCCGTCATATAGTATTTCGAAAAGGCAAGATTTTTTGCCTAATTGTTCTCTTAGGTCTTGAGATGATAAATGCCACGTTTGAAGTCAATGGGATGAAAAATGTTTGCATAGGGGGAAAAAGCATGACCACAGTGAATGTGCCAAAATAGGCCAAAATTGGACATTAAAAAATTCATAGCTCACTTCCTGTACATTTTAGCTACATGGTCCCAATAGACTTTTTTGTGTGTCTCGGGGTGCTACACGTGCCTGCCAATTTTCGTTGCTCTAGCTCAAACGTGCTGGGCTTGGTTTTTATTTTTCTACACTAGGGGGCGCTATAGAGTCGCGTTGTTATAACGACTTCATAATATCAAATTTTTCGCCGGACCTGAGGAGTGTGCAAAGTTCGGTGAGTTTTCGTGAATATTTAGGTACCCAAAATCGCGATTGTTTGCGGAGAATAAAGAAGAAGAAGAAGAAGAAGAAGAAGAACTAGAGCTGCGAGCAGCTATAAAGGGCCCTCGCAGCCCGGGCCACGTTGGGGTACTTGCACGTTGGGGAACTTGCACATTGGGGTATTGGCACATTGGAAGCAGAATTTCTTTGAAAATGGCATGATAAACATGTGGACTTTTTTTTTTTTTTGCCAGGTGTGATGAGTGTGTCAAGCTCAATGGGTTTTGGTGATTGTTAAGATCTGCAAAAATCAGCGTCTTTTTTTTTATTTTTAGGCAATGAGTTGCTCTGATTGGTATTTTTCGTAAAAGTATATATACACACATCATCGCTCGTACTCATTGCACAATGTTGCTTTTATTGTCCATAGAGGCGATAAAAAAAATAAATAAAACTAAATAAAAAATACGTATGTTTGGATCGGTCTGATACCAGTGAACATATTGAGTGGTGGAAAGTAAAAGAATATTCATAAATGACTTAGTTATCACACTTACAATGAGTTTACAATTTTTGCAAAAATACCGTAAGTGAGGCATTTTTTTTATGCCTCAAGGACTAGGTGGCGCTGTATTTATAACTGAATTTTGTCATAGAGATACCTTCAGGCCTTGACTCTAAATATACATTTCAAATATGGGATTTTTTGGAGCATGTACCTGGGAGTTATTAAGCATAGCCTTCATTCACGATATTGCTTTTAATGTCCATAGAGGCTATCAAAAATACATAAAACTAAATAACAAAAATATGTATGTTTGGTTAGGTCTGATGCCAGTGAATATTTTGAGTGGTGGAAGGTAAAAGAATATTCCTAAATGACTTAGTTATCACACTTAGAATGAGTTTACATTTTTTGTACAAAATACCGTAAGTGGGGTATTTTTTTTTCATGCCTCAAGGGCTAGGTGGCGCTGCATATATAACTGCATGTTGTCATAGAGATACCTTCAGGCCTTGACGATAAACATACATGTCAAGTTTGGGATTTTTTGGAGCATGTATCGGGGAGTTATTAAGCATATCCTTTTTCAGTGCGAAACACAAATTTTGATGCCCCGCCCTCATCATATAGTATTTCCAAAAGTAAAGATTTTTCCGTCTGTTGTTGGCTCAGGTCTTGGCATCGTCCAGGTCAAGTCATAAGTCAGTCGGATAAAACGTGTAGGAGAAGTGGGCAAAAGTATGCCCTCTGAAAATGTGCAAAAATCGTAAAAAATGGGACATTCAAAAATTCGTAGCTCACTTCCTGTTCATTTTAGCATATGGGTCCAAGAGACTTTTTTGTAGGTCTTTGGCTCCCTCATACACGTAAAAATTTTCGTAGATCTTGCTTAAACGTACAATCGGGGCTGCTTCGTTAAAAAATTCTAGGGGGCGCTATTGAGTTATTTTTGTAAAAATAGCACAATCAACAATAAAATATTGTTCATTTTACCAGGCCAGATGTGTGTGCCAAGTTTCATGAGTTTCTGCGCATGTTTAGACCCTCAAAACTGGCGTTGTTTTCTTGGCGAACAGTGCTTAGCCACGCCCACAGCGATTCGCGAAAACTCACAAACTTCGTGTTGTGACATCATGAAGGCCGAAACCCTCATCTGAGCAAATATGAGGTTGGTCCAGTTAACGTGTTTGGAGAAAAAATTTACAAGAAAATTCGTAAGAAAAAAAATTGCCACTAGGTGGCGCTATCAGTAAGATGAAATATAAGTTCGAAGATGTCTTTAGGGCTGGACTCTCATCAAATGTGTGAAATTTTGAGAAGATAGGATCATCTCGGTCAAGTTCATGCAGCTTTTATTGTCACGAAAAATCTTCAGACTTTGCGGCACCGTAGCGGCCACGCCCTTTGGCGAAATGTTACAATATTCGGTGTTGGGCATGATCAACATCTTAAGGCTTTTCTGACCAACTTTCAACTGGATCCCTTCAACGAGCTCAGCGCAGTAGCTAAAAACGTAAAGTATGACATTTATTGTCACCACTAGGTGGCGCTATATGTATAACTGAATTTTATCATATAGATGTTTTCAGGCCGTGACTATTACGTTGCCTGAGAAGTTTGAGATTTTTTGGAGCTTGAACATGGGAGTTATTAAGCATTTGCTCTTTCTGGACAAATGAAATTTTAAAGACAATATTTGATGCCCCGCCCCCATCATATAGTATTTCGAAAAGGCAAGACTTTTTGCCCAGTTGTTCTCTCAGGTCTTGAGATGATAAATGCCAAGTTTGATGTGAATTGGATGAAAAATGTTTGCAGAGGGGGAAAAAGCATGACCACAGTGAATGTGCCAAAATAGGCCAAAATTGGACATAAAAAAATTCATAGCTCATTTCCTGTACATTTTAGCTACATGGTCCCAATAGACTTTTTTGTGCGTCTCGGGGTGCTACACGTGCCTGCCAATTTTCGTTGCTCTAGCTCAAACGTGCCAGGCTTGGTTTTTATTTTTCTACGCTAGGGGGCGCTATAGAGTCGCGTTGTTATGACGACTTCATAATATCAAATTTTTCGCCGGGCCTGAGGAGTGTGCAAAGTTTGGTGAGTTTTCGTGAATGTTTAGGTACTCAAAAATGCGATTGTTTACGGAGAAAAAGAATAATAATAATAATAATAATAATAACTAGAGCTGCGAGCAGCTATAAAGGGCCCTCGCAGCCCGGGCCACGTTGGGGTCCTTGCACGTTGGGGTACTTGCACGTTGGGGTACTGGCACATTCGGGTACTGGCATATTGGAAGCAAAATTTCTTTGAAAATGGCATAATAAACGTTTACATGTAGAATATTTTTTTGCCAGTGTGTGTATCAAGCTCAACGGGTTTTGGTGATTGTTAAGACCTGCAAAAATCAGCGTCCTTTTTTATTATTAGGCAATGAGTTGCCCTGATTGGTATTTTTTTGTAAAAGTGTATATACACATCATCGCTCGTTGTACTCATTGCACAATGTTACTTTTATTGTCCAAAGGGGCAATCAAAAATGAATAAAACGAAATGGAAACGTACATACGTTTGGATCGGTGTGAAGCCAGTGAACAATTTGAGTGGTGGAAACTAAAAGAATATTCATAAATGACTTAGTTATCACACTTAGAATGAGTGTACATTTTTTGTACAAAATACCGTATGTGGGGTATTTTTTTTTTTTTTTATATAAGCCTCAAGGGCTAGGTGGCGCTGTATTTATAACTGAATGTTGTCATAGAGATACCTTCAGGCCTTGATTATAAGCATACATGTCAAGTGTGGGATTTTTTTTTGAGCATGTACCGTGGATTTATTAAGCATAGCCTTCATTCACGATATTGCTTTTAATGTCCATAGAGGCTATCAAAAATACATAAAACTAAATAACAAAAATATGTATGTTTGGATAAGTCTGATGCCAGTGAACATTTTGAGTGGTGGAAACTAAAAGAATATTCATAAATGACTTAGTTATCACACTTAGAATGAGTGTACATTTTTTGTACAAAATACCGTATGTGGGGTATTTTTATTTTTTTTTATATAAGCCTCAAGGGCTAGGTGGCGCTGTATTTATAACTGAATGTTGTCATAGAGATACCTTCAGGCCTTGATTATAAGCATACATGTCAAGTGTGGGATTTTTTTTTGGAGCATGTACCGTGGAGTTATTAAGCATATCCTTCATTCACGATATTGCTTTTAATGTCCATAGAGGCTATCAAAAATAAATAAAAATATATATATGTTTGGATAAGTCTGATGCCAGTGAACATTTTGAGTGGTGGAAACTAAAAAAATATTCATAAATGACTTAGTTATCACACTTAGAATGAGTGTACATTTTTTGTACAAAATACCGTATGTGGGGTATTTTTTTTTCATGCCTCAAGGGCTAGGTGGCGCTGCATATATAACTGAATGTTGTCATAGAGATAACTTCAGGCCTTGACGATAAACATACATGTCAAGTTTGGGATTTTTTGGAGCATGTACCGGGGAGTTATCAAGCATATCCTTTTTCATTGTGAAACACAAATTTTGATGCCCCGCCCTCATCATATAGTATTTCGAAAAGTCAAAATTTTTCCCCCTGTCGTTGGCTCAGGTCTTGACATGGTCCAGGCCAAGTCTTAACTCAGTCGGATGAAACGTGTAGGAGAAGTGGGCAAAAGTCTGCCCCCTGTGAATGTGCAAAAATCGTCAAAAATGGGACATTCAAAAATTCGTAGCTCACTTCCTGTTCATTTTAGCATATGGGTACAAGAGACGTTTTTGTAGGTCTTGGGCTCCCTCATACACCTAAAAATATTCGGCGTTTTTGCTTAAACGTACAACCGGGGCTGCTTCGTTAAAAATTTCGAGGGGGCGCTATTGAGTCATTTTTGTAAAAATAGCACAATCAACAATAAAATATTGCTCATTTTACCAGGCCAGATGTGTGTGCCAAGTTTCAGGAGTTTCTGTGCATGTTTAGACCCTCAAAACTGGCGTTGTTTTCTTGGCGAACAGCGCTTAGCCACGCCTACAGCAATTCGCGAAAACTCACAAACTTCGTGTTGTGACATCATGAAGGCCGAAACCCTCCTCTGAGCAAATATGAGGTAGGTCCAGTTAACGTGTTTGGAGAAAAACGTAGAAGAAAATTCGTAAGAAAAAAAATTGCCACTAGGTGGCGCTATCAGTTAGATGAAATGTAAGTTAGTAGATGTCTTTAGAGCTGGACTCTCATCAAATGTGTGAAATTTTGAGAAGATAGGATCATCTCGGTCTAGTTAATGCAGCTTTTATTTTCACGAAAAATCTTCAGATTTTGCGTCACCGTAGCGGCCACGCCCTTTGATGAAAAGTTACAATATTCGGTGTGGGGCATGATCAACATCTTAAGGCTTTTCTGACCAATTTTCAAATGGATCCCTTCAACAAGCTCAGCACAGTAGCTAAAAACGTAAAGTATGACATTTATTGTAACCACTAGGTGGCGCTATATGTATAACTGAATTTTGTCATATAGATGTTTTCAGGCTGTGACTATTACGTTGCCTGAGAAGTTTGAGATTTTTTGGAGCTTCAACATGGGAGTTATTAAGCATTTGCTCTTTCTGGACAAATGAAATTTTAAAGGCAATATTTGATGCTCCGCCCCCGTCGTATAGTATTTCGAAAAGGCAAGATGTTTTGCCCAGCTGTTCTCTTAGGTCTTGAGATGATAAATGCCAAGTTTGAAGTCAATTGGATGAAAAATGTTTGCAAAGGGGGAAAAAGCATGACCACAGTGAATGTGCCAAAATAGGCCAAAATTGGACATTAAAAAATTCATAGCTCACTTCCTGTACATTTTAGCTACATGGTCCCAATAGACTTTTTTGTGCGTCTCGGGGTGCTCCACGTGCCTGCCAATTTTCGTTGCTCTAGCTCAAACGTGTCGGGCTTGGTTTTTATTTTTCTACGCTAGGGGGCGCTATAGAGCCGCGTTGTTATAACGACTTCATAATATCAAATTTTTCGCCGGACCTGAGGAGTGTGCAAAGTTTGGTGAGTTTTCGTGAATATTTAGGTACCCAAAATCGCGATTGTTTGCGGAGAATAAAGAAGAAGAATAATAATAATAATAATAATAATAATAATAATAATAATAATAATAATTTTTACAAAAACAATAGGGACCTCGCAGCGGTCACTGCTCGGGCCCTAATAATAATAATAATAATTTTTACAAAATACATTTTTACACTGCGAAAAACAATAGGGACCTCGCAGCGGTAGCTGCTCGGGCCCGAATAATAATAATAATAATAATAATAATAATAATAATAATAATAATAATAATAATAATATTTTTTACAAAAACAATAGGGACCTTGCAGCGGTCGCTGCTCGGGCCCTGATAATAATTCTTACAAAAACAAGAGGGACCTCGCAGCGGTCGCTGCTCGGGCCTTAATAATTCTTACAAAAACAAGAGGGATCTCGCAGCGGTCGCTGCTCGGGCCCTAATAAAGGTAATATAAGTAAATCCTGGATGTTGTCCGGGTGCCAGCGGAAGACCAGGGCACATCGACTTCTGTGATGCCAAAACCTGTCAGGGGTTGTTCTTTATCAAATACTCTGCCTGAAATGATACAAAACAAATCTAAATCAAAATGTCAAGGCAAAAAAAAATAAATAAATACAGATAAAATGAGTCATTATCAGTTCATTACCAAGAAGTCAATTGGATCCTCTGGCCATGCTGACCCACATGCAATCAAGCCCTGTGACAGAGTGGTTATGATGTGCTCCAACAAGTAGGTCTTCATTGGCATAGACAGAACCTCCAATTGCTGCATTTCCCATTGCCTCTTCTCATCTAAAGTCTTAGTCTTTCACAAACACACAGTATCTTGTATCAAATTCCCAGCAAAAAGGTAGTCACAATCACGAGTCACAATCATCCATTCTCTGTACTGCTTATCCTCATTTGAGTTGCATGTGTGATGAAACCTACCCCATCTAACTTTATACCCTGAACTGGTTGCTGGTCACATGGCACAAGTAGACAAACAGCCATTCATGCTCACATTCACACCTATGGACATAGAGTCTTCAGTTAACCTACCATCAGACCCGCCTTGACCAACAGGTTTGACTGGGCTGTAGGACTTGGGCCTAAAGTTCCACGCCTGGGACGTCATTCTCTTCCAAAAGGACGTGTACGCGTGTGTCTTTACTCTGTTTGTTTGTCCAACGGTCTGGACCTTATGCATATTAAAAAAACTCTTGAGTCACTGTCTTTAGAAACTAAAGACCAAGTTCGAAATCTTGGGGTACTAATAGACTCAGACCTGACCTTCAACAATCATATTAAATTCATCACTAAAACAGCCTTTTACCAGCTGAAAAACATATCCAGACTGAAGGACTGCATGCTTCAAGCAGACCAAGTTCTCTTGGTCCTATAAATCACGAAATGGTTTGGGTCCTGAATATATCCAAGAAATGCTGATTGAGTACAAACCAGCAGGGCTCTGAGATCGACAGACTTGGGCCAACTAGTGGAGCCCAGAGTTCGAAGCAAACATGGTGAAGCTGCATTTAGCTATTATGCTGCACACAGATGGAATAGGCTGCCAACAGAAGCTTTTAAATCCAGGTTAAAAACTTAGCTTTTTTCTTATACCTTTGATGAAGGACTTTTAAACAGCTTTAATTAATTTTTTTTCTTCATTTTAATTATTATTTTTAGTATTAATTTATAATTCCTTACGTTAAATGTTTTAGTGTTTGCTAAATAATGTTTTAATATTGTCATTGTATGTTTTTTTTTTTTTTTTAGTAAATTTTGTAACCTATTTTTATTTACTCTTCTTCCTCTGAATGTTAACTACTGTTTCTTGATGCATATGTGTTGCCTTTCCTTGTGTAAAGCACACTGAGTTGCCTTGTGTATGAAATACAAATAAATGTGCCTTGCCTTGACTATTAACAAGAAAACGTGACATCATTTGAGAAGAACCCTAGTGGCCAGAAGCTTGCATGTAGGGATGTCCCGATCACAATTTTTTGGACCCGAGTCCAAGTCACCTCATTTTGAGATCGGTCGATTCCGAGTCCCGATCCGATACCTCAGTATTTTATCCGTGATTTTTTTTTTTTTTTTTTTGTGCCCCCCACATCTATGAGTTACTCAAAGGGCTATTATTAGACAGAATATTATTTTTCACAAGAGTTTTATTTTTGAGAACCTACTGTAGCATGCCACTTAACGCAAATTGATGGGCTAGCGTAATGTTGTTTTACTTTAGGAAGAAAAAAATACAATATATGTGTGCGTGAAATTTCACAACAAACAAAATGCTACATTTGAAGAGCAATGAAGCAAGATGTATTTAAAGCAGGGGTGTCAAACTCATATTAGCTCAGGGGTCGCATGGAGGAAAATATATTACCAAGTGGGCCGGATCGGGAAAATAATGGTACAGTATACAGCTTTTGCCGTCAATTATACGCAGATTTTCGTTATTTGTGGGCTCACCCTAAATTACGGAGCTAAACTGTAATCATACTGTTCCAAAAAAATAACATGAATGCAAATGTAACGTGACAACACTTTCACCATTTTCACTCAAGCAACCGCCTTCGCTCCCGGCTGTTTTCCTGGATTTTGACTGATTTTTGCAAGGCCGACAGAATATTGTGTTCTATTGTTATAAAAACATGGAACCTACCAACAGAAAGATTAGTCTCTCCTTTCATCAGGAAAAAAAATATATATTTCTATCTGTTTCCGTTTTGCAGCAATTAGCGCCAGAATATAGCTAAGTTTTATCATGATTCACACATCTGTTTTAAACTGTGGGGGAAACAGCTTGTTGCAACATTGCTGTGGTGGCCATGTTTGTAATAACTACGATTGCTTCAACAGTTCTCTTAATAAGTTCAGAGGCTGCATCAAAGCCTTCTGTATGCTCTATCGTTAAAAAAAAAAAAAAAAAAAAAAAAAAAAAAAAGTCTATGGAACACTGTTAGTATTTAAAACAGAACTTATTTATACGTTTTTGGGAGCAAATGAGTTAATGATGTTATAAGGATCTTAACTCGTCATATCTATTGTATTACCGGTAAATAATTTGTGTCGTATTTAACATGTTATGTCGGTCTATGATTTAGAAATAAATAAACAAATCGTAACTTTAAGCTGTGTGTAAAATAATGACATCCAGGACAATTCCCCGTACAAGTTGCATTGCTCATCTGAGGACTGCTTGTGAAATTATAAATTTATATGTTTTGATTATGGCCAGCTGATTAATTGGTCCGACATTACAAATTCTTTTTTACTTTACAAAATCATCTCGTGGGCCGGGTAAAACCCCTTTGCGGGCCTGATCCAGCCCGCGGGCCGTATGTTTGACACCCTTGATTTAAACTTACCATATCATGACTATGGGTCTGGACTCGCACCAGGCTAGTAAATTTCCCAAAGGGATCAATAAAGTCAAGTCTAAGTCTAAGACTGCTGGCCCAGGCGGGATTTGGCGACCCCGCTACGGACGTCCAACCCTCCGGATTCGTGCTAGGCTCGGCTAGGCGCCGGTCTCCCTTCGAAGGGCGTCCAGAGTCGCCGGCACAGGCACTACAGTTAGATCCATGGGGAGGAAACGCAGCACACCCGCAGCTGGATCTGTCGGGATGGCACGACGCATGTCCAAGTCGTGAGCGCCTAATGGCGGCGGAGCTGCCTGGCTGCCCATCAGTGAAGTGCAGCACCGCAGTGGGGAAGCAACGCGTCTACTTTATATCCTTTCCCTACAAAATGCTCACTTACAGTGCAAGTCGTCCCTGCTTTCCACATTAAAGATAATGACTTATCATCTACTTCCAAATAACTCGGTGCCATTTTTGTTTCGCCCCGCCGCTCGATGGCAATAATAGTGTCACTGTCGCAAAGTGATGCAATGCCGCACACTAAGCTATGTGGAAAAATGAAGTCGCTGTGCCACTGCGCAACTCTAGATTTAATAAGTTATAAAAAATAACCATATATTTATCAGGGCCCTGATCGGGAGACAACGTCCGATTCCGATCGAGTCAGCAACCACGTGATCGGGCCCGATTTCCGATCACGTGATCGGACCAGGACATCCCTACTTGCATGAGTACCCATTGTGGACAGCTAAGGTGTTAATCTACTAATTAGAAGTTGTTTCAGTCATAAATCGTCAAATAAAAAGGCGATTGTAAAGATATTTTGGGAGAAAAAAAAAGTTCCATAGAGCAGCTTTAAAATAAGAAAATTAAACTTATTGAACCTCAGTTCAGGGCCTTTGATTGTTGGTTAGTCATCCTAAAATATTTGTTTTAAGCCTCACAGTACTTAAAACTGATTGTTAACACTCAATGCCAAAACTGCTTGATAAAATAATTTAGTTACAGTGTTCCCTCGTTTTCCACTGGGGTTAGGTTCCAAAAAATACCCGCAAAAAATGAAATCCGCGAAGTAGTTAGCTTTATGTTTTACAACTCTTATAAATATTTTAAGGCTCAAAAATCCCCGACCGCACAATTTATACTTTTCTCATTGAGGCATTTACATGTTCTCTCTTGTTCAAACATTGACAATGTTCAAACCTTCATAAATTTTATAAAATGGGTATATTACTGTAAAAAAATGTGCAAAATTGCACTTAAAAAAAAATCCGCGATACAGCGAGACCGCGAAAAGTGAACCGCGTTATAGCAAGGGAAGACTGTATAAGTATATTAAAATAAGCAGACTGACCCGGGATTTACACTTTTGCATGTGCGGTACAGCTGCGGTACGTTGCGTCTTGACTGCATTCTCCGGACGCGTCAGGTTTTTGGCCAACTCACACCGCACAGCTGCAGTCCGGTAGCTCCGACGCCGAGCACTTCCCGCCGTGTCTCGCGTGACCGCGTGCGATCATGTGCCACATGATCGCCACATGATTCAAAACAACGACAAACACACAAAAAGTCTGTGCTCAACAGAGAAGCAGAAAGAGAGGTGGACTTTAATTATTTTGTGGCTTTACACCTCCAATATAAACCTCTCCTCGTCCATGTTCGCTGGTGTTCAAACCGTGAATGAGCACCTCTCAAGTTAACTCCAGGCCCGGCTACGCCCACATCACGTTTTGCTAACATGCTTGTGAAATAGGAGCTGGCGAGTGTTTTATTTTGAAAGGTATCCGGAAATTTATTTTGAAACTGCGCCGGTCTTCCTTTCGATGTGTTTTGTGCTAGCTTGCCATTTGCCGGAGGCCGACCGATGCGGCATCCGGCAAAAATAAAAAATAGGTCTATCCGTGCGGAAGGGCCGCAGCTGAAATGCAGTCGACACGCAAGCGGTGTAAATTGCACCATTCGAATGAATGGAATCTAATTGGTTGCCTCGCCGGAACGCACCGCAGCCTCACCACAGCCGCATCCGGTGTAAATCCCGGGTGAGCTTGTCTGACAATTTTAAGTAAAATAACTTGTCAGAGCAAAATACGTAAATTTAGGTTACATTTAAGAAATTATATCTTAAGATTTCAGTTTTTGAAGTGCAAATGTAAAGAAAAGTGTCATACCCACATCTCCCAATGTGCAGATCTCTGCCTGGCCTCTTCTATCTCCTTCTGCTCCCTCTTTGCCTTCTCAACGGTCTCTATCGGCTTACTCCCTTCTTCCTGTGCATTCTGGTTGTACTGGCTGTAGTTTCTGGGTTTACCCACTCTTTCACAGATTGTATGCATTAGCAGTTGGTTGTCAGGTGTATTGAGACTGGTAATCTCTGTAAAGATTAACAAAGGCCACACTAAATCAGAATATTTAGAGGGAAATGACTGGTGTGAAATTTTCAGGAGTTAGCTCAGATAAAGAATCAGTCTGGATAACAAATTGTCTTTTTCGTTTCTTTATATTTGAAGCTTCAATTAGACAGAACAGAAGTCTTACAAAGCATGCTACAAGATAGTGGTCTGTGTGAGATTGCACAAAAAAAAGAATCATGGGAGGATTTTTATGCAGACAGGGTTAAGAGGTGACGATTTACTAGGGATGTAACGATATCCAAATGTCACGATACGATACTATCACGATATGAAGCTCACGATACGATAATTATCATGATATTGTGGGGGGAGGTGGGGGGCGATATTTAAAAAAGGTCACAATATTGTAAAAAAAAAAAAAAAAAAAAAGAGCTCATGCAAAAAAAAGCACAATATTGAGCTTTTGTACATCACATCAATGTTATGTTATTATTATTATTATGTTTTATTATTATTATGTTATGTTATGTTGTTATGTTATGTTGTTAACACATGGAGTTCCTCCACATGTTAACTTGCTTCACAGGCATATTACATTCCCCTTCATCTGACGATTAGTGTAGATTTCAAAACATAGAAGGGACAAAACGTCCCTAATGAAAAACATACCTGTAGAAGGGCCAAAACATCCCTAACGAAAATTAAATTGCACCAAAAATCTAGCCACAGGAGGGTGCTAGAACTGCACAAACAGAAATCAACCTGACTTTTTAACAGATGTATAGCTTTTAAATATCGTGAACATGACGACGACGATATTGTGGCAGTTTTAATATCACAATATCACAATATCTTGTGTCTTTGGGTGTACTTCTGAGTCCTTCCAGTTGTGGTGCACTGGAGTCTCTCGGCAGGTGTTTTACATCTCAATCAACAGCCCTACTTAAGTCAGCCTCATACTCCACCACGCCTCCAGATTGTCACTGCTTCGCTATGAGTTTGTACATACGTCCACTCTCTAGTCTTTTTGATCAAGAGATTTTTATTTCTGAATATCAATCCTGACTTGCATTTTGATCCTGGTTTCCAGCCTGTCATCGCGCCTGTGCCAGCTTCCTGTGTTCATGCCCTGCTATCCAGAATCAGCTTCCCATTGCACCACAGACCACTCTCTCCTCAAAAGAAAGTCTCCAACCTCTCTTGTAATAAATACCCTATTCAACTACTCCCTCTCATTTCTGCATTTGGGACTTCCCGCAACCGTAACCCTGACAGCACAATCTGGCCAGCCATGGACCCAGCAGACAACGACCCCGTTTGTCAGACCCTGGCCAAACAAGGTATTGCCTTACAAGAAAACAGCCCGATTATAGCCCGACAAACGGGGCATGTCGAAAACGATTTTGGGTTGTCTTGATGTAGCGTCGCCCGAGTAGTGTGACACGTTCAACGATTGGTCGCCTCTTGTCCGGGACGGTTCAAAATCATCACAACGAAAGTCTAGCATGTTAGAATTTTTGCTCGTCTTGACGCACAATGTGACATACCTACGTCGTCGTCCGTTTGGTTCCACAGCATTGACCAATAGCGAGAGGGAGCGAAACGTAAATCACACACTGAACAGCACTTCATAGCTCTTTTAATTAATTAATTAATTAATTGTATGTATGTATGTATGTATTTATTTATTTATTTATTTATTTATTTATTTATCCCCTGGATATCTCATGGGATGGGGCCAGACAGGTGCAACATGGAAAAAAAAAAAGCGCCCCACGCTGCGGCTTCATGGAGCGCGCACCTCCATGCAACCCATTGTCAGGCAACGGTGACTGAATAGAGGACCAAAAATATATATATATGTGTATATATATATATATATATATATATATATATATATATATATATATATATATATGTATATATGTATATATGTATAAATAAATGTATTGTGACTGTTGTTCTCATAATTTCAGAGATTTGGGCATATGAGTAGGGGATGGGCACATATTTAGTGAGGATCGATCACATTTTCACATAGTCGGGCCAGGCCTGGCTGCCTTGTCACCCGCTCTCACTTGAAAGTTTTTGTTTTTTTTCACCTCGGAGTGAGTGGCGTACTATCCACTGCACTGTACTAAAACAAGTCAAATATGAATAAATTAAGCAGTATAAAAAATAACTCAATATAATATTTCAGTGTTTGATAAAATAATGAAACAAGATGTCATCCCGCAAATTAATGAACAAAATCGGCTATATTACCCCAGCGCTTGTAGGCCTAAATAAATTAATATACAGTGTTGGCTACTAAATCATATTTTAAACACTATTGCGGAGCAGGGAGCACAAGCAATGCTCACATCACACTTGTCCCATGCGTGCTCCATTCACGCAAACACTTCCTGTCCATGCCTTTTTTTTTTTTCCCACCTCCCTGACAAACAGCGCCGACGCGTCTCTCTTGGCAAGACAACACACGATGATCGGCTTGTGTCTTTTCACGTTCAGACTTGTAGTGTGACTACACGCCCCATCCACGACACGGAGCAAATTTATCGGGTAATGTGATAGCGCAACGGTCGTGTAAGACAACAAAATTGCGTAGTCTGACCTCGGCATAAGTTGTTGGACCAACATGAAAACGCCCTAACCATGTTGATGAGAAATGTATGTGAATTTCCACAAGCCCTCATGGACCCTCCAGCAGCAATTTGCGTCATTTCAAACGCATGAACAGTCATGAGTCTCTGCCACAACCACTACACCCTCCGTTCCCCTCCCCCATGTCATTAAAGAACTATTTGTACCCACAACTGCCGTTTATGATGGTGATTGGGGAGCCTGGCATCCATTTCTGGTCCAGTGCTCACTAGTGTTCAGCCAGCAACCGCAGTCATATTCTATATCATACAAAGATTGCTTACCTCATCAGCTGCCTCCAAGGTATGGCTATTTCATGGGCCACAGCGGAATGGAAGAAAAAGTCATCTGCTTGTGCATCCTACTCCACCTTTACACAGGAGATGAAGAAAGTTTTTGACCAGCCAGTCCGTGGGAGGGTGGCTGTGAATCGCCTTCGTTGCGCCAGGGCACTTGTAGCATGGTGGAATTTTCTATGTCCTTTAGGACTCTCACAGCCGAGAGTAACTTCAACAAGGAGGTGCTCCAAGAAGTTTTCCGGGGAGCTTTAAATGACAACGTTAAGGATGAATTGGCCTCCAGAGATGACCCGAGCAGTGTAGACTCGCTCATTGACCTAACCATAAGGCTCGATTGCCGCCTTCGAGAGCATAGAAGAGAACACAACTCCAAACCCCAGACTCCGCCCGTGTACCTGCCCTCTTCGAGACTATACACATCTAATCACCCCTTTGAGCCATGGGCTCCAGCTCCGGCAGTGAACCCATGCAGTTGGGACATGCTGGGCTCTTAGAAGAGGAGAAAGCACACTTGTATTATGGGGACAGTGGCCACTACATCGCAAAATGCCTCTCACGACCAGCAAAAGGTGACCAATAACTAGGGACGTATTGGTGAGTCATGCTTCAATTCCTCGTCTTCTGGTCATTTTATACTCTATTCTGTTGTAAAGCTGTCTTTACTCGCGTCAGCCCTTGAAAATTCCGGAGTAGACCAGAACCTGATTCTACGCCGCCTGGTGTAACAAATGGGTATTGGCTTGCAGACTTCACATACACCAATGCAAGCCACAGCACTAAATGGTGCGCTGCTTTGCCAGCTCCTCTTACCCCCCTGACATCCACACTGATACCTTTCTTTTGGTCAGGAGAAGCTGATCAGGACTTCAGTAAGCATGTTGTGCGTACGTAATAAATGTGTGACTACCAACCCCTATATACCCCAATACACACACGCGCACCACACACACGCAATATTGCATACGTAACGGGGGGCTTTGACTTATTTGCCTTCATGTCTTGCTTGCAGTAATCAACGACATGGAGAAGCAAAGACCAGGTCTGTGTAGAAGACAAAACCATTTGCTGTAGTTGTCCAGTCATCTGGAAGCACATCCTGACCATCCAGAGCCTTTCTCAACTCCTTCCTAAAAGATATACAACACCCTTCCTTTTTAAGCTTCTACCATTTCGTCCTCTGCTCTGCCTTTTTCTCTTCCTCACCACCAGAGTCATCCTACACATTACCATCCTATCCTATCCCATCCTGTCTGGCTTAACTCTCACCTACCACTACTTTGCAGTCGCAGATCTCCTTCAGATTACACTGTCTACACAAGATGTAGTCTACCTGTGTACTTCTACCTCCACTCTTGTAGGTCACCCTATGTTCCTGCCTCTTGTGGATTAAAATATTCACGACAGCCATTTCCATCATTTTTTTCCAAAGTCTGTCCTTCTGTGTTCTTCTCCTGGATACCAAACCTGCCCATCACCTCCTCATCCCCTCTGTTTCCTGCACCAACATGTCCATTGAAGCCTGCACCAATGACAACTCTCTCACTTCTAGGGATGCTCTGCATCATTTCATCAAGGTCCAACCAAAAGTTCACCTTCTCCTCAGCTCACATCCTACCTGTGGTGCATACCCACTAACAACATTGATCATCACACCTTCGATTCCTAGCTTCAGGCTCATCACCCTGTCTGACACTTTTTACCTCCAAGACGTTCTTAACAAACTCCTCCTTCACGATATCTCGTACTCCATTTCTCTTCCTATTTACACCATGATAGAACCAGCTCCTATCTTTCTACCTGGTCTCCCGAACACACAGTATGTCCACCTTCCTCCTCTGCATCATGTCAACCAGCTCTCTACCTTTTCCTGTCATATTTCCAACATTCAAAGACCCTACTTTGAGTCCTAGATTCTTGGTGTTCCTCTTCTCTTTCTTCCTATAAACACACCTTCCTCCTCTGCTTCTTCGACCAACAGTAGTCCAGTTTCCACCAGAACCCTGTAGGTCAACAGTACTGATGGCGGACGTTGTTAACCCGGGCCTCAACCAATCCGGTATGGAAGACATATATTTGATTCGCATGTTTGGTTTGGCCAAAGTTTTACGTCAGATGCCTTCCTGACACATCCCTCTGTATTTATCCAGGCTTGGGACTGGCACATATAGACATTGGCTTGTGCCCCCTCGCGGCTACATTTTACGAACATGTCTCTAAACCTTGATAAATGTATTATTAGTCCAATTGACTCAGTAAAAAAATCTCAGCGTTATATTCGACCCAATTCTTTCTTTTCAAATACATGTTAAAAATATTACTAGAACTGCTTTTTTCTCACCTTCACAATATTGCTAAAATTCGTCCTGTTTTGTCTGATGGTGATGCAGAGATTATAATTCATGCATTTGTTACGTCTCGCCTAGACTACTGTAACCTATTACTCTTGGGTCTTCCCATGGCCAGTCTTAAAATCTGCAGTTAGTACAAAATGCTGCAGCTAGACTTTTGACGCGGATGAGAAAGTTCGATAATATTACCCGATATTAACCATCTTGCATTGGCTTCCGGTCCACTTGAGATGCGATTTTAAGGTTCTGTTACTTACGTATAAAATGCTACACGGCTTAGCACATTCCTATCTCATCGATTTAATAGAACCTACCGTACGTTCCGACGCAAAACCTTTGTTTGCAACACCCTGGTCTTTTAGTGATCCCAAGAGACAAAAAGAAGTCCGTACACAAAACCTTTGTTTGCAACACCCTGGTCTTTTGGTGATCCCAAGAGCCACAAAGAAGTCCGTGGGTTCAAGAGCGTTTTCGATTTGGGCTCCAGTGCTCTGGAATGCCCTACCTTCAGGGGTCAGAGCTGTTGCCGCTGTAGAAACATTTAAATCTGGTCGGAAGACTCATTTTTATACTCTTGCATGTGGCATTGGCTTGCTCTTCGACACGGCCCTGGTCTTTGCATCAACACTTCTTTGGCCTCTGAAAGTACTGAGTATGACAAGAAGGTTGAAAAAGTGCATCACATCCAAAAAGTATTATTAGTTTGTGACGGAAAACGTAAAAGTTTGGTTGAATTTTCTTAAGTGGTTTGGATTGGACACCTACCATTTTAAATTTTGACTTCCTTTTGACAAGTGACATTTTAACTTACACTTTCTCAACTACTGAAGTGACTGCCATCTAATTCGTACCAAACGTGAGAGGAGGTAAGTAATAAGTCAGTAAGTAAGTAAATAAATAAGTAGCCTATGTAATGCAGTTAATTCAATTTACTAAGTAGCCCACTGATAAGCAAGTAATAAGCAGCCAGCTAACACTAACGTTAGCGTTTCTGATTCACGTTGCCAGCGATGTTGGCAATAATTGCACAGAACAGGAATGGCCTGACTGATAAATTAGCAAATAATGTATTAATTAGGCCTCACAAAGTCAGGACTTTTTGGCCAATCGACTATCAACGAGTTTGAAAAAAAAAAAAAGATCATCGATTCAATCAGAAGATGGAGCAATATCTCAAAAAAAAAAAGAAAAAAAAAGAAAATACTGTGGCACTCAAAGGTGTTCCAAGTACAAGACTTTTATTGCAGCTGGCCAGTTGATTAAAAAAAATGCCTACGGGTTTCGGCCTTTGTCGGCCTTCGTCAGGGCAAGCTGACATGGACTGTCATACAACTGTTTTTTTTTTTCAACAAGTTGTATTTTTTTTAAGATGGTGAGTGACTGCAAAAGGGATGGAAATGGCTGTCGTGAATACTTTCATCCAGAAGAGGCAGGAACATAGGGTGACCTACAAGAGTGGAGGAAGAAGTACACAGGTAGACTACATCTTGTGTAGACGGTGTAATCTGAAGGAGATCAGCAACTGCAAAGTAGTGGTAGGTGAGAGTGTATCCAGACAGCATAGGATGGTTGTGTGTAGAATGACTCTGGTGGTGATGAAGACAAAGAGGGCAAAGGCAGAACAGAAGACGAAATGGTGGAAGCTGGAAAAGGAAGAGTGTTGTATGACTCTCAGAAAGGAGATGAGAAAGGCTCTGGATGGTCAGGATGTGCTCCCAGATGACTGGACAACTACAGCAAATGTGATCAGGCAGACAGGTAGGATAGTCCTTGGTGTGTCATCTGGAAGGAAAGGAGATAAGGAGACTTGGTGGTGGAATGAGGAGGTGCAGAAGTGGATCCAGAGAAAGAGGTGAGCGAAGAAGAAGTGGGACACTGAGAGGACTGAAGAAAGTAGATAGGAGTACAGGGAAATACGGCGTAAGGTGAAAGTATAAGTCACAACGGCCAAACAAGGGACTTACGATGACTTGTATGCAAGGTTGGACAGTAAGGAGGGAGAGACTGATCTATACAGATTGGCAAAGAGACCGCGATGGGTAGGACGTGCAGCAGGTTAGGGTAATAAAGGATAGGGATGGAAGAGTGTTGACAGATGCCGGCGGTGTAACGGGAAGATGGAAAGAGTACTTTGAAGAGTTGATGAATGAGGAAAATGAGAGAGAACGAAGATTAGAAGTGGTGAGAGTTGTGGACCAGGAAGTAGCAAAGATGATGAGCCACACAATGAAGCTATGGGAAAGAGTAGTGGAAGCTAGACTGAGGGCAGAGGTGAACATTTGTGAGCAGCAGTATGGTTTCATGCCAAAAAATAATAATACAAGAGTATGACTGATGCAGTATTTGCTCAGACGATGTTGATTGAGAAGTACAGAGAAGGTCAGAAGGAGGGAAGGGAAACGTGCAGAACTGTGGCAACAACAGAGGAATAAAGCTGAAGAGCCACACAATGAAGCTATGGGAAAGAGTAGTGGAAGCTAGACGGAGGGCAGATGTTAACATTTGTGAGCACCAAAAGAGAGTACTACATATGCAGTATTTGTTTTGAGGATGTTGATTGAGAAGTACAGAGAAGGTCAGAAGGAGCTGCATTGTGTCTTTGTTGACCTGGAGAAAGCTTATGACAGGTTGCCCAGAGAGGAACTGTGGTTTTGTATGAGGAGGTCTGGAGTGGCAGAGAAGTATGTTCAAGTGGTGCAGGATATGTATGAGGACTGTAAGACAGTGGTGAGGTGTGCTGTAGGTGTGACGAAGGAGTTCAAGGTGGAGGTGGGACTACATCAGGGATCAGCTCTGAGCCCCTTCTTGTTTGCTATTGTAATGGACAGGATGACAGACGAGGTTAGACAGGAATCCCCATGGACTATGATGTTTGCAGATGACATAGTGATCTGTAGTGTAAGCAGGGAACACACTGTAAAAACGGTAACTAGTAATTGTTGAGTTCATGCAAGATTTAAAATTAAACCAACTTAACACTTTACAACCCGCGGACGAGAAGACTCGTCACGTGACACCCGGTGGTTGTCACCCGCCGACGAGAGAACTCGGCAACTGTGTTTTTTTAATGAATGGGTGGATGAGACTCCTGGGCAACTTCCCTCTGAGTATTCCGCCCGTGAAGCACTGTAGTGACGAACTGTGCCCTCTTGATGGCAGTGATGGTCTCTTTACATGAGAAGGATGTGATTTCCTAGCAAAGGAGGAGTGTTGTGGAGAGGTGGGGGCCGGTGGGTGGGGGAGAAAAGACGAGTGCTAACGGTGGCTAACCGGAGGCCGCTAAAAACAAAAGCTCACACTTATGAGCAGAGCGTTTGTCACGATCGGACAAGAGATGACGAAGAGAAAGATCAAGGAGCCGGATTCTGCATAAGAGAGTGTGAATAGCGACAAAAACATCACGGGCGCCCTCTTCAGAAGCCACCGCCTCCGGCGTTCTCTGAGTGAAGGTTTGCATCGTCGTATCTCTGACCAGTTAACGTCCTCTGACGAGGAATCCGTGACGAATTTGCCGAACTCTAGCCGCATTCACCAGTTGAACAGATCCCTTCAAGTGTGGCAAAGGTAGCAGCAGCAGCGATTTATCCCCAAAAGCTTCTGAAAGCCCCAGAGGTAAGCTAACGTGTAGCATTCTGTAAATCGAGTGATCACAATTGTACAAGTTCTCTATATTGAATGTCACGGGGATGAAATGACTTGGATGGATGAGAATATTCAATCATGCTTCTGTAAATGTGCAATGTCTGTAACCACGTAAAAGTAGCAGCAGCAGCGATTTATCTCCGGAAGCTTCTGGAAGCCCCGGAGGCAAGCTAACGTGTAGCATTCTGTAAATCGAGTGATCACAATTTTACTAGTTCAGTATATTGAATGTCACGGGGATGAAATGACTTGGATAGATGAGAATATTCACAGTCATGCTTCTGTATACTGTATGTGCAATGTCTGTAAACACGTACGAAGGCATGTTACGCAACATTCGATTACAGTTGGTGCAGCGTACACAGATGGCCCCTTCGCAGTCGCACGCAGTGCGACCGAGAGGTAAAAAAAATAAAAATAAATCACAATACCTTGCAACAATAATAAAAAATACATCTTGATTACAGTATTTTTCTGTAATTTACAGAAGCAGCTACAACACTGGCAGAGGCACAAGCGTGTGAACATCTTGCAGTGTCCCCCCTGAACGCAGAAGAAAGCTTCACACGCGATCACACAAAAGACACTACTGGGTTTCAAAACAAAACCCATGCACCCACTCATGCATGCATATTTTGTAAATAACTCCAATTTGTAAATAGTTTATCAAATGTGAAAATGATGTTGTTATTTCCCTGTATAGTATGTAAATAGCGCACACGCACGAGCATGCGCGCACACGCACGAGCACGCACACGCACACGCACGCCCACACACACAAACATTCCTGTAAATGATCAATATTTTGTAAATAGTTTGTGAAATGTGAAAATATTGCTGTTTACACGTTATCAGATATGTAAATAAATCCTTATTTTGCTATCAAGAACACATTTTCCTTTTCTTTTATGTTTTATGGAAGGTAAGGACTGTTGAGATATTTGAGATGTCACTAAACCAAAAAATATTACTGTAAAAGTCACTGTTTTGCAGAAAATGCATGATTTCACAAAAAGCTTCATTTCTCCTTATTTTGCCCGAGATTCTTGAATTATGTCAAATCAAGCCATTTTCAAATGATGATTACTAAAGAACAGAATAAGGTAGAATCATACTTTTTTTTTCTAATGAAAGAGGAGAACCCAATCTTTCAAACGACACTCCCCATGTTTATTTCGTCATAGCACACAATATTCTAATAAGCATTGAAAATGGGTGAAAATGTGGGAAATCTGGTGGGATTCTGGAGTTACCTTGTCAGAAAATGCGTGGGATTTAAAGAGTTAAAAATAAAGCTTCCATATTATAACCTACAAAAACTTGTAAGCCCATTAAATTTTTCTCATTGTTGTCCTAACTAAAATTTTCTGAACAGCACAACAAAGATTAGCTACTTTTGAGTAGTTTTTTTGAGTTAAGTTGGGAACCAGTGGGAAACCCCAGAAATTACCCACTGGCGCATGCGTGCTCAATGTGCAGAGAGTCTGAACAAGGCTGTGAGCACGGAAGTGGATTTGCGACTCAGATTGTGCCATTTGACCTGGTTGGACAATATAAAGGTTACGTGGCTAAATCATAAATGTAAATTTTGGTAATAAATAAATAAATAAATAAATAAATAAATACATAAATAATAACCTATCATTGACAATATATGGTTGTTTTGTTTGCAGTGTTTTAAATGACTTGTTGTTGCCGCTCATTTCGAAATTCCTATTTTACAAAAAAAAATAATAATCTGTTGTTGACCTGTTGTTATTTTATGTTGTGTCAAATAAATAAGATTTCAGATAACATTCAGTTGTGCTTTGTTTATTCAATAGCTATTTGGTGACCATTTTTCCAATATAATTATAGGAACATATATTGTGCTTTAGGGTGGCACGATGGGTGAGTGGTTAGCACGGCCGCCTCCTAGTACTGAGGATGCAGCTTCGAGTCCAAGCTTCAGTCTTCCTGGGTGGAATTTGCATGGTCTCCCTGTGCCTGCATGGGTCTTCTCCGGGTACTCCGGTCTCCTCCCACATTCCAAAGACATGCTTGGCAGGTTAATTGAACGCTCTGAATTGTCCCTAGGTGTGATTGTGAGCATGGATGATTGTTTGTCTCCGTATGCCCTGCGATTAGCTGGCGACCAGTTCAGGGTGTATCCTGCCTACTGCCCAAAGCCAGCTGGGATAGGCTCCAGCACCCCCGTGACCCTTGTGAGGAGTAAACGGCCAAGAAAATGGATGGATGGACATTTTCCTTTAGGTAAATTTTAAACTAATTTGAGTAACAATTTTATAATTATTCAACAACAATATCTGTGTTGAGTGAATTTAAGAAAACATGGCATTGAAGGAACAATTGTATGCTTATTGAACAAGAATATCTGTATTTGGTGAAGGCAGAAATAAATAGGATTGAAACCAAAATTTCTTTGTTAGCCTTCCAGGATTATTCTAATTAGGTGAACAAGGAAAATCCAAGTTGGCAGAACTTTTGTCAGAACTTATAAACCTTAGTTAAGTCAACAACAGTAGGAAAAAGTTGAGAATACTCAAAAATCTTTTGCATCATGTTGCCTTGATATTTTAAGTTTTTTCAACTTTCTTTTTTTTCAGTGCAGGGGTCTCATTTATAAAGCTTGCGTATGATCAAAATGAAGCCAAAACCCGCTGTGCCGTCCTCCCCGCTGTGCCGTCCTTTCACGCGGCTGGAGGTGGGGTGGGCACGTCTTCCCTCTCTGAGCTGCTGCCCGGCCCCCCCCGGCGCCAGTTCGGTGGGGGTCATGGGGGGAGCGGGGGCTGGGGGCCGGTGGGGCGCCGTGGGGGCTTGCCGGGCCTCGTTATGCGGCGTTGGGCTCGGGGTGCGGGCCGGGGCAGGGGCGCTCCGGGCGTCTGGGTTGGCTCGCCGGTCGGTATCCGCCCGGGGGGCGTGAGGGGTTCTGCCTTGGTGCTGCCGCGCCTTGGGGGATTCCGGGTGGGCTGTGCTCGCTTTGCTGGGCCGCGGTCCATGGCTTTCCTCTTTGGTGGCGGTCCTTATACATGCCAGATCCATCACACCAGCATTTACTGAAATTCAAACAGAATTCGCCTCTCCCTCCCACTGCTCGTTGAATCAGTGGGTGCTGGTGTCTATGGATCTCACTCTGATTTATCTATCCTTCCCTCCTTCCTCTCTTTAGTTTTTCCTCTAGTCTCTTGAGATCTCTTTTAATTTGTTGGAATTTAGAGGTTTCTGGGGTTGGCGTAAGACTCCGGTTTTGTAACCATGTGGATGGCAGGAGGTGTTTAGTTGGTGCTGGATTTCACTTTGATTTATCTTTCTTTTCTTTGCCCTTTCCTCTGGTCTCCTGACCTTCTGAACTTCACGACTCTGGCGAGACTCTGAAGTATCTGGTTAAGGTGAAGGGTAATGGGATTTTTATTAGGTTTTAGGTGAATTAATGAGTACAAATTTACACCTAATCACACACACGCACATACACGCATGCACACAAACGCACAAAATAAAAAAAAAATTTAAAAAAAAAGAGCAATGATGATAAGATGTTGAATCAGTAAGACTGCCGAATGAACAATTCTGAGTTCTCGCTCTTAAAAAAAAAAAAAAAAAAAAAAAAAAAACAAGGCCAAAACTCGACGTACGAACATTTCTGCGCCAAAGGTGGTATTTATAGAAAATAAACTGAATGTTAAACTTTACGCACCGCCACGTCAAGTCTGGACCTACCGTACGCAAGCCGCACATTCTGGAGACATGGGAAAACAGCGACACAATCAGCTTTGTGGTGCATTTCTATTCTTCAAACGCCATGTATGCTGGATGTTGGGTCACATTATATTATACATTATACATTACATTATATATTTTGCAGACTTGCTCCGACGTCACAAGCATGCAGCGGGGCAGAAATATGCATGCGAATAAAGATTTTAAAGGTCCGTCTTCTCTCATTGATCACCTATCTTGAAAAAGCCTCATGCAACAAATCACAAATGACAACTAATGTGGACACATATTGCACGCACTACATCATCGCGCAACGCAAACAATATGCGTCTGTTGTATCAACTGCCCGCCGCGCAATTGCAATTGAAGGCTAAATAAAACTATATTGATACAAGACAATAAGGATAAAAATAAAATAAAATTTAAAAACTAGAGCTGCGAGCAGCTATAAAGGGCCCTCGCAACCCGGACCACGTTGGGGTACTTGCACGTCGGGGTACTGGCATGTTGGGGTACTGTTTCATAGGAAACTGTCTAAATTGCCATGCTTTGTGTTTGAAAAGTTTCATGGAAAGGCCAAAAATGATGCACAATTAACAAAATAAAATCAAAATGGTTTGGCACATGGCTATAGAAACTTTTTATAGGTATTAGGCTGATAGGTATGATTCCCAATATTCACACATCTAGCTGAATCATATAATCGGAAATACTTCATGAAAATGTCTAGAGGGCGTTATTGAACCATTTATTACAAATTTC
Source organism: Festucalex cinctus (assembly GCF_051991245.1). Classification (NCBI taxonomy): domain Eukaryota; kingdom Metazoa; phylum Chordata; class Actinopteri; order Syngnathiformes; family Syngnathidae; genus Festucalex; species Festucalex cinctus. The sequence goes on along the minus strand of NC_135429.1, from coordinate 21,358,369 downwards.
ACAATAAATCTCTAAAATATTCATTTTCCAGACAGGTCTGGTGTGTGTGCAAAGTTTTGTCAGTTTTCGCCCATGTTTAGACTCTCAAAAAAAGCATTTTTCTTTGCAAACAATGCATCGCTGCAGCAAAGGCGTGTGACAAAATAAAACACTTCAACAACTTTTCTTAAATATCTTAAGATGAAACACGACAAAGTTGAAGACGATTGGATATGTTTTGTAGGAGTTTGTTAAAATATGACCCCTTATAAAATGGCTACAAATACCAAAGTAAATCAAAATGGCGGACTTCCTGTTTGGTTTAGCATATGGCTACAGAATACTTTTTTGTAAGTCTTAGGCTGATAGGTATCCCAATTTTTACAAATCTAGCTGAATCATACAATCGCAAAAGCTTTATAAAAATGTCTAGAGGGCGCTATTGAGCCATTTATTGCAAATTGCACAAGAAATATCTAAAATATTCATGTTTATGACAAGTCTGATGTGTGTGTAAAGTTTCATGAGTTTTCACACGTTTAGACCCCCCCAAAAAAACAGCATTTTACTTGGCAAACAATGCATCGCCATGGCAACGGCGTGGACAAAATAAAAAAACTTTCGATAACTTGGCATCTTAAGCATCTTAAGATGAAACACACCAAGTTTGAAGACGTTCGGATAAATTTTGCAGGAGGAGTTCGTTAAAATATGACCCCTAAAAAAGGCCACAAAAAATGGCTACAAATCCCAACATAAATCAAAATGGCGGACTTCCTGTTTGTTTTAACATATGGCTCCAAGAGACTTTTTTGTACATCATGGGCTCTTATGTATGCCTCCAAATTATCAGAGCGCTAGGTGAAACGTACAACCGGGAATGCTTCATTAAAGAGGAATTTTTTAGCTCAAAATGTGATGCCCGGCCCCTGGGGGACTTTCTGTTGGGTTTAGCACATGGCACCCAGAGACTTTTTTGTCCATCATGGGCTGTTACATACGTTTCCAAATTTTCGTAGCTCTAGCTGCTTTGTACAACTGGGAATTCTTCATTAAGAAGGATTTTTTCCCCCTTTGCAAACAGTGCATGCCACGGCAACAGCGTGCGACGAAGTAAAAAGCTTTCAATAACTTTTCATCTTCAACATCTTAAGATAAATCACACCAAGTTTGGAGATGATCGGATAAACTCTGTAGGAGGAGTTCGTTAAAATAAGACCCCTATGAAATGGCCCAAAAAAATGGCAACACGTTCCAAAGTAAATCAAAACGGCGGACTTCCTGTTAGGTTTAGCATATGGTTCATAAAGAGTTTTTTGTACCTCGAGGGCTGTTACATATGTCTTCAAATTTTGGTAACTCTAGGTGAAACGTACAGCCGGAAATGCTTCATTAAGTAAGAATTTTGAAACATAAAATTTGATGCCCTGCCTCTGGCGGAAATCCTGTTAGGTTTAGCATATGGTTCAAAAAGAGTTTTTTGTAGGTCAGAGTCTGTTATATATGTGTACCAATTTTCGTAGCTGTAGTTTAAACGTACAACCAGCAATGCTTCATTAAGTAAGAATTTTGAAACTGTAAATTTGATGCCTCGCCCCCGTCATATAGTATGTCAAAAACTTTAGATTTTTTACCATGATGTTGTCGCAGGTGTTGAGATGGTACAGCCCAAGTTTGAAGTCAATCGGGTTAACCGTGTAGGAGAAGGGGGCATAAGTATGACACCTGTAATTGTACAAAAATGGGCCAAAATTGGACATTCAAATACTCATACCGCACTTCCTGTCAATTTTAGGGTACACGTATCAAAGAGGTTTTTGTTCATCTGAATGTGCTACAGGTGCCACACAATTTTCATATCCGTAGGACAATCGTAGCGGGGCAGGGATCTCTTTAACCTATGTAGGGGGCGCTACTGAGCCATTTTTATGTTATCATGTATGGAGGCTTTAAAATATCAAATTTTTCGCCAGGTCTGAGGTGTGTGTAAAGTTTGGTGAGTTTTCGTTCACGTTTGGTGTCTCAAAAATGTGATTGTTTGCGGAAAGAACAATAACAAAGAAAAAGAAGAATAACTAGAGCTGCGAGCAGCTATAAAGGGCCCTCGCAACCTGGGCCACGTTGGGGTACTTGCACGTCGGGGTACTGGCACGTTGGGGTACTGTCAAATCGGACAAGGACCATCTAAAATGTTTTTGACAAGCTTTGTGAGTGCAAAAGGCCAAAGATGGTGTGCAATTCCCAAAATAAATTCAAAATGGCGGACTTCCTTTTAGGTTTAGCATACGGCTACAGAATACTTTTTGTAGGTCTTAAGCTAATAGGTATGCCTCCCAGTTTTCACAAATCTAGGTCAAGTCATCTTTAGTTGTGTATCGCTTGAATCATACAATTGGAAATGCTCCATAAAAATGCATAGAGGGCGCTATTGAGCACAACGTTGGGTTACTTGCACGTCAGGGTACTGGCACGTTGGGGTACTGTTACATGGAACAAGGACCATTTAAAATGTTAGTTTTTTCCATGCCTTGTTTGTGCAAAGTTTAATGAAAGAGGCCAAAAATGATGTATAATTCCCAAAATAAAATCAAAATAGCGGACTTCCTCTTTGGTTTGGCAAATGGCTACATAATACTTTTTTGTAGGTATTCTGCTGATAGGGGTCTGTCCTAATTTTCACAAATCTAGCAGAATCATACAATCGGAAATACTTCATAAAAATGTCTAGAGGGCGCTATTTATTGCAAATTGCACAATAAATCTCTAAAAATTCATGTTCATGAAAAGTCTGATGTGTTTGCAAAGTTTCATGAGTTTTCACACATGTATAGATAAAAAAACAAAGCAGCACTTTACTTGGCAAACAATGCATCGCTATAGCAGCAGCGTGCGACAAAATAAAACTTGCGATAACTTTGCATCTTAAACATCTTACGATGAAAGACACCAAGTTTGAAGACGGTCGGATGAACTTTGTACGAGGAGTTCGTTAAAATATGACCCCTGAAAAAGGCCACAAAAAATGGCAACAAATCCCATCGTAAATCAAAATGGCGGACTTCCTGTTTGGTTTAGCACATGGTTCCAAGAGACTTTTTTGTACATCGTAGGCTCTTATGTATGCCTGCAAATTATCATCGCGCTAGGTGAAACGTACAACCGGGAATGCTTCGTTAAAGAGGAGTTTTCTAGCTCAAAATGTGATGCCCGGCCCCTGGGGGACTTCCTGTTGGGTTTAGCACATGGCACCAAGAGACTTTTTTGTACATTGTGGGCTGTTACATATGTCTACAAATTTTTGTAGCTCTAGCTACTTCGTACAACTGGGAATGCTTCATTAAGAAGGATTTTTTTCCTTTGCAAAAAGTGCATGCCACGACAACAGCGTGCGACGAAATAAAGAGCTTTCAATAACTTTTCATCCTCAACATCTTAAGATGAGTCACACCAAGTTTGAAGATGATCGGATAAACTCTGTAGGAGGAGTTCGTTAAAATAAGACCCCTACGAAATGGCCCAAAAAATGGCAACACATTCCAAAGTAAATCAAAATGGCGGACGTCCTGTTAGGTTTAGCATATGGTTCAAAAAGAGTTTTTTGTACCTCGAGGGCTGTTATATACCTCTACAAATTTTGGTAACTCTAGGTGAAACGTACAGCCGGGTATGCTTTGTTAAAGAGGAGTTTTTTAGCTCAAAATGTGATGCCCGGCCCCTGGGGGACTTCCTGTTGGGTTTAGCACAGGGCACCAAGAGACTTTTTTGTACATCTTGGGCTGTTACATATGTCTACAAATTTTCGTAGCTCTCGCTGCTTCGTACAAATGGGAATGCTTCTTTAAGGATATTTTTTTTCCTTTGCAAACAGTGCATGCCATGACAACAGCGTGCGACGAAATACAAAGGTTTCAATATCTTTTCATCTTCAACATCTTAAGATGAATCACACCAAGTTTGAAGATGATCGGATAAACACTGTAGGAGGAGTTCGTTAAAATAAGACCCCAATGAAATGGCCAAAAAAATGGCAACACGTTCCAAAATAAATCAAAATGGCGGACTTCCTGTGAGGTTTAGCATATGGTTCAAAAAGAGTTTTTTGTAGGTCATAGCCTTTTACATATGTGTACAAATTTTCGTAGCTCTAGATTAAACGTACAACCGGCAATGCTTCGTGAAGTAAGAATTTTTAAACTCTAAATTTGATGCGTCGCCGCCGTCATATAGTATATCAAAAACTTTAGATTTTTTACAATGATGTTGTCCCAGGTGTTGAGATGGTCCATCCCAAGTTTGAAGTCAATCGGGTTAACCGTGTAGGAGAAGCGGGCAAAAGTATGACCCCTGTAAATGTGCAAAACTGGGCCAAAATTGGACATTCAGATGATCATACCTCACTTTCTGTCTATTTTAGGGTACACACATCAAAGAGGTTTTTGTTCATCTGGATGTGCTACGGGTGCCACACAATTTTCGTCGCCATAGGACAATCGTAGCGGGACAGGGATCCGTTTAACCTATGTAGGTGGCGCTATGGAGCCATTTTTCTGTTATCATGTATGGCGACTTTAAAATATCAAATTTTTCGCCAGGCCTGATGTGCGTGTAAAGTTTGGTGAGTTTTCGTTCACGTTTAGCGTCTCAAAAATGCGATTGTTTGCGGAGAATAATAATAATAAGAATAATAATAATAATAATAATAATAATAAGAATTCCTACAAAAACAATAGGGCCTCGCAGCGGCACCGCCGCCGCCGCTGCTCGGGCCCTAACTAGAGCTGCGAGCAGCTATAAAGGGCCCTCGCAGCCCGGGCCACGTTGAGGTCCTTGCACGTTGGGGTACTTGCACGTTGGGGTACTGGCACGTTGGGGTACTGGCATATTGGAAGCAAAATTTCTTTGAAAATGGCATAATAAACGTTTACATGAATATTTTTTTGCCAGTGTGTGTGTCAAGCTCAACGGGTTTTGGTGATTGTTAAGACCTGCAAAAATCAGCGTCCTTTTTTATTTTTAGGCAATGAGTTGCCCTGATTGGTATTTTTTTGTAAAAGTATATATACACATCATCGCTCGTTGTACTCATTGCACAATGTTACTTTTATTGTCCAAAGGGGCAATCAAAAATGAATAAAACAAAATGGAAACGTACATACGTTTGGATCGGTGTGAAGCCAGTGAACAATTTGAGTGGTGGAAACTAAAAGAATATTCATAAATGACTTAGTTATCACACTTAGAATGAGTGTACATTTTTTGTACAAAATACCGTATGTGGGGTATTTTTTATTTTTTTTATATAAGCCTCAAGGGCTAGGTGGCGCTGTATTTATAACTGAATGTTGTCATAGAGATACCTTCAGGCCTTGATTATAAGCATACATGTCAAGTGTGGGATTTTTTTTTGGAGCATGTACCGTGGAGTTATTAAGCATATCCTTCATTCACGATATTGCTTTTAATGTCCATAGAGGCTATCAAAAATAAATAAAAATATATATATGTTTGGATAAGTCTGATGCCAGTGAACATTTTGAGTGGTGGAAACTAAAAAAATATTCATAAATGACTTAGTTATCACACTTAGAATGAGTGTACATTTTTTGTACAAAATACCGTATGTGGGGTATTTTTTTTTCATGCCTCAAGGGCTAGGTGGCGCTGCATATATAACTGAATGTTGTCATAGAGATAACTTCAGGCCTTGACGATAAACATACATGTCAAGTTTGGGATTTTTTGGAGCATGTACCGGGGAGTTATCAAGCATATCCTTTTTCATTGTGAAACACAAATTTTGATGCCCCGCCCTCATCATATAGTATTTCGAAAAGTCAAAATTTTTCCCCCTGTCGTTGGCTCAGGTCTTGACATGGTCCAGGCCAAGTCTTAACTCAGTCGGATGAAACGTGTAGGAGAAGTGGGCAAAAGTCTGCCCCCTGTGAATGTGCAAAAATCGTCAAAAATGGGACATTCAAAAATTCGTAGCTCACTTCCTGTTCATTTTAGCATATGGGTACAAGAGACTTTTTTGTAGGTCTTGGGCTCCTTCATACACCTAAAAATATTCGGCATTCTTGCTTAAACGTACAACCGGGGCTGCTTCGTTAAAAATTTCGAGGGGGCGCTATTGAGTCATTTTTGTAAAAATAGCACAATCAACAATAAAATATTGCTCATTTTACCAGGCCAGATGTGTGTGCCAAGTTTCAGGAGTTTCTGTGCATGTTTAGACCCTCAAAACTGGCGTTGTTTTCTTGGCGAACAGCGCTTAGCCACGCCTACAGCAATTCGCGAAAACTCACAAACTTCGTGTTGTGACATCATGAAGGCCGAAACCCTCCTCTGAGCAAATATGAGGTAGGTCCAGTTAACGTGTTTGGAGAAAAACGTAGAAGAAAATTCGTAAGAAAAAAAATTGCCACTAGGTGGCGCTATCAGTTAGATGAAATGTAAGTTAGTAGATGTCTTTAGAGCTGGACTCTCATCAAATGTGTGAAATTTTGAGAAGATAGGATCATCTCGGTCAAGTTAATGCAGCTTTTATTTTCACAAAAAATCTTCAGATTTTGCGTCACCGTGGCGGCCACGCCCTTTGACGAAAAGTTACAATATTCGGTGTGGGGCATGATCAACATCTTAAGGCTTTTCTGACCAATTTTAAAATGGATCCCTTCAACAAGCTCAGCACAGTAGCTAAAAACGTAAAGTATGACATTTATTGTAACCACTAGGTGGCGCTATATGTATAACTGAATTTTGTCATATAGATGTTTTCAGGCTGTGACTATTACGTTGCCTGAGAAGTTTGAGATTTTTTGGAGCTTGAACATGGGAGTTATTAAGCATTTGCTCTTTCTGGACAAATGAAATTTTAAAGGCAATATTTGATGCTCCGCCCCCGTCGTATAGTATTTCGAAAAGGCAAGATGTTTTGCCCAGCTGTTCTCTTAGGTCTTGAGATGATAAATGCCAAGTTTGAAGTCAATTGGATGAAAAATGTTTGCAAAGGGGGAAAAAGCATGACCACAGTGAATGTGCCAAAATAGGCCAAAATTGGACATTAAAAAATTCATAGCTCACTTCCTGTACATTTTAGCTACATGGTCCCAATAGACTTTTTTGTGCGTCTCGGGGTGCTACACGTGCCTGCCAATTTTCGTTGCTCTAGCTCAAACGTGTCGGGCTTGGTTTTTATTTTTCTACGCTAGGGGGCGCTATAGAGTCGCGTTGTTATAACGACTTCATAATATCAAATTTTTCGCCGGACCTGAGGAGTGTGCAAAGTTTGGTGAGTTTTCGTGAATATTTAGGTACCCAAAATCGCGATTGTTTGCGGAGAATAAAGAAGAAGAATAATAATAACTAGAGCTGCGAGCAGCTATAAAGGGCCCTCGCAGCCCGGGCCACGTTGGGGTCCTTGCACGTTGGGGTACTTGCACGTTGGGGTACTGGCACGTTGGGGTACTGGCATATTGGAAGCAAAATTTCTTTGAAAATGGCATAATAAACGTTTACATGTAGAATATTTTTTTGCCAGTGTGTGTGTCAAGCTCAACGGGTTTTGGTGATTGTTAAGACCTGCAAAAATCAGCGTCCTTTTTTATTTTTAGGCAATGAGTTGCCCTGATTGGTATTTTTTGTAAAAGTGTATATACACATCATCGCTCGTTGTACTCATTGCACAATGTTACCTTTATTGTCCAAAGGGGCAATCAAAAATGAATAAAACAAAATGGAAACGTACATACGTTTGAATCGGTGTGAAGCCAATGAACAATTTGAGTGGTGGAAGCTAAAAGAATATTCATAAATGACTTAGTTATCACACTTAGAATGAGTGTACATTTTTTGTACAAAATACCGTATGTGGGGTATTTATTTATTTTTTTTATATAAGCCTCAAGGGCTAGGTGGCGCTGTATTTATAACTGAATGTTGTCATAGAGATACCTCCAGGCCTTGATTATAAGCATACATGTCAAGTGTGGGATTTTTTTTTTGAGCATGTACCGTGGAGTTATTAAGCATATCCTTCATTCACGATATTGCTTTTAATGTCCATAGAGGCTATCAAAAATAAATAAAAATATATATATGTTTGGATAAGTCTGATGCCAGTGAACATTTTGAGTGGTGGAAACTAAAAGAATATTCATAAATGACTTAGTTATCACACTTAGAATGAGTTTACATTTTTTGGACAAAATACCGTAAGTGGGGTATTTTTTTTTCATGCCTCAAGGGCTAGGTGGCGCTGCATATATAACTGAATGTTGTCATAGAGATAACTTCAGGCCTTGACGATAAACATACATGTCAAGTTTGGGATTTTTTGGAGCATGTACCGGGGAGTTATCAAGCATATCATTTTTCATTGCGAAACACAAATTTTGATGCCCCGCCCTCATCATATAGTATTTCGAAAAGTAAAAATTTTTCCCCCTGTCTTTGGCTCAGGTCTTGACATGGTCCAGGCCAAGTCTTAACTCAGTCGGATGAAACGTGTAGGAGAAGTGGGCAAAAGTCTGCCCCCTGTGAATGTGCAAAAATCGTCAAAAATGGGACATTCAAAAATTCGTAGCTCACTTCCTGTTCATTTTAGCATATGGTTACAAGAGACTTTTTTGTAGGTCTTGGGCTCCCTCATACACCTAAAAATATTCGTCGTTCTTGCTTAAACGTACAACCGGGGCTGCTTCGTTAAAAATTTCGAGGGGGAGCTATTGAGTCATTTTTGTAAAAATAGCACAATCAACAATAAAATATTACTCATTTTACCAGGCCAGATGTGTGTGCCAAGTTTCAGGAGTTTCTGAGCATGTTTAGACCCTCAAAACTGGCGTTGTTTTCTTGGCGAACAGCGCTTAGCCACGCCCACAGCAATTCGCGAAAACTCACAAACTTCGTGTTGTGACATCATGAAGGCCGAAACCCTCATCTGAGCAAATATGAGGGAGGTCCAGTTAACGTGTTTGGAGAAAAACGTAGAAGAAAATTCGTAAGAAAAAAAATTGCCACTAGGTGGCGCTATCAGTTAGATGAAATGTAAGTTAGTAGATGTCTTTAGAGCTGGACTCTCATCAAATGTGTGAAATTTTGAGAAGATAGGATCATCTCGGTCAAGTTCATGCAGCTTTTATTGTCACGAAAAATCTTCAGACTTTGCGTCACCGTAGCGGCCACGCCCTTTGGCGAAAAGTTACAATATTCGGTGTGGGGCATCATCAACATCTTAAGGCTTTTCTGACCAATTTTCAACTGGATCCCTTCAACGAGCTCAGCACAGTAGCTAAAAACGTAAAGTATGACATTTATTGTAACCACTAGGTGGCGCTATATGTATAACTGAATTTTGTCATATAGATGTTTTCAGGCTGTGACTATTACGTTGCCTGAGAAGTTTGAGATTTTTTGGAGGTTGTACATGGGAGTTATTCAGCATTTGCTCTTTCTGGACAAATGAAATTTTAAAGGCAATATTTGATGCCCCTCCCCCGTCATATAGTATTTCGAAAAGGCAAGACTTTTTGCCCAGCTGTTCTCTTAGGTCTTGAGATGATAAATACCAAGTTTGAAGTCAATTGGATGAAAAATGTTTGCATAGGGGGAAAAAGCATGACCACAGTGAATGTGCCAAAATAGGCCAAAATTGGACATTAAAAAATTCATATCTCACTTCCTGTACATTTTAGCTACATGGTCCCAATAGACTTTTTTGTGCGTCTCGGGGTGCTACACGTGCCTGCCAATTTACGTTGCTCTAGCTCAAACGTGCCGGGCTTGGTTTTTATTTTTCTATGCTAGGGGGCGCTATAGAGTCGCGTTGTTATAACGACTTCATAATATCAAATTTTTCGCCGGACCTGAGGAGTGTGCAAAGTTCGGTGAGTTTTCGTGAATATTTAGGTACCCAAAATCGCGATTGTTTGCGGAGAATAAAGAAGAAGAAGAAGAAGAAGAAGAATAATAATAACTAGAGCTGCGAGCAGCTATAAAGGGCCCTCGCAGCCCGGGCCACGTTGGAGTCCTTGCACGTTAGGGTACTGGCACGTTGGGGTACTGGCATATTGGAAGCAAAATTTCTTTGAAAATGGCATAATAAACGTTTACATGTAGAATATTTTTTTTGCCAGTGTGTGTCAAGCTCAACGGGTTTTGGTGATTGTTAAGACCTGCAAAAATCAGCGTCCTTTTTTATTTTTAGGCAATGAGTTGCCCTGATTGGTATTTTTTGTAAAAGTGTATATCACATCATCGCTCGTTGTACTCATTGCACAATGTTACTTTTATTGTCCAAAGGGGCAATCAAAAATGAATAAAACAAAATGGAAACGTACATACGTTTGGATCGGTGTGAAGCCAGTGAACAATTTGAGTGGTGGAAACTAAAAGAATATTCAAAAATGACTTAGTTATCACACTTAGAATGAGTGTACATTTTTTGTACAAAATACCGTATGTGGGGTATTTTTTTTTTTTTTTTATATAAGCCTCAAGGGCTAGGTGGCGCTGTATTTATAACTGAATGTTGTCATAGAGATAGCTTCAGGCCTTGACGATAAACATACATGTCAAGTTTGGGATTTTTTGGAGCATGTACCGGGGAGTTATTAAGCATATCCGTCTTCAGTGCGAAACACAAATTTTGATGCCCCGCCTTCATCATATAGTATTTCGAAAGGTCAAGATTTTTCCCCCTGTCGTTGGCTCAGGTCTTGACATGGTCCAGGTCAAGTCTTAACTCAGTCAGATGAAACGTGTAGGAGAAGTGAGCAAAAGTCTGCCCCCTGTGAATGTGCAAAAATTGTCAAAAATGGGACATTCAAAAATTCGTAGCTCACTTCCTGTTCATTTTAGCATATGGGTCCAAGAGACTTTTTTGTAGGTGTTGGGCTCCCTCATACACCTAAAAATATTCGTCGTTCTTGCTTAAACGTACAACCGGGGCTGCTTCGTTAAAAACTTCTAGGGGGCGCTATTGAGTCATTTTTTTTAAAATAGCACAATCAACAATAAAATATGGCTCATTTTACCAGGCCAGATGTGTGTGCCAAGTTTCATGAGTTTCTGTGCATGTTTAGACCCTCAAAACTGGCGTTGTTTTCTTGGCGAACAGCGCTTAGCCACACCCACAGCAATTCGCGAAAACTCACAAACTTTGTGTTGTGACATCATGAAGGCCGAAACCCTCATCTGAGCAAATATGAGGTAGGTCCAGTTAACGTGTTTGGAGAAAAACGTAGAAGAAAATTCGTAATAAAAAAAATTGCCACTAGGTGGCGCTATCAGTTAGATGAAATATAAGTCAGTAGATGTCTTTAGGGCTGGACTCTCATCAAATGTGTGAAATTTTGAGAAGATAGGATCATCTCGGTCAAGTTAATGCAGCTTTTATTTTCACGAAAAATCTTCAGACTTTGCGTCACCGTAGCGGCCACGCCCTTTGGCGAAAAGTTACAATATTCGGTGTGGGGCATGATCAACATCTTAAGCCTTTTCTGACCAATTTTCAAATGGATCCCTTCAACAAGCTCAGCACAGTAGCTAAAAACGTAAAGTATGACATTTATTGTAACCACTAGGTGGCGCTATATGTATAACTGAATTTTATCATATAGATGTTTTCAGGCCGTGACTATTACGTTGCCTGAGAAGTTTGAGATTTTTTGGAGCTTGAACATGGGAGTTATTAAGCATTTGCTCTTTCTGGACAAATGAAATTTTAAAGGCAATATTTGATGCCCCGCCCCCGTCATATAGTATTTCAAAAAGGCAAGATGTTTTGCCCAGTTTTTCTCTCAGGTCTTGAGATGATAAATGCCAAGTTTGAAGTCAATTGGATGAAAAATGTTTGCAAAGGGGGAAAAAGCATGACCACAGTGAATGTGCCAAAATAGGCCAAAATTGGACATAAAAAAATTCATAGCTCACTTCCTGTACATTTTAGCTACATGGTCCCAATAGACTTTTTTGTGCGTCTCGGGGTGCTACACGTGCCTGCCAATTTTTGTTGCTCTAGCTCAAACGTGCCGGGCTTGGTTTTTATTTTTCTACGCTAGGGGGCGCTATCGAGTCGCATTGTTATGACGACTTAATAATATCAAATTTTTCGCCGGGCCTGAGGAGTGTGCAAAGTTCGGTGAGTTTTCGTGAATGTTTAGGTACCCAAAATCGCGATCGTTTGCGGAGAATAAAGAAGAAGAAGAATAATAATAACTAGAGCTGCGAGCAGCTATAAAGGGCCCTCGCAGCCCGGGCCACGTTGGGGTACTTGCACGTTGGGGTACTTGCACGTTGGGGTACTGGCACGTTGGGGTACTGGCAAGTTTAGGTACGGCACATTGGAAGCAGAATTTCTTTGAAAATGGCATGATAAACCTTGACATGTGGATTTTTTTTTTTTTTGTAAAAATACCGTTAAGTTGGTGTATTTTTTTTTATGCCTCTAGGGCTAGGTGGCGCTGTATATATAATGGAATGTTGTCATAGGGATACCTTCAAGCCTTGACTCTAAACATACATGTCAAGTGTGGGATTTTTTTGGAGCATGTACCGTGGAGTTATTAAGCATATCCTTCATTCACGATATTGCTTTTAATGTCCATTAGAGGCTATCAAAAATAAATAAAAAAGTACATGTTTGGATAAGTCTAATGCCAGTGAACATTTTGAGTGGTGGAAAGTAAAAGAATATTCATAAATGACTTAGTTATCACACTTAGAATGAGTTTACATTTTTTGTACAAAATACCGTATGTGGGGTATTTTTTTGTTTTGCCTCAAGGGCGAGGTGGCGCTGCATATATAACTGAATGTTGTCATAGAGATACCTTCAGGCCTTGACGATAAACATACATGTCAAGTTTGGGATTTTTTGGAGCATGTATCGGGGAGTTATTAAGCATATCCTTTTTCAGTGCGAAACACAAATTTTGATGCCCCGCGCTCATCATATAGTATTTCCAAAAGTCAAGATTTTTCCGTCTGTTGTTGGCTCAGGTCTTGACATGGTCCAGGTCAAGTCATAAGTCAGTCGGATAAAACATGTAGGAGAAGTGGGCAAAAGTATGCCCCCTGAAAATGTGCAAAAATCGTCAAAAATGGGACATTCAAAAATTCGTACCTCACTTCCTGTTCATTTTAGCATATGGGTCCAAGAGACTTTTTTGTAGGTCTTTGGCTCCCTCATACACGTAAAAATTTTCGTAGATCTTGCTTAAACGTAGAATCGGGGCTGCTTCGTTAAAAATTTCTAGGGGGCGCTATTGAGTCATTTTTGTAAAAATAGTACAATCAACAATAAAATATTGTTCATTTTACCAGGCCAGATGTGTGTGCCAAGTTTCATGAGTTTCTGCGCATGTTTAGACCCTCAAAACTGGCGTTGTTTTCTTGGCGAACAGTGCTTAGCCACGCCCACAGCGATTCGCGAAAACTCACAAACTTCGTGTTGTGACATCATGAAGGCCGAAACCCTCATCTGAGCAAATATGAGGTTGGTCCAGTTAACGTGTTTGGAGAAAAATGTACAAGAAAATTCGTAAGAAAAAAAATTGCCACTAGGTGGCGCTATCAGTAAGATGAAATATAAGTTCGTAGATGTCTTAAGGGCTGGACTCTCATCAAATGTGTGAAATTTTGAGAAGATAGGATCATCTCGGTCAAGTTCATGCAGCTTTTATTGTCACGAAAAATTTTCGGACTTTGCGTCACCGTAGCGGCCACGCCCTTTGGCGAAAAGTTACAATATTCGGTGTGGGGCATGATCAACATCTTAAGGCTTTTCTGACCAATTTTCAACTGGATCCCTTCAACGAGCTCGGCACAGTAGCTAAAAACGTAAAGTATGACATTTATTGTTACCACTAGGTGGCGCTATATGTATAACTGAATTTTATCATATAGATGCTTTCAGGCCGTGACTATTACGTTGCCTGAGAAGTTTGAGATTTTTTGGAGCTTGAACATGGGAGTTATCACACTTAGAATGAGTTGACATTTTTTGTACAAAATACCGTATGTGGGGTATTTTTTTTTCACGCCTGAAGGGCTAGGTGGCGCTGCATATATAACTGAATTTTGTCATAGAGATACCTTCAGGCTTTGACTATAAACATACATGTCAAGTTTGGGATTTTTTGGAGCATGTACCGGGGAGTTATTAAGCATATCCTTTTTCAGTGCGAAACACAAAATTTGATGCCCCGCCCTCATCATATAGTATTTCCAAAAGTCAAGATTTTTCTGCCTGTAGTTGGCTCAGGTCTTGACATGGTCCAGGTCAAGTCTAAAGTCAGTCGGATGAAATGTGTAGGAGAAGTGGGCAAAAGTATGCCCCCTGAAAATGTGCAAAAATCGTCAAAAATGGGACATTCAAAAATTCATAGCTCACTTCCTGTTCATTTTAGCACATGGGTCCAAGAGACTTTTTTGTAGGTCTTGGACTCCCTCATACACCTAAAAATTTTCGTAGATCTTGCTTAAACGTACAATCGGGGCTGCTTCGTTAAAGATTTCTAGGGGGCGCTATTGAGTCATTTTTGTAAAAATAGGACAATACATGATAAAATATTGCTCATTTTGCCAGGCCAGATGTGTGTGCCAAGTTTCATGAGTTTCTGCGCATGTTTAGACCATCAAAACTAGCGTTGTTTTCTTGGCGAACAGTGCTTAGCCACGCCCACAGCGATTCGCGAAAACTCACAAACTTCGTGTTGTGACATCATGAAGGCCGAAACCCCCATCTGAGCAAATATGAGGTTGGTCCAGTTAACGTGTTTGGAGAAAAATGTACAAGAAAATTCGTAAGAAAAAAAATTGCCACTAGGTGGCGCTATCAGTTAGATGAAATATAAGTTCGTAGATGTATTTAGGGCTGGACTCTCATCAAATGTGTGAAATTTTGAGAAGATAGGATCATCTCGGTCAAGTTCATGCAGCTTTTATTGTCACGAAAAATCTTCAGACTTTGCGTCACCGTAGCGGCCACGCCCTTTGGCGAAAAGTTACAATATTCGGTGTGGGGCATCATCAACATCTTAAGGCTTTTCTGACCAATTTTCAACTGGATCCCTTCAACGAGCTCGGCACAGTAGCTAAAAACGTAAAGTATGACATTTATTGTTACCACTAGGTGGCGCTATATGTATAACTGAATTTTATCATATAGATGCTTTCAGGCCGTGACTATTACGTTGCCTGAGAAGTTTGAGATTTTTTGGAGCTTGTACATGGGAGTTATTCAGCATTTGCTCTTTCTGGACAAATGAAATTTTAAAGGCAATATTTGATGCCCCGCCCCCGTCATATAGTATTTCGAAAACGCAAGATTTTTTGCCTAGTTTTTCTCTTAAGTCTTGAGATGATAAATGCCAAGTTTAAAGTCAATGGGATGAAAAATGTTTGCATAGGGGGAAAAAGCATGACCACAGTGAATGTGCCAAAATAGGCCAAAATTGGACATTAAAAAATTCATAGCTCACTTCCTGTACATTTTAGGAAATGGCTTCCACTGACTTTTTTGTGCGTCTCGTAGTGCTACACGTGCCTGCCATTTTTCGTAGCTCTAGCTCAAACGGACCGGGATTGGTTTTTATTTTTCTACGCTAGGTGGCGCTATAGAGTCGCGTTGTTATGACAACTACATAATATCAAATTTTTCGCCGGGCCCGAAGAGACTGCAAAGTTTGGTGAGTTTTCGTAAATGTTTAGGCCCTCAAAAATGCGATCGTTTACGGAGAAGAAGAAGAAGAAGAATAATAATAATTCTTACAAAAACAAGAGGGACCTCGCAGCGGTCGCTGCTCGGGCCCTAACTAGAGCTGCGAGCAGCTATAAAGGGCCCTCGCAGCCCGGGCCACGTTGGGGAACTTGCACATTGGGGTACTGGCACATTGGAAGCAGAATTTCTTTGAAAATGGCATGATAAACATGTGGACTTTTTTTTTTTTTTTTTTGCCAGGTGTGATGAGTGTGTCAAGCTCAATGGGTTTTGGTGATTGTTAAGATCTGCAAAAATCAGCGTCTTTTTTTTATTTTTAGGCAATGAGTTGCTCTGATTGGTATTTTTCGTAAAAGTATATATACACACATCATCGCTCGTACTCATTGCACAATGTTGCTTTTATTGTCCATAGAGGCGATAAAAAAATAAATAAAACTAAATAAAAAATACGTATGTTTGGATCGGTCTGATACCAGTGAACATATTGAGTGGTGGAAAGTAAAAGAATATTCATAAATGACTTAGTTATCACACTTACAATGAGTTTACAATTTTTGCAAAAATACCGTAAGTGAGGCATTTTTTTTTATGCCTCAAGGACTAGGTGGCGCTGTATTTATAACTGAATTTTGTCATAGAGATACCTTCAGGCCTTGACTCTAAATATACATTTCAAATATGGGATTTTTTGGAGCATGTACCTGGGAGTTATTAAGCATAGCCTTCATTCACCATATTGCTTTTAATGTCCATAGAGGCTATCAAAAATACATAAAACTAAATAACAAAAATATGTATGTTTGGTTAGGTCTGATGCCAGTGAATATTTTGAGTGGTGGAAGGTAAAAGAATATTCCTAAATGACTTAGTTATCACACTTAGAATGAGTTTACATTTTTTGTACAAAATACCGTAAGTGGGGTATTTTTTTTTCATGCCTCAAGGGCTAGGTGGCGCTGCATATATAACTGAATGTTGTCATAGAGATACCTTCAGGCCTTGACGATAAACATACATGTCAAGTTTGGGATTTTTTGGAGCATGTATCGGGGAGTTATTAAGCATATCCTTTTTCAGTGCGAAACACAAATTTTGATGCCCCGCCCTCATCATATAGTATTTCCAAAAGTCAAGATTTTTCCGTCTGTTGTTGGCTCAGGTCTTGGCATGGTCCAGGTCAAGTCATAAGTCAGTCGGATAAAACGTGTAGGAGAAGTGGGCAAAAGTATGCCCTCTGAAAATGTGCAAAAATCGTAAAAAATGGGACATTCAAAAATTCGTAGCTCACTTCCTGTTCATTTTAGCATATGGGTCCAAGAGTCTTTTTTGTAGGTCTTTGGCTCCCTCATACACGTAAAAATTTTCGTAGATCTTGCTTAAACGTACAATCGGGGCTGCTTCGTTAAAAATTTCTAGGGGGCGCTATTGAGTCATTTTTGTAAAAATAGCACAATCAACAATAAAATATTGTTCATTTTACCAGGCCAGATGTGTGTGCCAAGTTTCATGAGTTTCTGCGCATGTTTAGACCCTCAAAACTGGCGTTGTTTTCTTGGCGAACAGTGCTTAGCCACGCCCACAGCGACTCGCGAAAACTCACAAACTTCGTGTTGTGACAGCATGAAGGCCGACACCCTCATCTGAGCAAATATGAGGTAGGTCCAGTTAACATGGTTGGAGAAAAACATTGAAGAAAAATCGTAAGAAAAAAAATTGCCAGTAGGTGGCGCTATCAGTAAGATGAAATATAAGTTTGTAGATGTCTTTAGGGCTGGACTCTCATCAATTGTGTAAAATTTTGAGAAGATAGCATCATCTCGGTCAAGTTAATGCAGCTTTTGTTGTCACGAGAAATCTTCAGACTTTGCGGCACCGTAGCGGCCACGCCCTTTGGCGAAAAGTTACAATATTCGGTGTGGGGCATGATCAACATCTTAAGGCTTTTCTGACCAATTTTCAACTGGATCCCTTCAACGAGCTCAGCACAGTAGCTAAAAACGTAAAGTATGACAATTATTGTTACCACTAGGTGGCGCTACATGGATAACTGAATTTTATCATATAGATGTTTTCAGGCCGTGACTATTAAGTTGCCTGATAAGTTTGAGATTTTTTGGAGCTTGAACATGGGAGTTATTAAGCATTTGCTCTTTCTGGACAAATGAAATTTTAAAGGCAATATTTGATGCCCCGCCCCCGTCATATAGTATTTCGAAAAGGCAAGATTTTTTCCCCAGTTGTTCTCTCAGGTCTTGAGATGATAAATGCCAAGTTTGAAGTCAATTGGATGAAAAATGTTTGCAAAGGGGGAAAAAGCATGACCACAGTGAATGTGCCAAAATAGGCCAAAATTGGACATTAAAAAATTCATAGCTCACTTCCTGTACATTTTAGCTACATGGTCCCAATAGACTTTTTTGTGCGTCTCGGGGTGCTACACGTGCCTGCCAATTTTCGTTGCTCTAGCTCAAACGTGCCGGGCTTGGTTTTTATTTTTCTATGCTAGGGGGCGCTATAGAGTCGCGTTGTTATGACGACTTCATAATATCAAATTTTTCGCCGGGCCTGAGGAGTGTGCAAAGTTTGGTGAGTTTTCGTAAATGTTTAGGTACCCAAAATCGTGATCGTTTACGGAGAAGAAGAAGAAGAAGAAGAAGAAGAAGAATAATAATAATAATAATAATAATCCGATCGAAAAACAATAGGGAC
This sequence comes from Festucalex cinctus, assembly GCF_051991245.1. NCBI lineage: Eukaryota > Metazoa > Chordata > Actinopteri > Syngnathiformes > Syngnathidae > Festucalex > Festucalex cinctus. The sequence continues at coordinate 21,339,954 of NC_135429.1, read as the reverse complement.
CTCGCAGCGGTAGCTGCTCGGGCCCTAATAATAATAATAACTAGAGCTGCGAGCAGCTATAAAGGGCCCTCGCAGCCCAGGCCACGTTGGGGTACTTGCACGTTGGGGTACTGGCACATTGGAAGCAGAATTTCTTTGAAAATGGCATGATAAACATGTGGATTTTTTTTTGTTTTTTTGCCAGGTGTGATGAGTGTGTCAAGCTCAATGGGTTTTGGTGATTGTTAAGATCTGCAAAAATCAGCGTCTTTTTTTTATTTTTAGGCAATGAGTTGCCCTGATTGGTATTTTTCGTAAAAGTATATATACACGCATCATCGCTCGTACTCATTGCACAATGTTGCTTTTATTGTCCATAGAGGCGATCAAAAAAATAAATAAAACTAAATAAAAAATACGTATGTTTGGATCGGTCTGATGCCAGTGAACATATTGAGTGGTGGAAAGTAAAAGAATATTCATAAATGACTTAGTTATCACACTTACAATGAGTTTACAATTTTTGCAAAAATACCGTAAGTGAGGCATTTTTTTTTTTTTATGCCTCAAGGACTAGGTGGCGCTGTATTTATAACTGAATTTTGTCATAGAGATACCTTCAGGCCTTGACTATAAATATACATTTCAAGTATGGGATTTTTTGGAGCATGTACCTGGGAGTTATTAAGCATAGCCTTCATTCACGATACTGCTTTTAATGTCCATAGAGGCTATCAAAAATACATAAAACTAAATAACAAAAATATGTATGTTTGGTTAGGTCTGATGCCAGTGAATATTTTGAGTGGTGGAAAGTAAAAGAATATTCCTAAATGACTTAGTTATCACACTGAGAATGAGTTTACATTTTTTGTACAAAATACTGTAAGTGGGGTATTTTTTTTTCATGCCTCAAGGGCTAGGTGGCGCTGCATATATAACTGAATGTTGTCATAGAGATACCTTCAGGCCTTGACGATAAACATACATGTCAAGTTTGGGATTTTTTGGAGCATGTATCGGGGAGTTATTAAGCATATCCTTTTTCAGTGCGAAACACACATTTTTATGCCCCGCCCTCATCATATAGTATTTGCAAAAGTCAAGATTTTTCCGTCTGTTGTTGGCTCAGGTCTTGACATAGCCCAGGTCAAGTCTGAAGTCAGTCGGATGAAACGTGTAGGAGAAGTGGGCAAAAGTATGCCCCCTGTAAATGTGCTAAAATCGTAAAAAATGGGACATTCAAAAATTCGTAGCTCACCTCCTGTTCATTTTAGCATATGGGTCCGAGAGACTTTTTTGTAGGTCTTTGGCTCCCTCATACACGTAAAAATTTTCGTAGATCTTGCTTAAACGTACAATCGGGGCTGCTTCGTTAAAAATTTCTAGGGGGCGCTATTGAGTCATTTTTGTAAAAATAGCACAATCAACAATAAAATATTGTTCATTTTACCAGGCCAGATGTGTGTGCCAAGTTTCATGAGTTTCTGCGCATGTTTAGACCCTCAAAACTGGCGTTGTTTTCTTGGCGAACAGTGCTTAGCCACGCCCACAGCGATTCGCGAAAACTCACAAACTTCGTGTTGTGACACCATGAAGGCCGAAACCCTCATCTGAGCAAATATGAGGTAGGTCCAGTTAACGTGTTTGGAGAAAAACGTAGAAGAAAATTCGTTAAAAAAAAAATTGCCACTAGGTGGCGCTATCAGTAAGATGAAATATAAGTTTGTAGATGTCTTTAGGGCTGGACTCTCATCAAATGTGTGAAATTTTGAGAAGATTGGATCATCTGGGCCAAGTTCATGCAGCTTTTGTTGTCACGAAAATTCTTCAGACTTTGTGTTACCGTAGCGGCCACGCCCTTTGGCGAAAAGTTACAATATTCGGTGTGGGGCATGATCAACATCTTAAGGCTTTTCTGACCAATTTTCAACTGGATCCCTGCAACAAGCTCGGCACAGTAGCTAAAAACGTAAAGTATGACATTTATTGTTACCACTAGGTGGCGCTATTTGTATAACTGAATTTTATCATATAAATGTTTTCAGGCCGTGACTATTACGTTGCCTGAGAAGTTTGAGATTTTTTGGAGCTTGAACATGGGAGTTATTAAGCATTTGCTCTTTCTGGACAAATGAAATTTTAAAGGCAATATTTGATGCCCCTCCCCCGTCATATAGTATTTCGAAAGGGCAAGATGTTTTGCCCAGTTGTTCTCTCAGGTCTTGAGATGATAAATGCCAAGTTTGAAGTCAATTGGATGAAAAATGTTTGCAAAGGGGGAAAAAGCATGACCACAGTGAATGTGCCAAAATAGGCCAAAATTGGACATAAAAAAATTCATAGCTCACTTCCTGTACATTTTAGCTACATGGTCCCAATAGACTTTTTTGTGCGTCTCGGGGTGCTACACGTGCCTGCCAATTTTCGTTGCTCTAGCTCAAACGTGCCGGGATTGGTTTTTATTTTTCTATGCTAGGGGGCGCTATAGAGTCGCGTTGTTAAAACGACTTCATAATATCAAATTTTTCGCCGGGCCTGAGGAGTGTGCAAAGTTTGGTGAGTTTTCGTGAATGTTTAGGTACCCAAAATCGCGATCGTTTGCGGAGAATAAAGAAGAAGAAGAAGAAGAATAATAATAATAATAATAATAATAATAATTTTTACAAAAACAATAGGGACCTCGCAGCGGTCGCTGCTCGGGCCCTAATAATAATAATAATTTTTACAAAAACAATAGGGACCTCGCAGCGGTCGCTGCTCGGGCCCTAATAATAATAATAATAATAATAATTTTTACAAAAACAATAGGGACCTCGCAGCGGTCGCTGCTCGGGCCCTAATAATAATAATTTTTACAAAAACAATAGGGACCTCGCAGCGGTCGCTGCTCGGGCCCTAATAATAATAATAATAATAATAATAATAATAATAATAATAATAATAATTTTTACAAAAACAATAGGGACCTCGCAGCGGTCGCTGCTCGGGCCCTAATAATAATAATAATAATTTTTACAAAAACAATAGGGACCTCGCAGCGGTCGCTGCTCGGGCCCTAATAATAATTCGAACGAAAAACAATAGGGACCTCGCAGCGGTCGCTGCTCGGGCCCTAACTAGAGCTGCGAGCAGCTATAAAGGGCCCTCGCAACCCGGGCCACGTTGGGGTACTTGCACGTCGGGGTACTGGCACGTTGGGGTACTGTCAAATAGGACAAGGACCATCTAAAATGTTTTTGACAAGCCTTGTGTGTGCAAAGTTTAATCAAAACGCAAAATATGGTGTGCAATTCCCAAAATAAATTCAAAATGGCGGACTTCCTTTTAGGTTTAGCATACGGCTACAGAATACTTTTTATAGGTCTTAGACTAATAGGTATGCCTCTGAGTTTTCACAAATCTCGGTCAAGTCAAGTCATCTTTAGTTATTTCGCGCTTGAATCATCCAATCGGAAATGCTCCATAAAAATGTATAGAGGGCGCGATTTATTGCAAATTGCACAAGAAATCTCTAAAAATTCATGTTCATGACAAGTCTGATGTGTGTGCAAAGTTTCATGAGTTTTCACACATGTATAGACCAAAAAAATAAGCAGCACTTTACTTGGCAAACAATGCATCGCTATGGCAACAGCATGTGACAAAATAAAAAACTTTCGATAACTTTGCATCTTAAACATCTTAAGATGAAACACACCAAGTTTGAAGACGGTCGGATGAATTTTGTACGAGGAGTTCGTGAAAATATGACCCCTAAGAAAGGCCACAAAAAATGGCTACAAATGCCGACGTAAATCAAAATGGCGAACTTCCTGTTTGGTTTAGCAGATGGTTCCATGAGACTTTTTTGTACATCGTGGGCTCTTATGTATGCCTCCAAATTATCATTGCGCTAGGTGAAACGTACAACCGGGAATGCTTCGTTAAAGAGGAGTTTTTTAGCTCAAAATGTGATGCCTGGCCCCTGCGGGACTTCCTATTGGGTTTAGCACATGGCACCAAGAGACTTTTTTGTACATCCTGGGCTGTTACATATGTCTACAATTTTTCGTCGCTCTTGCTGCTTCGTACAACTGGGAATGCTTCATTAAGAAGGATTTTTTTCCTTTGCAAAAAGTGCATGCCACGACAACAGCGTGTGATGAAATAAAAAACTTTCAATAACTTTTCATTTTCAACATCTTAAGATGAATCACACCAAGTTTGAAGATGATCGGATAAACTCTGTAGGAGGAGTTTGTTAAAATATGACCCCTATGAAATGGCCAAAAAAAATGGCAACACATTCCAAAGTAAATCAAAATGGTGGACGTCCTGTTAGGTTTAGCATATGGTTCAAAAAGAGTTTTTTGTACCTCGAGGGCTGTTATATACCTCTACAAATTTTGGTAACTCTAGGTGAAACGTACAGCCGGGTATGCTTTGTTAAAGAGGAGTTTTTTTAGCTCAAAATGTGATGCCCGGCCCCTGGGGGACTTCCTGTTGGGTTTAGCACAGGGCACCAAGAGACTTTTTTTGTACATCTTGGGCTGTTACAAAGGTCTACACATTTTCGTAGCTCTCGCTGCTTCGTACAAATGGGAATGCTTCTTTAAGTATATTTTTTTTCCTTTGCAAACAGTTCATGCCATGACAACAGTGTGCGACGAAATACAAAGCTTTCAATAACTTTTCATCTTCAACATATTAAGATGAATCACACCAAGTTTGAAGATGATCGGATAAACACTGTAGGAGGAGTTCGTTAAAATAAGACCCCAATGAAATGGCCAAAAAAATGGCAACACGTTCCAAAATAAATCAAAATGGTGGACTTTCTGTCAGGTTTAGCATATGCTTCAAAAAGAGTTTTTTGTAGGTCATAGCCTGTTACATATGTGTACCAATTTTCGTAGCTCTAGATTAAACGTACAACCGGCAATGCTTGGTGAAGTAAGAATTTTTAAACTCTAAATTTGATGCGTCGCCGCCGTCATATAGTATATCAAAAACTTTAGATTTTTTACATTGATGTTGTCCCAGGTGTTGAGATGGTCCATCCCAAGTTTGAAGTCAATCGGGTTAACCGTGTAGGAGAAGCGGGCAAAAGTATGACCCCTGTAAATGTGCAAAACTGGGCCAAAATTGGGCATTCAGATGATCATACCTCACTTTCTGTCTATTTTAGGGTACACACATCAAAGAGGTTTTTGTTCATCTGGATGTGCTACGGGTGCCACACAATTTTCGTCGCCATAGGACAATCGTAGCGGGACAGGGATCCGTTTAACCTATGTAGGTGGCGCTATGGAGCCATTTTTCTGTTATCATGTATGGTGACTTTAAAATATCAAATTTTTCGCCAGGCCTGATGTGCGTGTAAAGTTTGGTGAGTTTTCGTTCACGTTTAGCGTCTCAAAAATGCGATTGTTTGCGGAGAAGAATAATAATCAGAATAATAATAATAAGAAGAATTCCTACAAAAACAATAGGGCCTCGCAGCGGCACCGCTGCCGCCGCTGCTCGGGCCCTAATAATAATAAGAATTCCTTCAGGAACAATAGGGACCTCGCAGCGGTCGCTGCTCGGGCCCTAACTAGAGCTGCGAGCAGCTATAAAGGGCCCTCGCAGCCCGGGCCGCGTTGGGGTCGTTGCACGTTGGGGTACTTGCACGTTAGGGTACTGGCACGTTGGGGTACTGGCATATTGGAAGCAAAATTTCTTTGAAAATGGCATAATAAACTTTAACATGTAGAATTTTTTTTTTGCCAGTCTGTGTCAAGCTCAACGGGTTAGGCCGTGACTATTACGTTGCCTGAGAAGTTTGAGATTTTTTGGAGCTTGTACATGGGAGTTATTCAGCATTTGCTCTTTCTGGACAAATGAAATTTTAAAGGCAATATTTGATGCCCCGCCCCCGTCATATAGTATTTCGAAAAGGCAAGACTTTTTGCCCAGTTGTTCTCTCACGTCTTGAGATGATAAATGCCAAGTTTGAAGTTAATTGGATGAAAAATATTTGCAAAGGGGGAAAAAGCATGACAACAGTGAATGTGCCAAAATAGGCCAAAATTGGACATTAAAAAATTCATAGCTCATTTCCTGTACATTTTAGCTACATGGTCCCAATAGACTTTTTTGTGCATCTCGGGGTGCTACACGTGCATGCCAATTTTCGTTGCTCTAGCTCTAGCCGGGCTTGGTTTTTATTTTTCTACGCTAGGGGGCGCTATAGAGTCGCGTTGTTATGACGACTTCATAATATCAAATTTTTCGCCGGGCCTGAGGGGTGTGCAAAGTTCGGTGAGTTTTCGTGAATGTTTAGGTACCCAAAATCGGGATCGTTTGCGGAGAATAAAGAAGAATAATAATAACTAGAGCTGCGAGCAGCTATAAAGGGCCCTCGCAGCCCGGGCCACGTTGGGGTCCTTGCACGTTGGGGTACTTGCACGTTGGGGTACTGGCACATTGGGGTACTGGCATATTGGAAGCAAAATTTCTTTGAAAATGGCATAATAAACGTTTACATGTAGAATATTTTTTTGCCAGTGTGTGTGTCAAGCTCAACGGGTTTTGGTGATTGTTAAGACCTGCAAAAATCAGCGTCCTTTTTTATTTTTAGGCAATGAGTTGCCCTGATTGGTATTTTTTTGTAAAAGTGTATATACACATCATCGCTCGTTGTACTCATTGCACAATGTTACTTTTATTGTCCAAAGGGGCAATCAAAAATGAATAAAACAAAATGGAAACGTACATACGTTTGGATCGGTGTGAAGCCAGTGAACAATTTGAGTGGTGGAAACTAAAAGAATATTCATAAATGACTTAGTTATCACACTTAGAATGAGTTTACATTTTTTGTACAAAATACCGTATGTGGGTTGTTTTTTTTTAATATAATATGCTTCAAGGGCGAGATGGCGCTGTATTTATAACTGAATGTTGTCATAGAGATACCTTCAGGCCTTGATTATAAGCATACATGTCAAGTGTGGGATTTTTTTTGGAGCATGTACCGTGGAGTTATTAAGCATATCCTTCATTCACGATATTGCTTTTAATGTCCACAGAGGCTATCAAAAATAAATAAAAATATATATACGTTTGGATAAGTCTGATGCCAGTGAACATTTTGAGTGGTGGAAACTAAAAGAATATTCATAAATGACTGAGTTATCACACTTAGAATGAGTTTACATTTTTTGTACAAAATACCGTATGTGGGGTATTTTTTTTTTTATGCCTCAAGGGCTAGGTGGCGCTGCATATATAACTGAATGTTGTCATAGAGATAACTTCAGGCCTTGACGATAAACATACATGTCAAGTTTGGGATTTTTTGGAGCATGTACCGGGGAGTTATCAAGCATATCCTTTTTCATTGCGAAACACAAATTTTGATGCCACGCCCTCATCATATTGTATTTCGAAAAGTCAAGATTTTCCCCCCTGTCGTTGGCTCAGGTCTTGACATTGTCCAGGTCAAGTCTTAACTCAGTCGGATGAAACGTGGAGAAGAAGTGGGCAAAAGTATGCCCCCTGTAAATGTGCAAAAATCATCAAAAATGGGACATTCAAAAATTCGTAGCTCACTTCCTGTTCATTTTAGCATATGGGTCCAAGAGACTTTTATGTAGGTCTTGGGCTCCCTCATACACCTAAAATTTTCCGTAGATCTTGCTTAAACGTACAACCGGGGCTGCTTCATTAAAATTTTCTAGGGGGCGCTATTGAATCCTTTTTGTAAAAATAGCACAATCAACATTAAAATATTGCTCATTTTACCAGGCCAGATGTGTGTGCCAAGTTTCATGAGTTTCTGTGCATGTTTAGACCCTCAAAACCGGCGTTGTTTTCTTGGCGAACAGCGCTTAGCCACGCCCACAGCAATTCACGAAAACTCACAAACTTCGTGTTGTGACATCATGAAGGCCGAAACCCTCATCTGAGCAAATCTGAGGTAGGTCCAGTTAACGTGTTTGGACAAAAACGTAGAAGAAAATTCGTAAGAAAAAAAAAATGCCACTAGGTGGCGCTATCAGAAAGATGAAATATAAGTTTGTAGATGTCTTTAGGGCTGGACTCTCATCAAATGTGTGAAATTTTGAGAAGATAGGATCATCTCGGTCAAGTTAATGCAGCTTTTATTGTCACGAAAAATCTTTAGACTTTGCGGCACCGTAGCGGCCACGCCCTTTGGCGAAAAGTTACAATATTCGGTGTGGGGCATGATCAACATCTTAAGGCTTTTCTGACCAATTTTCAACTGGATCCCTTCAACGAGCTCAGCACAGTAGCTAAAAACGTAAAGTATGACATTTATTGTTACCACTAGGTGGCGCTATATGTATTGTTATGGAAAATAATTATTTAACATGTATTAACATAAGTTTGTACTGTATTGTATTACGGACACCTGGAGTTTGTTTTCTTATGGACTGCTCCTTCTTTGTACATGAAGGAATAATAAAGTGACCTTCACTGATAAGCTTGCTCGGAAGAGACTGCATGTTTCCCTGCCCAGTTGACCCTCCCTTCGCCTCCCAAATTCCTAAAAGAATCTTGCTTTCGTCTTTCTGCGCACTCTCTCACAGACCACTATCTTGTACACTGCTCTGTTAGACTTGTGTATATTTGAAGCTTCAAATAGAAAGAAACCCAAAAGACAAATTGTTTTCCAGACTATTTTATTCATCTCGCCTAACTGCTGAAAATTCCACAACAGTATAACTGAATTTTATCATATAGATGTTTTCAGGCCGTGACTATTACATTGCCTGAGAAGTTTGAGATTTTTCGGAGCTTGAACATGGGAGTTATTAAGCATTTGCTCTTTCTGGACAAATGAAATTTTAAAGGCAATATTTGATGCCCCGCCCCCATCATATAGTATTTCGAAAAGGCAAGACTTTTTGCCCAGTTGTTCTCTCACGTCTTGAGTTGATAAATGCCAAGTTTGAAGTCAATTGGATGAAAAATGTTTGCAGAGGGGGAAAAAGCATGACCACAGTGAATGTGCCAAAATAGGCCAAAATTGGACATTAAAAAATTCATAGCTTATTTCCTGTACATTTTAGCTACATGGTCCCAATAGACTTTTTTGTGCATCTCGGGGTGCTACACGTGCCTGCCAATTTTCGTTGCTCTTCCTTAAACATGCCGGGCTTGGTTTTTATTTTTCTACGCTAGGGAGCGCTATAGAGTCGCGTTGTTATGACGACTTCATAATATCAAATTTTTCGCCGGTCCTGAGGAGTGTGCCAAGTTCGGTGAGTTTTCGTGAATGTTTAGGTCCCCAAAATCGGGATCGTTTGCGGAGAATAAAGAAGAAGAAGAAGAAGAATAACTAGAGCTGCGAGCAGCTATAAAGGGCCCTCGCAGCCCGGGCCACGTTAGGGTCCTTGCACGTTGGGGTACTTGCACGTTAGGGTACTGGCACGTTGGGGTACTGGCATATTGGAAGCAAAATTTCTTTGAAAATGGCATAATAAACGTTTACATGTAGAATTTTTTTTTGCCAGTGTGTGTCAAGCTCAACGGGTTTTGGTGATTGTTAAGACCTGCAAAAATCAGCGTCCTTATTTATTTTTAGGCAATGAGTTGCCCTGATTGGTATTTTTTGTAAAAGTGTATATATACATCATCGCTCGTTGTACTCATTGCACGTTACTTTTATTGTCCAAAGAGGCAATCAAAAATGAATAAAACAAAATGGAAACGTACATACGTTTGGATCGGTGTGAAGCCAGTGAACAATTTGAGTGGTGGAAACTAAAAGAATATTCATAAATGACTTAGTTATCACACTTAGAATGAGTGTACATTTTTTGTACAAAATACCGTATGTGGGGTATTTTTTTATTTTTTTATATAAGCCTCAAGGGCTAGGTGCCGCTGTATTTATAACTGAATGTTGTCATAGAGATACCTTCAGGCCTTGATTATAAGCATACATGTCAAGTGTGGGATTTTTTTTGGAGCATGTACCGTGGAGTTATTAAGCATATCCTTCATTCACGATATTGCTTTTAATGTCCATAGAGGCTATCAAAAATAAATAAAAATATATATATGTTTGGATAAGTCTGATGCCAGTGAACATTTTGAGTGGTGGAAACTAAAAGAATATTCATAAATGGCTTAGTTATCACACTTAGAATGAGTTTACATTTTTTGTACAAAATACCGTATGTGGGGTATTTTTTTTTTTATGCCTCAAGGGCTAGGTGGCGCTGCATATATAACTGAATGTTGTCATAGAGATAGCTTCAGGCCTTGACGATAAACATACATGTCAAGTTTGGGATTTTTTGGAGCATGTACCGGGGAGTTATTAAGCATATCCTTTTTCAGTGCGAAACAAAAATTTTGATGCCCCGCCTTCATCATATAGTATTTCGAAAAGTCAAGATTTTTCCCCCTGTCGTTGGCTCAGGTCTTGACATGGTCCAGGTCAAGTCTTAACTCAGTCAGATGAAACGTGTAGGAGAAGTGGGCAAAAGTCTGCCCCCTGTGAATGTGCAAAAATCGTCAAAAATGGGACATTCAAAAATTCGTAGCTCACTTCCTGTTCATTTTAGCATATGGGTACAAGATACTTTTTTGTAGGTCTTTGGCTCCCTCATACACCTAAAAATATTCGTCGTTCTTGCTTAAACGTACAACCGGGGCTGCTTCGTTAAAAATTTCGAGGGGGCGCTATTGAGTCATTTTTTTAAAAATAGCACAATCAACAATAAAATATGGCTCATTTTACCAGGCCAGATGTGTGTGCCAAGTTTCAGGAGTTTCTGTGCATGTTTAGACCCTCAAAACTGGCGTTGTTTTCTTGGCGAACAGCGCTTAGCCACGCCCACAGCAATTCGCGAAAACTCACAAACTTCGTGTTGTGACATCATGAAGGCCGAAACCCTCATCTGAGCAAATATGAGGTAGGTCCAGTTAACGTGTTTGGAGAAAAATGTAGAAGAAAATTCGTAAGAAAAAAAATTGCCACTAGTTGGCGCTATCAGTAAGATGAAATATAAGTTCGTAAATGTCTTTAGGGCTGGACTCTCATCAAATGTGTGAAATTTTGAGAAGATAGGATCATCTCGGTCAAGTTAATGCAGCTTTTATTGTCACGAAAAATCTTTAGACTTTGCGGCACCGTAGCGGCCACGCCCTTTGGCGAAAAGTTACAATATTCGGTGTGGGGCATGATCAACATCTTAAGGCTTTTCTGACCAATTTTCAACTGGATCCCTTCAAAGAGCTCAGCGCAGTAGCTAAAAACGTAAAGTGTGACATTTATTGTTATCACTTGGTGGCGCTATATGTATAACTGAATTTTATCATATAGATGTTTTCAGGCCGTGACTATTACATTGCCTGAGAAGTTTGAGATTTTTTGGAGCTTGAACATGGGAGTTATTAAGCATTTGCTCTTTCTGGACAAATGAAATTTTAAAGGCAATGTTTGATGCCCCGCCCCCATCATATAGTATTTCGAAAAGGCAAGACTTTTTGCCCAGTTGTTCTCTCACGTCTTGAGATGATAAATGCCAAGTTTGAAGTTAATTGGATGAAAAATATTTGCAAAGGGGGAAAAAGCATGACAACAGTGAATGTGCCAAAATAGGCCAAAATTGGACATTAAAAAATTCATAGCTCATTTCCTGTACATTTTAGCTACATGGTCCCAATAGACTTTTTTGTGCATCTCGGGGTGCTACACGTGCATGCCAATTTTCGTTGCTCTAGCTCTAGCCGGGCTTGGTTTTTATTTTTCTACGCTAGGGGGCGCTATAGAGTCGCGTTGTTATGACGACTTCATAATATCAAATTTTTCGCCGGGCCTGAGGGGTGTGCAAAGTTCGGTGAGTTTTCGTGAATGTTTAGGTATCCAAAATCGGGATCGTTTGCGGAGAATAAAGAAGAAGAATAATAACTAGAGCTGCGAGCAGCTATAAAGGGCCCTCGCAGCCCGGGCCACGTTGGGGTCCTTGCACGTTGGGGTACTTGCACGTTGGGGTACTGGCACATTGGGGTACTGGCATATTGGAAGCAAAATTTCTTTGAAAATGGCATAATAAACGTTTACATGTAGAATATTTTTTTGCCAGTGTGTGTGTCAAGCTCAACGGGTTTTGGTGATTGTTAAGACCTGCAAAAATCAGTGTCCTTTTTTATTTTTAGGCAATGAGTTGCCCTGATTGGTATTTTTTTGTAAAAGTGTATATACACATCATCGCTCGTTGTACTCATTGCACAATGTTACTTTTATTGTCCAAAGGAGCAATCAAAAATGTATAAAACAAAATGGAAACGTACATACGTTTGGATCGGTGTGAAGCCAGTGAACAATTTGAGTGGTGGAAACTAAAAGAATATTCATAAATGACTTAGTTATCACACTTAGAATGAGTGTACATTTTTTTTACAAAATACCGTATGTGGGGTATTTTTTATTTTTTTTTATATAAGCCTCAAGGGCGAGGTGGCGCTGTATTTATAACTGAATGTTGTCATAGAGATACCTTCAGGCCTTGATTATAAGCATACATGTCAAGTGTGGGATTTTTTTTGGAGCATGTACCGTGGAGTTATTAAGCATATCCTTCATTCACGATATTGCTTTTAATGTCCATAGAGGCTATCAAAAATAAATAAAAATATATATATATGTTTGGATAAGTCTGATGCCAGTGAACATTTTGAGTGGTGGAAACTAAAAGAATATTCATAAATGACTTCGTTATCACACTTAGAATGAGTTTACATTTTTTGTACAAAATACCGTATGTGGGGTATTTTTTTTTTATGCCTCAAGGGCTAGGTGGCGCTGCATATATAACTGAATGTTGTCATAGAGATAACTTCAGGCCTTGACGATAAACATACATGTCAAGTTTGGGATTTTTTGGAGCATGTACCGGGGAGTTATCAAGCATATCCTTTTTCATTGCGAAACACAAATTTTGATGCCCCACCCTCATCATATAGTATTTCGAAAAGTCAAAATTTTTCCCCCTGTCGTTGGCTCAGGTCTTGACATGGTCCAGGCCAAGTCTTAACTCAGTCGGATGAAACGTGTAGGAGAAGTGGGCAAAAGTCTGCCCTCTGTGAATGTGCAAAAATCGTCAAAAATGGGACATTCAAAAATTCGTAGCTCACTTCCTGTTCATTTTAGCATATGGGTACAAGAGACTTTTTTGTAGGTCTTGGGCTCCCTCATACACCTAAAAATATTCGTCGTTCTTGCTTAAACGTACAACCGGGGCTGCTTCGTTAAAAATTTCGAGGGGGCGCTATTGAGTCATTTTTGTAAAAATAGCACAATCAACAATAAAATATTGCTCATTTTACCAGGCCAGATGTGTGTGCCAAGTTTCAGGAGTTTCTGTGCATGTTTAGACCCTCAAAACTGGCGTTGTTTTCTTGGCGAACAGCGCTTAGCCACGCCTACAGCAATTCGCGAAAACTCACAAACTTCGTGTTGTGACATCATGAAGGCCGAAACCCTCATCTGAGCAAATATGAGGTAGGTCCAGTTAACGTGTTTGGAGAAAAACGTAGAAGAAAATTCGTAAGAAAAAAAATTGCCACTAGGTGGCGCTATCAGTTAGATGAAATGTAAGTTAGTAGATGTCTTTAGAGCTGGACTCTCATCAAATGTGTGAAATTTTGAGAAGATAGGATCATCTCAGTCAAGTTAATGCAGCTTTTATTGTCACGAAAAATCTTCAGACTTTGCGTCACCGTAGCGGCCACGCCCTTTGGCGAAAATTTACAATATTCGGTGTGGGGCATCATCAACTTCTTAAGGCTTTTCTGACCAATTTTCAACTGGATCCCTTCAACGAGCTCAGCACAGTAGCTAAAAACGTAAGGTATGACATTTATTGTAACCACTAGGTGGCGCTATATGTATAACTGAATTTTGTCATATAGATGTTTTCAGGCCGTGACTATTACGTTGCCTGAGAAGTTTGAGATTTTTTGGAGCTTGTGCATGGGAGTTATTCAGCATTTGCTCTTTCTGGACAAATGAAATTTTAAAGGCAATATTTGATGCCCCGCCCCCATCATATAGTATTTCGAAAAGGCAAGACTTTTTGCCCAGCTGTTCTCTTAGGTCTTGAGATGATAAATGCCAAGTTTGAAGTCAATGGGATGAAAAATGTTTGCATAGGGGGAAAAAGCATGACCACAGTGAATGTGCCAAAATAGGCCAAAATTGGACATTAAAAAATTCCTAGCTCACTTCCTGTACATTTTAGCTACATGGTCCCAATAGACTTTTTTGTGCGTCTCGGGGTGCTACACGTGCCTGCCAATTTTCGTTGCTCTAGCTCAAACGTGCCGGGCTTGGTTTTTATTTTTCTATGCTAGGGGGCGCTATAGAGTCGCGTTGTTATAACGACTTCATAATATCAAATTTTTCGCCGGACCTGAGGAGTGTGCATAGTTCGGTGAGTTTTCGTGAATATTTAGGTACCCAAAATCGCGATTGTTTGGGGAGAATAAAGAAGAAGAAGAATAACTAGAGCTGCGAGCAGCTATAAAGGGCCCTCGCAACCCGGGCCACGTTGGGGTATTTGCATGTCGGGGTACTGGCATATTGGGGTACTGTTTCATAGGAAACCGTCTAAATTGTAAATGTTTTAGACATGCTTTGTGTTTGCAAAGTTTCATGGAAGGCCAAAAATGATGCACAATTTAAAATCAAAATGAATTGGCACATGGCTATAGAATACTTTTTGGAGGTATTAGGCTGATAGGTATGCCTCCCAATATTCACACATCTAGCTGAACCATATAATCGGATATACTTCATAAAACTATCTAGACAACGCTATTGAGCCATTTATTACAAATTGCACAACAAATTATAAAATATTCATGTTCATGAGAGATCTGATCTGTGTGCAGTTTTGTGAGTTTTTCCCCGTGTTTAGACTCTCAAAAAAAATTATTTGCAAACAATGCATCCCGAAAGCAAAGGCATGTGACAAAATAAAAAATTTCAATAACTTTTCATCTTAAATATCTTAAGATGAAACATGCCAAAGAATGAAGACGATGTGATAAGTTTTGCAGAAAATATGACCCCTATAAAAGGCCCCAAAAAGTGGCTACAAATACCAAAGTAAATCAAAATGTCAGACTTCCTGTTTGGTTTAACATATGGTTCCAAGAGACCTTTTTTGTACATCGTGGGCTCTTATGTATGCCTCCAAATTATCAAGAAAAGAAGTTGGGTTTAGCACTTGACACCAAGAGACTTTTTTTAAACATCGTGGGCTGCTACATATGTCTACAAATTTTCGTAGAATACTTTTTGGAGGTATTAGGCTTATAGGTATGCCTCCCAATATTCACACATCTAGATGAATCATATAAAAAACATTTTTCTTTGCAAACAATGCATCGCTACAGCAAAGGCGTGCAACAAAATAAAAAATTTCAATAACTTTTCATCTTAAATATCTTAAGATGAAACGCGCCAAAGAATATATGACGCCTATAAAAGGCCCCAAAAATGGCAACAAATACCAAAGTTAATCAAAATGGCAGACTTCCTGTTTGGTTTAGCATATGGCTTTAGAAACTTTTTTGTAAGTCTTAGGCTGATCTCCCAATATTCACACATCTAGCTGAATCATATAAAAAACATTTTTCTTTTCAAACAATGCATCGCTACAGCAAAGGCGTGCGACAAAATAAAAAAATTCAATAACTTTTCATCTTAAATATCTTAAGATGAAACGTACCAAAGAATATATGACGCCTATAAAAGGCCCCAAAAATGGCATCAAATACCAAAGTTAATCAAAATGGCAGACTTCCTGTTTGGTTTAGCATATGGCTTTAGAAACTTTTTTGTAAGTCTTAGGCTGATAGGTATCCAAATTTTTTCACATCTAGCTGAATCATACATTTCCAAAAGCTTCATAAAAATGTCGAGATGGCGCTATTGAGCCATTTATTGAAAATTGCAGAAAAACTTTCTAAAATGTTCATTTTTTATGGCAAGTTTGATGTGTGTGCAAAGTTTCATGAGTTTTTGCATGTTTAGAAAAAAAAAAAAAAAAAAAAGCAGCATTTTACTTGGCAAACAATGCACCGCTATGGCAACGGCGTGCGACAAAATAAAACACTTTCGATAACTTTGCATCTTAAACATCTTAAGATGAAGCACACCAAGTTTGAAGACAGTCGGATAAATTTTGTAGGAGGAGTTCGTTAAAGTATGACCCCTAAAAAAGGCCACAAAAAAATGGCTACAAATCCCAACGTAAATCAAAATGGCGGACTTCCTGTTTGGTTTAGCACATGGTTCCAAGAGACTTTTTTTGTACATCGTGGGCTCTTATGTATGCCTCTAAATTATCATAGCGCTAGGTGAAACGTACAACCGGGAATGCTTCGTTGAAGAGGAGTTTTTTAGCTCAAAATGTGATGCCCAGCCCCTACGGGACTTCCTGTTGGGTTTAGCACATGGCGCCAAGAGAATTTTTTTGTACATCGTGGGCTGTTACATTTGTCTCCAAATTTTCGTAGCTCTAGCTGCTTCGTACAACTGGGAATGCTTCATTAAGAAGGAATTTTTTCCTTTGCAAACTGTGCATGCCACGGCAACAGCGTGCGACGAAATAAAAAGCTTTCAATAACTTTTCATCTTCAACATCTTAAGATGAATCACACCAAGTTTGGAGATGATCGGATAAACTCTGTAGGAGGAGTTCGTTAAAATAAGACCCCTATGAAATGGCCCAAAAAATGGCAACACGTTCCAAAGTAAATCAAAATGGTGGACTTCCTGTTCGGTTTAGCATTTGGTTCAAAAAGAGTTTTTTGTACCTTGAGGGCTGTTACATATGTCTTCAAATTTTGGTAACTCGAGGTGAAATGTACAGCCGGGAATGCTTCATTAAGTTAGAATTTTGAAACACAAAATTTGATGCCTCGCCTCTGGCGGACTTCCTGTTAGGTTTAGCATATGGCACCAACAGGCTTTTTTGTAGATCATAGTCTGTTACATATGTGTACCAATTTTCATAGCTCTAGGTTAAACGTACCACCGGCAATGCTTCGTTAAGTAAGAATTTTGAAACTGTAAATTTGATGCCCCGCCACCGTCATATAGTATGTCAAAAACTTTTGATTTTTTACCATGATGTTGTCCCAGGTGTTGCGATGGTACAGCCCAAGTTTGAAGTCAATCGGGTTAACCGTGTAGGAGAAGCGGGCAAAAGTATGACCCCTGTAAATGTGCAAAAATTGGCCAAAATTGGAAATTTAAATACTCATACCTCACTTTCTGTCTACTTTAGGGTACACACTTCAAAGAGGTTTTTGTTCATTGGGATGTGCTACAGGTGCCACACAATTTTCATAGCCGTCGGACAATCGTAGCGGGACAGGGATCCGTTTAACCAATGTAGGTGGCGCTACAGAGCCATTTTTCTGTTATCATGTATGGCGACTTTAAAATATCAAATTTTTCTCCAGGCCCGATCTGCGTGTAAAGTTTGGTGAGTTTTCGTTGTTCATGTTTAGTGCCTCAAAAATGTGGTTGTTTGCGGAAGTTATTTATTTTGTCGCACGCCGTTTCATGGCGATGGATTGTTTGCCAAGTAAAATGCTGCTTTTTTTTTTTTGGTCTAAACATGTGCAAAAACTCATGAAACTTTACACACACATCAGGCTTGTCATAAGCATGAATATTTTAGAGATTTCTTATTAAATTTGCAATAAATGCTTCAATAGCGCCCTCTAGACATTTTTATGAAGTCTTTCCGATTATATGATTCAGCTAGATGTGTGAATATTGGCAGGCATGCCTAATATATTCAAAAAGTATTCTATATAGCCATGTGCCAATCCATTTTGATTTTATTTTGTTAATTGTGCATCATTTTTGGCCTTTCCATGAAACTTTACAAACACAAAGCATGGCAAAAACGTTTAAAATTTAGATGGTTTCCTATTTGACAGTACCCCAACATGCCAGTACCCCGACGTGCAAATACCCCAACGTGGCCCGGGTTGCGAGGGCCCTTTATAGCTGCTCGCAGCTCTAGTTATTATTATTATTATTATTATTATTCTTATTATTATTATTCTCCGCAAACAATCGCATTTTTGAGACGCTAAACGTGAACGAAAACTCACCAAACTTTACACGCACATCAGGCCTGGCGAAAAATTTGATATTTTAAAGTCGCCATACATGATAACAGAAAAATGGCTCCATAGCGCCACCTACATAGGTTAAACGGATCCCTGTCCCGCTACGATTGTCCTATGGCGACGAAAATTGTGTGGCACCCGTAGCACATCCAGATGAACAAAAACCTCTTTGATGTGTGTACCCTAAAATAGACAGAAAGTGAGGTATGATCATCTGAATGTCCAATTTTGGCCCAGTTTTGCACATTTACAGGGGTCATACTTTTGCCCGCTTCTCCTACACGGTTAACCCGATTGACTTCAAACTTGGGATGGACCATCTCAACACCTGGGACAACATCATTGTAAAAAATCTAAAGTTTTTGATATACTATATGACGGCGGCGACGCATCAAATTTAGAGTTTAAAAATTCTTACTTCACGAAGCATTGCCGGTTGTACGTTTAATCTAGAGCTACGAAAATTTGTACACGTATGTAAAAGGCTATGACCTATAAAAAACTCTTTTTGAACCATATGCTAAACCTCACAGGAAGTCCGCCATTTTGATTTATTTTGGAACGTGTTGCCATTTTTTTGGCCATTTCATTGGGGTCTTATTTTAACGAACTCCTCCTACAGTGTTTATCCGATCATCTTCAAACTTGGTGTGATTCATCTTAAGATGTTGAAGATGAAAAGATATTGAAACCTTTGTATTTCGTCGCACGCTGTTGTCATGGCATGCACTGTTTGCAAAGGAAAAAAAATATCCTTAAAGAAGCATTCCCATTTGTACGAAGCAGCGAGAGCTACGAAAATTTGTAGACATATGTAACAGCCCAAGATGTACAAAAAAGTCTCTTGGTGCCCTGTGCTAAACCCAACAGGAAGTCCCCCAGGGGCCGGGCATCACATTTTGAGCTAAAAAACTCCTCTTTAACAAAGCATACCCGGCTGTACGTTTCACCTAGAGTTACCAAAATTTGTAGAGGTATATAACAGCCCTCGAGGTACAAAAA
Source organism: Festucalex cinctus (assembly GCF_051991245.1). Taxonomy (NCBI): domain Eukaryota; kingdom Metazoa; phylum Chordata; class Actinopteri; order Syngnathiformes; family Syngnathidae; genus Festucalex; species Festucalex cinctus. The sequence continues at coordinate 21,320,811 of NC_135429.1, read as the reverse complement.
ACTCTTTTTGAACCATATGCTAAACCTAACAGGACGTCCGCCATTTTGATTTACTTTGGAATGTGTTGCCATTTTTTGGGCCATTTCGTAGGGGTCTTATTTTAACGAACTCCTCCTACAGAGTTTATCCGATCATCTTCAAACTTGGTGTGACTCATCTTAAGATGTTGAGGATGAAAAGTTATTGAAAGCTCTTTATTTCGTCGCACGCTGTTGTCGTGGCATGCACTTTTTGCAAAGGAAAAAAATCCTTCTTAATGAAGCATTCCCAGTTGTACGAAGTAGCTAGAGCTACAAAAATTTGTAGACATATGTAACAGCCCACAATGTACAAAAAAGTCTCTTGGTGCCATGTGCTAAACCCAACAGGAAGTCCCCCAGGGGCCGGGCATCACATTTTGAGCTAGAAAACTCCTCTTTAACGAAGCATTCCCGGTTGTACGTTTCACCTAGCGCGATGATAATTTGCAGGCATACATAAGAGCCTACGATGTACAAAAAAGTCTCTTGGAACCATGTGCTAAACCAAACAGAAGTCCGCCATTTTGATTTACGATGGGATTTGTTGCCATTTTTTGTGGCCTTTTTCAGGGGTCATATTTTAACGAACTCCTCGTACAAAGTTCATCCGACCGTCTTCAAACTTGGTGTCTTTCATCGTAAGATGTTTAAGATGCAAAGTTATCGCAAGTTTTATTTTGTCGCACGCTGCTGCTATAGCGATGCATTGTTTGCCAAGTAAAGTGCTGCTTTGTTTTTTTATCTATACATGTGTGAAAACTCATGAAACTTTGCAAACACATCAGACTTGTCATGAACATGAATTTTTAGAGATTTATTGTGCAATTTGCAATAAATAGCGCCCTCTAGACATTTTTATGAAGTATTTCCGATTGTATGATTCTGCTAGATTTGTGAAAATTAGGACAGACCCCTATCAGCATAATACCTACAAAAAAGTATTATGTAGCCATTTGCCAAACCAAAGAGGAAGTCCGCTATTTAGATTTTATTTTGGGAATTATACATCATTTTTGGCCTCTTTCATTAAACTTTGCACAAACAAGGCATGGAAAAAACTAACATTTTAAATGGTCCTTGTTCCATGTAACAGTACCCCAACGTGCCAGTACCCTGACGTGCAAGTAACCCAACGTTGTGCTCAATAGCGCCCTCTATGCATTTTTATGGAGCATTTCCAATTGTATGATTCAAGCGATACACAACTAAAGATGACTTGACCTAGATTTGTGAAAACTGGGAGGCATACCTATTAGCTTAAGACCTACAAAAAGTATTCTGTAGCCGTATGCTAAACCTAAAAGGAAGTCCGCCATTTTGAATTTATTTTGGGAATTGCACACCATCTTTGGCCTTTTGCACTCACAAAGCTTGTCAAAAACATTTTAGATGGTCCTTGTCCGATTTGACAGTACCCCAACGTGCCAGTACCCCGACGTGCAAGTACCCCAACGTGGCCCAGGTTGCGAGGGCCCTTTATAGCTGCTCGCAGCTCTAGTTATTATTAGGGCCCGAGCAGCGACCGCTGCGAGGTCCCTATTGTTTTTCAAGGAATTCTTATTATTCTTCTTTTTATTTGTTATTATTCTTTTCCGCAAACAATCACATTTTTGAGACACTAAACGTGAACGAAAACTCACCAAACTTTACACACACGTCAGGCCTGGCGAAAAATTTGATATTTTAAAGTCGCCATAGGTGATAACAGAAAAATGGCTCCATAGCGCCACCTACATAGGTTAAACAGATCCCTGGCCCGCTACGATTGTCCGACGGCTATGAAAATTGTGTGGCACCTGTAGCACATCCAGATGAACAAAAACCTCTTTGATGTGTGTACCCTAAAATAGACAGGAAGTGAGATATGAGTATTTAAATGTCCAATTTTGGCCAATTTTTGCACATTTACAGGGGTCATACTTTTGCCTGCTTCTCCTACACGGTTAATCCAATTGACTTCAAACTTGGGATGTACCATCTCAAGACCTGGGACAACACCATGGTAAAAAATCTAAAGTTTTCGACATACTATATGACGGCGGTGGGGCATCAAATTTAGAGTTTCAAAACTCTTACTAAACGTAGTATTGCCGGTTGTATGTTTAACCTAGAGCTACGAAAATTGGTACACATATGTAACAGACTATGACCTACAAAAAAGTCTGTTGGTGCCATATGCTAAACCCAACAGGAAGTCCGCCAGAGGCGGGGCATCAAATTTGGAGTTTCAAAATTCTTACTTAATGAAGCATTCCCGGCTGTACGTTTCACCTAGAGTTACCAAAATTTAAAGACATATGTAACAGCCCTCAAGGTACAAAAAACTCTTTTTGAACCATATGCTAAACCTAACAGAAAGTCCACCATTTTGATTTACTTTGGAACGTGTTCCCATTTTTTTGGCCATTTCATAGGGGTCCTATTTTAACGAACTCCTCTTACAGAGTTTATCCGATCATCTTCAAACTTGGTGTGATTCATCTTAAGATGTTGACGATGAAAAGTTATTGAAAGCTTTTTATTTCATCGCTCGCTGTTGTCGTGGCATGCACTGTTGGCAAAGGAAAAAAAAATCCTTCTTAATGCAGCGTTCCCAGTTGGACGAAGCAGCTCGAGCTACAAAAATTTGTAGACATATGTACACATTTGTCCACATATATATATTTACATATGCATGTAAAAAAATTATGTCAGGCTAAACTAAATGGTTGATTAGGCCCCACACATTTTCACCTTACCATACCCGGCCCTCTTTGCAAAAGGTTTGAACACTCCTGGCCTAAACCTAGGTGTATACTCAAACTATGCACGCACATAAAGCCTGGAACAAAATGTGTAATTTAGAGGGTTCTTGTTTTGTTTTTTGTATTCCTTATATTTCATGTCATTATACTTGACACACTATTTTTACTACTCACTGAATCAGTTATAAGAACATTTAATTGATACAATCCAATCACATCCTAGAGAATTGAAAACACATTCAATCATGAGGTTGTTAAGACACATTTACTTCTGTAGCACTTAACCACAAACAAGTTGCGACATCCCCTGATCTAACCCTCCAACCGGGCAAGGAAAAACTTTCAGGGGTCATATTTTAACGAACCCCTCCTACAAAATTTATCCGACTGTCTTCAAACTTGGTGTGTTTCATCTTAAGATGTTTAAGATGCAAAGTAATCGAAAGTTTTTTATTTTGTAACACGCTGTTGCCATAGCAATGCATTGTTTGTCAAGTGCTGCTTTTTTTTTTTTATACACATGAAAACTCATGGAACTTTGCAAACACATCAGACTTGTCATGAACATGAATTTTCAGAGATTTATTGTGCAATTTGCAATAAATAGCGCCCTCTAGACCTTTTTATGAAGCATTTCCGATTGTATGATTATGCTAGACCTACAAAAAAGTATTATGTAGCCATTTGCCAAACCAAAGAGGAAGTCCGCTATTTTGATTTTATTTTGGGAATTCTACATCATTTTTGGCCTTTTTCATTCAACTTTGCACAGACAAGGCATGGAAAAAACTAACATTTTAAATGGTCCTTGTTCCATGTAACAGTTGTCAAGTGCTGCTTTTTTTTTTTTTTATACACATGAAAACTCATGAAACTTTGCAAACACATCAGACTTGTCATGAACATGAATTTTCAGAGATTTATTGTGCAATTTGCAATAAATAGCGCCCTCTAGACATTTTTATGAAGCATTTCCGATTGTATGATTATGCTAGACCTACAAAAAAGTATTATGTAGCCATTTGCCAAACCAAAGAGGAAGTCCGCTATTTTGATTTTATTTTGGGAATTATACATAATTTTTGGCCTTCTTCATTAAACTTTGCAAAGACAAGGCATGGAAAAAACTAACATTTTAAATGGTCCTTGTTCCATGTAACAGTACCCCAACGTGCCAGTACCCCGACGTGCAAGTAACCCAACGTTGTGCTCAATAGCGCCCTCTATGCATTTTTATGGAGCATTTCCAATTGTATGATTCAAGCGATACACAACTAAAGATGACTTGACCTAGATTTGTGAAAACTGGGAGGCATACCTATTAGCTTAAGACATACAAAAAGTATTCTGTAGCCGTATGCTAAACCTAAAAGGAAGTCCGCCATTTTGAATTTATTTTGGGAATTGCGCACCATATTTTGCGTTTTGATTAAACTTTGCACACACAAGGCTTGTCAAAAACATTTTAGATGGTCCTTGTCCTATTTGACAGTACCCCAACGTGCCAGTACCCCGACGTGCAAGTACCCCAACGTGGCACGCCTTTGCTGTAGCGATGCATTGTTTGCAAAGAATTTTTTTTTTTTATATGATTCAGCAAGATGTGTGAATATTGGGAGGCATACCTATCAGCCGAATACCTCGACAAAGCATTCCATAGCAATGTGAACAAACACAAAAAGCATGGCAAAACATTTACAATTTAGACGGTTTCTTATGAAACAGTACCCTAACGTGCCAGTACCCCGACGTGCAAATACCCCAACGTGGCACGGGTTGCGAGGGCCCTTTATAGCTGCTCGCAGCTCTAGTTATTCTTCTTCTTTGTTATTATTCTTTTCCGCAAACAACCACATTTTTGAGGCACTAAACATGAACGAAAACTCACCAAACTTTACACGCAGATCGGGTCTGGCGAAAAATTTGATATTTTAAAGTCGCCATACATGATAACAGAAAAATGGCTCTGTAGCGCCACCTACATAGGTTTAACGGATCCCTGTCCCGCTACGATTGTCCTATGGCTACGAAAATAGTGTGGCACCTGTAGCACATCCAGATGAACAAAAACCTCTTTGATATGTGTACCCTAAAATAGACAGGAAGTGAGGTATGAGTATTTGAATGTCCAATTTTGGCCCATTTTTGCACATTTACAGGGGTCATACTTTTGCCCGCTTCTCCTACACGGTTAACCCGATTGACTTCAAACTTGGGCTGTACCATCTCAACACCTGGGACAACATCATGGTAAAAAATCTAAAGTTTTTGACATACTATATGACGGTGGCGGGGCATCAAATTTACAGTTTCAAAATTCTTACTTAACGAAGCATTGCCGGTGGTACGTTTAATCTAGAGCTACGAAAATTGGTACACATATGTAACAGACTATGATCTACAAAAAAGCCTGTTGGTGCCATATGCTAAACCTAACAGGAAGTCCGCCAGAGGCGAGGCATCAAATTTTGTGTTTCAAAATTCTAACTTAATGAAGCATTCCCGGCTGTACATTTCACCTAGAGTTACCAATATTTGAAGACATATGTAACAGCCCTCAAGGTACAAAAAACTCTTTTTGAACCATATGCTAAACCGAACAGGAAGTCCGCCATTTTGATTTACTTTGGAACGTGTTGCCATTTTTTGGGCCATTTCATAGGGGTCTTATTTTAACGAACTCCTCCTACAGAGTTTATCCGATCATCTCCAAACTTGGTGTGATTCATCTTAAGATGTTGAAGATGAAAAGTTATTGAAAGCTTTTTATTTTGTCGCACGCTGTTGCCGTGGCATGCACAGTTTGCAAAGGAAAAAATTACTTCTTAATGAAGCATTCCCAGTTGTACGAAGCAGCTAGAGCTACGAAAATTTGGAGACAAATGTAACAGCCCACGATGTACAAAAAAGTCTCTTGGTGCCATGTGCTAAACCCAACAGGAGGTCCCGTAGGGGCCGGGCATCACATTTTGAGCTAAAAAACTCCTCTTTAACGAAGCATTCCCGGTTGTACGTTTCACCTAGCGCTATGATAATTTAGAGGCATACATAAGAGCCCACGATGTACAAAAAAGTCTCTTGGAACCATGTGCTAAACCAAACAGGAAGTCCGCCATTTTGATTTATGATGGGATTTGTAGACTTTTTTCGTGGCCTTTTTTAGGGGTCATATTTTAACTCCTCCTACAAAATTCATCCGACCGTGTTCAAACTTGGTGTGTTTCATCTTAAGATGTTTAAGATGCAAATTTATCGAAAGTTTTTTATTTTGTCGCACGCTGCTGCTATAGCGATGCATTGGTTGCCAAGTAAAGTGCTGCTTTGTTTTTTTTTATCTATACATGTGTGAAAACTCGTGAAACTTTGCACACACATCAGACTTGTCATTAACATGAATTTTTAGCGATTTCTTGTGCAATTTGCAATAAATCGCACCCTCTATACATTTTTTATGGAGCATTTCCGATTGGATGATTCAAGCGCAAAATAACTAAAGATGACTTGACTTGACCTAGATTTGTGAAAACTCAGAGGCATACCTATTATATTATTATTATTTTTTGTACCTTACAAGATTATCTCTTGTGCCACATTAAACCCCTTTGCAGGCCTGAGCCAAACCACGGTCCATACATTTGATACCACTGCTTTATTTCAATGGTCAAGTACTTCATAACCACACCTACTTATGCTTGTCCTTGCATATATAGTAGACAACAAAGAGCTCTTTCAACAAAAGACATTTCCATCTACAAAGTCATACAAGGTAAGCACTCTATAAATTCTGCAATCACTACACTTCTATTCCTAAATTATCACTTCAAATACCAACAATGGTTAATACAGCTACAAATTTCTTGTATGTTTATGAAGTATGATACTGTAACTTTGCATCTTAAACATCTTAAGATGAAGCACACCAAGTTTAATAAAGACAGTCGGATAAATTTTGTAGGAGGAGTTCGTGAAAATATGACCCCTAAAAAAGGCCACAAAAAATGGCTACAAATCCCAACGTAAATCAAAATGGTGGACTTCCTGATTGGTTTAGCATATGGCTCCAAGAGACTTTTTTGTACATCCTGAGCTCTTATGTTTGCCTGCAAATTATCATAGCTTTAGGTGAAACGTACAACCGGGAATGCTTTGTCTGTTTAATCAAAACGCAAAATATGGTGTGCAATTCCCATGCATTGCTATGGCAACAGCGTGTGACAAAATAAAAAACTTTCGATTACTTTGCATCTTAAACATCTTAAGATGAAACATACCAAGTTTGAAGACAGTCGGATAAATTTTGTAGGAGGGGTTCGTTAAAATATGACCCCTGAAAAAGGCCACAAAAAATGGCAACAAATCCCATCATAAATCAAAATGGCGGACTTCCTGTTTGGTTTAGCACATGGTTCCAAGAGACTTTTTTGTACATCGTGGGCTCTTATGTATGCCTGCAAATTATCATAGCGCTAGGTGAAACGTACAACCGGGAATGCTTCGTTAAAGAGGTTTGAAGAAGTTTGAAGATGATCTGATAAACTCTGTAGGAGGAGTTTGTTAAAATATGACCCCTATGAAATGGCCAAAAAAAATGGCAACACATTCCAAAGTAAATCAAAATGGAGGACGTCCTGTTAGGTTTAGCATATGGTTCAAAAAGAGTTTTTTGTACCTCGAGGAGCAGCTATAAAGGGCCCTCGCAACCCGGGCCACGTTGGGGTATTTGCACGTCGGGGTACTGGCATGTTGGGGTACTGTCAAATAGGAAACCATCTAAATTTTAAACGTTTTTGCCATGCTTTGTGTTTGTAAAGTTTCATGGAAAGGCCAAAAATGATGCACAATTAACAAAATAAAATCAAAATGGATTGGCACATGGCTATATAGAATACTTTTTGAATATATTAGGCATGCCTGCCAATATTCACACATCTAGCTGAATCATATAATCGGAAAGACTTAATAAAAATGTCTAGAGGGCGCTATTGAAGCATTTATTGCAAATTTAATAAGAAATCTCTAAAATATTCATGCTTATGACAAGCCTGATGTGTGTGTAAAGTTTCATGAGTTTTTGCACATGTTTAGACCAAAAAAAAAAAAGCAGCATTTTACTTGGCAAACAATGCATCGCCATGAAACGGCGTGCGACAAAATAAATAACTTTCGATAACTTTGTATCTTAAACATCTTAAGATGAAGCACACCAAGTTTGAAGACAGTCGGATAAATTTTGTAGGAGGAGTTCGTTAAAATATGACCCCTAAAAAAGGCCACAAAAAATGGCTACAAATCCCAACGTAAATCAAAATGGCGGACTTCCTGTTTGGTTTAGCAGATGGTTCCAAGAGACTTTTTTGTACATCGTGGGCTCTTATGTATGCCTCTAAATTATCATAGCGCTAGGTGAAACGTACAACGGGGAATACTTCGTTAAAGAGGAGTTTTTTAGCTCAAAATGTGATGCCCGGCCCCTGGGGGACTTCCTGTTGGGTTTAGCACATGGCACCAAGAGACTTTTTTGTACATCCTGGGCTGTTACATATGTCTACAATTTTTCGTCGCTCTAGCTGCTTCGTACAACTGGGAATGCTTCATTAAGAAGGATTTTTTTCCTTTGCAAAAAGTGCATGCCACGACAACAGCGTGTGATGAAATAAAAAACTTTCAATCACTTTTCATTTTCAACATCTTAAGATGAATCACACCAAGTTTGAAGATGATCGGATAAAACTCTGTAGGAGGAGTTTGTTAAAATATGACCCCTATGAAATGGCCAAAAAAAATGGCAACACATTCCAAAGTAAACCAAAATGGCGGACGCCCTGTTAGGTTTAGCATATGGTTCAAAAAGAGTTTTTTGTACCTCGAGGGCTGTTATATACCTCTACAAATGTTGGTAACTCTATGTGAAACGTACAGCCGGGTATGCTTTGTTAAAGAGGAGTTTTTTAGCTCAAAATGTGATGCCCGGCCCCTGGGGGACTTCCTGTTGGGTTTAGCACAGGGCACCAAGAGACTTTTTTGTACATCTTGGGCTGTTACATATGTCTACAAATTTTCGTAGCTCTAGCTGCTTCGTACAAATGGGAATGCTTCTTTAAGGATATATTTTTTCCTTTAAAAACAGTGCATGCCATGACAACAGCGTTCGACGAAATACGAAGCTTTCAATAACTTTTCATCTTCAACATCTTAAGATGAATCACACCAAGTTTGAAGATGATCGGATAAACACTGTAGGAGGAGTTCGTTAAAATAAGACCCCAATGAAATGGCCAAAAAAATGGCAACACGTTCCAAAATAAATCAAAATGGTGGACTTCCTGTTAGGTTTAGCATATGGTTCAAAAAGAGTTTTTTGTAGGTCATAGCCTGTTACATATGTGTACCAATTTTCGTAGCTCTAGATTAAACGTACAACCGGCAATGCTTCGTGAAGTAAGAATTTTTAAACTCTAAATTTGATGCGCCGCCGCCGTCATATAGTATATCAAAAACTTTTCATTTTTCACAATGATGTTGTCCCAGGTGTTGAGATGGTACATCCCAAGTTTGAAGTCAATCGGGTTAACCGTGTAGGAGAAGCGGGCAAAAGTATGACCCCTGTAAATGTGCAAAAATTGGCAAAAATTGGACAATTAAATACTCATACCTCACTTTCTGTCTATTTTAGGGTACACACTTCAAAGAGGTTTTTGTTCATTGGGATGTGCTACAGGTTCCACACAATTTTCATAGCCGTCGGACAATCGTAGCGGGACAGGGATCCGTTTAACCTATGTAGGGGGCGCTAAGGAGCCATTTTTCTGTTATCATGTATGGCGACTTTAAAATATAAAATTTTTCGCCAGGCCTGATGTGCGTGTAAAGTTTGGTGAGTTTTCGGTCACGTTTAGTGTCTCAAAAATGCGATTGTTTACGGAGAAGAATAATTTAGAAGAACTAGAGCTGCGAGCAGCTATAAAGGGCCCTCGCAACCCGGGCCACGTTGGGGTACTTGCACGTCGGGGTACTGGCACGTTGGGGTACTGTCAAATCGGACAAGGACCATCTAAAATGTTTTTGACAAGCTTTGTGAGTGCAAAAGGCCAAAGATGGTGTGCAATTCCCAAAATAAATTCAAAATGGCGGACTTCCTTTTAGGTTTAGCATACGGCTACAGAATACTTTTTGTAGGTCTTAAGCGGGACAGGGATCCGTTTAACCTATGTAGGTGGCGCTATGGAGCCATTTTTCTGTTATCATGTATGGCGACTTTAAAATATCAAATTTTTCGCCAGGCCTGATGTGCGTGTAAAGTTTGGTGAGTTTTCGTTCACGTTTAGCGTCTCAAAAATGCAATTGTTTGCGGAGAATAATAATAATAATAATAATAATAATAACTAGAGCTGCGAGCAGCTATAAAGGGCCCTCGCAACCCGTGCCACGTTGGGGTATTAGCACGTCGGGGTACTGGCACGTTAGGGTACTGTTTCATAAGAAACCGTCTAAATTGTAAATGTTTTGCCATGCTTTTTGTGTTTGTTCACATTGCTATGGAATGCTTTGTCGAGGTATTCGGCTGATAGGTATGCCTCCCAATATTCACACATCTAGCTGAATCATATAAAAAAAAAAATTCTTTGCAAACAATGCATCGCTACAGCAAAGGCGTGCCACGTTGGGGTACTTGCACGTCGGGGTACTGGCACGTTGGGGTACTGTCAAATAGGACAAGGACCATCTAAAATGTTTTTGACAAGCCTTGTGTGTGCAAAGTTTAATCAAAACGCAAAATATGGTGCGCAATTCCCAAAATAAATTCAAAATGGCGGACTTCCTTTTAGGTTTAGCATACGGCTACAGAATACTTTTTGTAGGTCTTAAGCTAATAGGTATGCCTCCCAGTTTTCACAAATCTAGGTCAAGTCATCTTTAGTTGTGTATCGCTTGAATCATACAATTGGAAATGCTCCATAAAAATGCATAGAGGGCGCTATTGAGCACAACGTTGGGTTACTTGCACGTCAGGGTACTGGCACGTTGGGGTACTGTTACATGGAACAAGGACCATTTAAAATGTTAGTTTTTTCCATGCCTTGTCTGTGCAAAGTTTAATGAAGAAGGCCAAAAATTATGTATAATTCCCAAAATAAAATCAAAATAGCGGACTTCCTCTTTGGTTTGGCAAATGGCTACATAATACTTTTTTGTAGGTCTAGCATAATCATACAATCGGAAATGCTTCATAAAAATGTCTAGAGGGCGCTATTTATTGCAAATTGCACAATAAATCTCTGAAAATTCATGTTCATGACAAGTCTGATGTGTTTGCAAAGTTTCATGAGTTTTCATGTGTATAAAAAAAAAAAAAAGCAGCACTTGACAACTGTTACATGGAACAAGGACCATTTAAAATGTTAGTTTTTTCCATGCCTTGTCTGTGCAAAGTTGAATGAAAAAGGCCAAAAATGATGTATAATTCCCAAAATAAAATCAAAATAGCGGACTTCCTCTTTGGTTTGGCAAATGGCTACGTAATACTTTTTTGTAGGTCTAGCATAATCATACAATCGGAAATGCTTCATAAAAAGGTCTAGAGGGCGCTATTTATTGCAAATTGCACAATAAATCTCTGAAAATTCATGTTCATGACAAGTCTGATGTGTTTGCAAACTTCCATGAGTTTTCATGTGTATAAAAAAAAAAAAGCAGCACTTGACAAACAATGCATTGCTATGGCAACAGCATGTTACAAAATAAAAAACTTTCGATTACTTTGCATCTTAAACATCTTAAGATGAAACACACCAAGTTTGAAGACAGTCGGATAAATTTTGTAGGAGGGGTTCGTTAAAATATGACCCCTGAAAGTTTTTCCTTGCCCGGTTGGAGGGTTAGATCAGGGGATGTCGCAACTTGTTTGTGGTTAAGTGCTACAGAAGTAAATGTGTCTTAACAACCTCATGATTGAATGTGTTTTCAATTCTCTAGGATGTGATTGGATTGTATCAATTAAATGTTCTTATAACTGATTCAGTGAGTAGTAAAAATAGTGTGTCAAGTATAATGACATGAAATATAAGGAATACAAAAAACAAAACAAGAACCCTCTAAATTACACATTTTGTTCCAGGCTTTATGTGCGTGCATAGTTTGAGTATACACCTAGGTTTAGGCCAGGAGTGTTCAAACCTTTTGCAAAGAGGGCCGGGTATGGTAAGGTGAAAATGTGTGGGGCCTAATCAACCATTTAGTTTAGCCTGACATAATTTTTTTACATGCATATGTAAATATATATATGTGGACAAATGTGTACATATGTCTACAAATTTTTGTAGCTCGAGCTGCTTCGTCCAACTGGGAACGCTGCATTAAGAAGGATTTTTTTTTCCTTTGCCAACAGTGCATGCCACGACAACAGCGTGCGACGAAATAAAAAGCTTTCAATAACTTTTCATCGTCAACATCTTAAGATGAATCACACCAAGTTTGAAGATGATCGGATAAACTCTGTAGGAGGAGTTCGTTAAAATAAGACCCCTATGAAATGGCCAAAAAAATGGCAACATGTTCCAAAGTAAATCAAAATGGCAGACTTCCTGTTAGGTTTAGCATATGGTTCAAAAAGAGTTTTTTCTACCTCGAGGGCTGTTACATATGTCTTCAAATTTTGGTCACTCTAGGTGAAACGTACAGCCGGAAATGCTTCATTAAGTAAAAATTTTGAAATGCAAAATTTGATGCCCTGCCTCTGGCGGACTTCCTGTTAGGTTTAGCATATGGCACCAACAGGCTTTTTTGTAGATCATAGTCTGTTACATATGTGTACCAATTTTCGTAGCTCTAGATTAAACGTATAACCGGCAATACTTCAGATGAAACATGCCAAAGAATGAAGACAATCTTTGACAAGTTTTGTAGAAAATATGAGGCCTATAAAAGGCCCCCAAAAAATGGCTACAAATAGCAAAGTAAATCAAAATGCCGGACTTCCTGTTTGGCTTAGCACATGGTTCTAAAAGACTTTTTTGTACATCGTGGGCTCTTATGTATGCCTCCAAATTATCATAGCGCTAGGTGAAAGGTACAACCGGGAATGCTTCGTTAAAGAGGAGTTTTTTAGCTCAAAAAGTGATGCCCGGCCCTTGCGGGACTTCCTGTTGGGTTTAGCACAAAGCAGCAAGAGACTTTTTTGTACATCGTGGGCTGTTACATATGTCTACAAATTTTCGGAGCTCTAGCTGCTTCGTACAACTGAGAATTCTTCATTAAGAAGAATTTTTTTCCTTTGCAAACAAGTGCATGCCACGACAACAGCGTGCAGCGAAATAAAAAGCTTTCAATAACTTTTCATCTTCAACATCTTAAGATGAATCACACCAAGTTTGAAGATGATCGGATAAACTCTGTAAGAGGAGTTCGTTAAAATAGGACCCCTATGAAATGGCCAAAAAAATGGGAACACGTTCCAAAGTAAATCAAAATGGTGGACTTTCTGTTAGGTTTAGCATATGGTTCAAAAAGAGTTTTTTGTACCTTGAGGGCTGTTACATATGTCTTTAAATTTTGGTAACTCTAGGTGAAACGTACAGCCGGGAATGCTTCATTAAGTAAGAATTTTGAAACTCAAAATTTGATGCCCCGCCTCTGGCGGACTTCCTGTTGGGTTTAGCATATGGCACCAACAGACTTTTTTGTAGGTCATAGTCTGTTACATATGTGTACCAATTTTCGTAGCTCTAGGTTAAACATACAACCGGCAATACTACGTTTAGTAAGAGTTTTGAAACTCTAAATTTGATGCCCCACCGCCGTCATATAGTATGTCGAAAACTTTAGATTTTTTACCATGGTGTTGTCCCAGGTCTTGAGATGGTACATCCCAAGTTTGAAGTCAATTGGATTAACCGTGTAGGAGAAGCAGGCAAAAGTATGACCCCTGTAAATGTGCAAAAATTGGCCAAAATTTGACATTTAAATACTCATATCTCACTTCCTGTCTATTTTAGGGTACACACATCAAAGAGGTTTTTGTTCATCTGGATGTGCTACAGGTGCCACACAATTTTCATAGCCGTCGGACAATCGTTGCGGGCCAGGGATCTGTTTAACCTATGTAGGTGGCGCTATGGAGCCATTTTTCTGTTATCACCTATGGCGACTTTAAAATATCAAATTTTTCGCCAGGCCTGACGTGTGTGTAAAGTTTGGTGAGTTTCCGTTCACGTTTAGTGTCTCAAAAATGTGATTGTTTGCGGAAAAGAATAATAACAAATAAAAAGAAGAATAATAAGAATTCCTTGAAAAACAATAGGGACCTCGCAGCGGTCGCTGCTCGGGCCCTAATAATAATAAGAATTTCTACAAAAACAATAGGGCCTCGCAGCGGCACCGCCGCCGCCGCTGCTCGGGCCCTAATAATAATAATAAGAATTCCTACAAAAACAATAGGGCCTCGCAGCGGCACCGCCGCCGCCGCTGCTCGGGCCCTAATAATAATAATAATAATAATAATTTTTGCAAAAACAATAGGGACCTCGCAGCGGTCGCTGCTCGGGCCCTAACTAGAGCTGCGAGCAGCTATAAAGGGCCCTCGCAACCTGGGCCACGTTGGGGTACTTGCACGTCGGGGTACTGGCATGTTGGGGTACTGTCAAATAGGAAACCGTCTAAATTGTAAATGTTTTTGCCGTGCTTTGTGCTTGCAAAGTTTCATGGAAAGGCCAAAAATGATGCACAATTAACAAAATAAAATCAAAATGGTTTGGCACATGGCTATAGAATAATTTTTGTAGGTATTAGACTGATAGGTGTGCCTCCAAATATTCACACATCTAGCTGAATCATATAATTGGAAATACTTCATAAAAAATGTCTAGAGGGCGCTATTGAGCCATTTATTACAAATTGCACAACAAATCTCTAAAATATTCATGTTCTTGAGAGGTCTGATCTGTGTGCAAAGTTTTGAGTTTTCGCTCATGTTTAGACTTTCAAAAAAAAAGCATTTTTCTTTGCAAACAATGCATCGCTAGAGCAAAGGCGTGACAAACAATTTCAATAACTTTTCACCTTAAATATCTTCAGATGAAACACGCCAAAGAATGAAGACAATCTCAATTGCACAACAAATTATAAAATATTCATGTTCATGAGAGATCTGATCTGTGTGCAGTTTTGTGAGTTTTTCCCCGTGTTTAGACTCTCAAAAAAAATTATTTGCAAACAATGCATCCCTAAAGCAAAGGCATGTGACAAAATAAAAAATTTCAATAACTTTTCATCTTAAATATCTTAAGATGAAACATGCCAAAGAATGAAGACGATGTGATAAGTTTTGCAGAAAATATGAGGCCTATAAAAGGCCCCAAAAAATGGCTACAAATAGCAAAGTAAATCAAAATGGCAGACTTCCTGTTTGGTTTAGCATATGGCTTTAGAAACTTTTTTGTCAGTCTTAGGCTGATAGGTATCCCAATTTTTACAAATCTAGCTGAATCATACATTTCCAAAAGCTTCATAAAAATGTCTATAGGGCGCTATTGAGCCATTTATTGCAAATTGCACAAGAAATCTCTAAAATATTCATGTTTATGACAAGTCTGATGTGTGTGTAAAGTTTCATGAGTTTTCGCTCATTTAGACAAAAAAAAAAAAAAAAGCAGCATTTTACTTGGCAAATAATGCATCGCTATGGCAACGGCTTGCGACAAAATAAAAAAAAATTGATAACTTTGCATCTTAAACATCTTAAGATGAAACACACCAAGTTGGAAGACAGTCGGATAAATTTCGTAGGAGTTCGTTAAAATGTGACCCCTAAAAAAGGCGTAAATCAAAATGCCGGACTTCCTGTTTGGTTTAGCATATGGTTCTAAGAGACTTTTTTGTACATCGTGGGCTGTTACATTTGTCTCCAAATTTTCGTAGCTCTAGCTGCTTCGTACAACTGGGAATGCTTCATTAAGAAGGATTTTTTTCCTTTGCAAACTGTGCATGCCACGGCAACAGCGTGCGACGAAATAAAAAGCTTTCAATAACTTTTCATCTTCAACATCTTAAGATGAATCACACCAAGTTTGGAGATGATCGGATAAACTCTGTAGGAGGAGTTCGTTAAAATAAGACCCCTATGAAATGGCCCAAAAAATGGCAACACGTTCCAAAGTAAATCAAAATGGCGGACTTCCTGTTCGGTTTAGCATATGGTTCAAAAAGAGTTTTTTGTACCTTGAGGGCTGTTACATATGTCTTCAAATTTTGGTAACTCTAGGTGAAATGTACAGCCGGGAATGCTTCATTAAGTTAGAATTTTGAAACACAAAATTTGATGCCTCGCCTCTGGCGGACTTCCTGTTAGGTTTAGCATATGGCACCAACAGGCTTTTTTGTAGATCATAGTCTGTTACATATGTGTACCAATTTTCGTAGCTCTAGGTTAAACGTACCACCGGCAATGCTTCGTTAAGTAAGAATTTTGAAACTGTAAATTTGATGCCCCGCCACCGTCATATAGTATGTCAAAAACTTTAGATTTTTTACCATGGTGTTGTCCCAGGTCTTGAGATGGTGCATCCCAAGTTTGAAGTCAATCGGATTAACCATGTAGGAGAAGCGGGCAAAAGTATGACCCCAGTAAATGTGCAAAAATTGGCCAAAATTGGACATTTAAATACTCATATCTCACTTCCTGTCTATTTTAGGGTACACAGATCAAAGAGGTTTTTGTTCATCTGGATATGCTACAGGTGCCACACAATTTTCATAGCCGTAGGACAATCGTAGCGGGACAGGGATCCGTTTAAGCTATGTAGGTGGCGCTACAGAGCCATTTTTCTGTTATCATGTATGGCGACTTTAAAATATCAAATTTTTCGCCAGGCCCGATCTGCGTGTAAAGTTTGGTGAGTTTTCGTTCACGTTTAGTGTCTCAAAAATGTGATTGTTTGCGGAAAAGAATAATAACAAATAAAAAGAAGAAGAACTAGAGCTGCGAGCAGCTATAAAGGGCCCTCGCAACCCGGGCCACGTTGGGGTATTTGCACGTCGGGGTACTGGCATGTTGGGGTACTGTCAAATAGGAAACCATCTAAATTTTAAACGTTTTTGCCATGCTTTGTGTTTGTAAAGTTTCATGGAAAGGCCAAAAATGATGCACAATTAACAAAATAAAATCAAAATGGATTGGCACATGGCTATATAGAATACTTTTTGAATATATTAGGCATGCCTGCCAATATTCACACATCTAGCTGAATCATATAATCGGAAAGACTTCATAAAAATGTCTAGAGGGCGCTATTGAAGCATTTATTGCAAATTTAATAAGAAATCTCTAAAATATTCATGCTTATGACAAGCCTGATGTGTGTGTAAAGTTTCATGAGTTTTTGCACATGTTTAGACCCAAAAAAAAAAAAGCAGCATTTTACTTGGCAAACAATGCATCGCCATGAAACGGCGTGGGACAAAATAAATAACTTTCGATAACTTTGTTTCTTAAACATCTTAAGATGAAGCACACCAAGTTTGAAGACAGTCGGATAAATTTTGTAGGAGGAGTTCGTTAAAATATGACCCCTAAAAAAGCCACATCGTGGGCTCTTATATATGCCTCTAAATTATCATAGCGCTACGTGAAACGTACAACCGGGAATGCTTCGTTAAAGAGGAGTTTTTTACCTCAAAATGTGATGACCGGCCCTTACGGGACTTCCTGTTAGGTTTAGCACATGGCACCAAGAGACTTTTTTGTTCATTGTGGGCTGTTAAATTTGTCTCCAAATTTTCGTAGCTCTCGCTGCTTCGTACAACTGTGAATGCTTCATTAAGAGGGAATTTTTTCCTTTGCAAACTGTGCATGCCACGGCAACAGCGTGCGACGAAATAAAAAGCTTTCAATAAATTTTCATCTTCAACATTTTAAGATGAATCACACCAAGTTTGGAGATGATCGGATAAACTCTGTAGGAGGAGTTCGTTAAAATAAGACCCCTATGAAATGGCCCAAAAAATGGCAACACGTTCCAAAGTAAATCAAAATGGCGGACTTCCTGTTCGGTTTAGCATATGGTTCAAAAAGAGTTTTTTGTACCTTGAGGGCTGTTACATATGTCTTCAAATGTTGGTAACTCTAGGTGAAATGTACAGCCGGGAATGCTTCATTAAATAAGAATTTTGAAACACAAAATTTGATGCCTCGCCTCTGGCGGACTTCCTGTTAGGTTTAGCATATGGTTCAAAAAGAGTTTTTTGTAGATCATAGTCTGTTACATATGTGTACCAATTTTCGTGGCTCTCAATTAAACGTACCACGGCAATGCTTTGTTAAGTAAGAATTTTGAAACTGTAAATTTGATGCCCCGCCACCGTCATATAGTATGTCAAAAACTTTAGATTTTTTACCATGATGTTGTCCCAGGTGTTGAGATGGTACAGCCCAAGTTTGAAGTCAATCGGGTTAACCGTGTAGGAGAAGCGGGCAAAAGTATGACCCCTGTAAATGTGCAAAAATGGGCCAAAATTGGACATTCAAATACTCATACCTCACTTCCTGTCTATTTTAGGGTACACATATCAAAGAGGTTTTTGTTCATCTGGATGTGCTACAGGTGCCACACAATTTTCGTAGCCATAGGACAATCGTAGCGGGACAGGGATCCGTTAAACCTATGTAGGTGGCGCTACAGAGCCATTTTTCTGTTATCACGTATGGCGACTTTAAAATATCAAATTTTTCGCCAGGCCCGATCTCCGTGTAAAGTTTGGTGAGTTTTCGTTCATGTTTAGTGCCTCAAAAATGTGGTTGTTTGCGGAAAAGAATAATAATAAAGAAAAAGAAGAAGAGAATAATAACTAGAGCTGCGAGCAGCTATAAAGGGCCCTCGCAACCCGGGCCACGTTGGGGTACTTGCACGTCGGGGTACTGGCACGTTGGGGTACTGTCAAATAGGACAAGGACCATCTAAAATGTTTTTGACAAGCCTTGTGTGTGCAAAGTTTAATCAAAACGCAAAATATGGTGCGCAATTCCCAAAATAAATTCAAAATGGCGGACTTCCTTTTAGGTTTAGCATACGGCTACAGAATACTTTTTGTAGGTCTTAAGCTAATAGGTATGCCTCCCAGTTTTCACAAATCTAGGTCAAGTCATCTTTAGTTGTGTATCGCTTGAATCATACAATTGGAAATGCTCCATAAAAATGCATAGAGGGCGCTATTGAGCACAACGTTGGGTTACTTGCACGTCAGGGTACTGGCACGTTGGGGTACTGTTACATGGAACAAGGACCATTTAAAATGTTAGTTTTTTCCATGCCTTGTCTGTGCAAAGTTTAATGAAGAAGGCCAAAAATTATGTATAATTCCCAAAATAAAATCAAAATAGCGGACTTCCTCTTTGGTTTGGCAAATGGCTACATAATACTTTTTTGTAGGTCTAGCATAATCATACAATCGGAAATGCTTCATAAAAATGTCTAGAGGGCGCTATTTATTGCACATTGCACAATAAATCTCTGAAAATTCATGTTCATGACAAGTCTGATGTGTTTGCAAAGTTTCATGAGTTTTCATGTGTATTAAAAAAAAAAAAGCAGCACTTGACAAACAATGCATTGCTATGGCAACAGCGTGTTACAAAATAAAAAAACTTTCGATTACTTTGCATCTTAAACATCTTAAGATGAAACACACCAAGTTTGAAGACAGTCGGATAAATTTTGTAGGAGGGGTTCGTTAAAATATGACCCCTGAAAAAGGCCACAAAAAATGGCAACAAATCCCATCATAAATCAAAATGGCAGACTTCCTCTTTGGTTTAGCACATGGTTCCAAGAGACTTTTTTGTACATCATGGGCTCTTATGTATGCCTGCAAATTATCATAGCGCTAGGTGAAACGTACAACCGGGAATGCTTCTTTAAAGAGGAGTTTTTTAGCTCAAAATGTGATGCCCGGCCCCTGGGGGACTTCCTGTTGGGTTTAGCACATAGCACCAAGAGACTTTTTTGTACATGCTGGGCTGTTACATATGTCTACAATTTTTCGTCGCTCTAGCTGCTTCGTACAACTGGGAATGCTTCATTAAGAAGGATTTTTTTCCTTTGCAAAAAGTGCATGCCACGACAACAGCGTGTGACGAAATAAAAAACTTTCAATAACTTTTCATTTTCAACATCTTAAGATGAATCACACCAAGTTTGAAGATGATCGGATAAACTCTGTAGGAGGAGTTTGTTAAAATATGACCCCTATGAAATGGCCAAAAAAAATGGCAACACATTCCAAAGTAAATCAAAATGGCGGACGTCCTGTTAGGTTTAGCATATGGTTCAAAAAGAGTTTTTTGTACCTCGAGGGGTGTTATAACCCTCTACAAATGTTGGTAACTCTATGTGAAACGTACAGCCGGGTATGCTTTGTTAAAGAGGAGTTTTTTTAGCTCAAAATGTGAGAAGCCTCGCTGCTGCTCGCCGCATAGCATCAAAAATGATTATTTTATAAGTCGGGGGACTTCCTGTTGGGTTTAGCACAGGGCACCAAGAGACTTTTTTGTACATCTTGGGCTGTTATATATGTCTACAAATTTTCGTAGCTCTAGCTGCTTCGTACAAATGGGAATGCTTCTTTAAGGATTTTTTTTTCCTTTGCAAACAGTGCATGCCATGACAACAGCGTGCGACGAAATACAAAGCTTTCAATAACTTTTCATCTTCAACATCTTAAGATGAATCACACCAAGTTTGAAGATGATCGGATAAACACTGTAGGAGGAGTTCGTTAAAATACGACCCCAATGAAATGGCCAAAAAAATGGCAACACGTTCCTAAATAAATCAAAATGGTGGACTTCCTGTTAGGTTTAGCATATGGTTCAAAAAGAGTTTTTTGTAGGTCATAGCCTGTTACATATGTGTACCAATTTTCGTAGCTCTAGATTAAACGTACAACCGGCAATGCTTCGTGAAGTAAGAAATTTTAAACTCTAAATTTGATGCGCCGCCGCCGTCATATAGTATATCAAAAACTTTTCATTTTTCACAATGATGTTGTCCCAGGTGTTGAGATGGTACATCCCAAGTTTGAAGTCAATCGGGTTAACCGTGTAGGAGAAGCGGGCAAAAGTATGACCCCTGTAAATGTGCAAAAATTGGCAAAAATTGGACATTTAAATACTCATACCTCACTTTCTGTCTATTTTAGGGTACACGCTTCAAAGAGGTTTTTGTTCATTGGGATGTGCTACAGGTACCACACAATTTTCATAGCCGTCGGACAATCGTAGCGGGACAGGGATCCGTTAAACCTATGTAGGTGGCGCTACAGAGCCATTTTTCTGTTATCATGTATGGCGACTTTAAAATATCAAATTTTTCGCCAAGCCCGATCTGCGTCTAAAGTTTGGTGAGTTTTCGTTCATGTTTAGTGCCTCAAAAATGTGGTTGTTTGCGGAAAAGAATAATAACAAAGAAAAAGAAGAAGAAGAAGAAGAAGAAGAAGAATTCCTTCAGGAACAATAGGGACCTCGCAGCGGTCACTGCTCGGGCCCTAATAAGAATTCCTTCAGGAACAATAGGGACCTCGCAGCGGTCGCTGCTCGGGCCCTAATAAGAATTCCTTCAGGAACAATAGGGACCTCGCAGCGGTCGCTGCTCGGGCCCTAACTAGAGCTGCGAGCAGCTATAAAGGGCCCTCGCAACCCGGGCCACGTTGGGGTATTTGCACGTCGGGGTACTGGCATGTTGGGGTACTGTCAAATAGGAAACCATCTAAATTGTAAATGTTTTTGCCATGCTTTGTGTTTTTAAAGTTTCATGGAAAGGCCAAAAACGATGCACAATTAACAAAATAAAATCAAAATGGATTGGCACATGGCTATATAGAATACTTTTTGAATATATTCGGCATGCCTGCCAATATTCACACATCTAGCTGAATCATATAATCGGAAAGACTTCATAAAAATGTCTAGAGGGCGCTATTGAGCCATTTATTACAAATTGCACAACAAATCTCTAAATAAAATATTCATGTTCCAGACAGGTCTGGTGTGTGTGCAAAGTTTTGTGAGTTTTCACCCATATTTAGACTCTCAAAAAGCATTTTTCTTCACAAACAATGCATGGCTACAGCAAAGGCGTGTGACAAAATAAAAAAATTCAATAACTTTTCATCTTAAATATCTTAAGATGAAACACGCCAAAGAATGAAGACGATCTGATAAGTTCTGTTGAAAATATTACCCCTATAAAAGGCCCCAAAAAATGGCTACAAATACCAAAGTAAATCAAAATGGCAGACTTCCTTTTTGATTCAGCATATGGCTTTAGAAACCTTTTTGTAAGTCTTAGGTTGATAGGTATCCCAATTTTTACAAATCTAGCTGAATCATAAAACACAAAACATTGGCAAAAGCTTCATAAAAATGTCTAGAGGGCGCTATTGAACCATTTATTGCAAATTGAATAAGAAATCTAAAATATTCATGCTGATGACAAGCCTGATGTGTGTGTAAAGTTTCATGAGTTTTTGCACATGTTTAGACCAAAAAAAAAGCAGCATTTTACTTGGCAAACAATGCATCGCCATGACAACGGCGTGCGACAAAATAAATAACTTTCGATAACTTTGCATCTTAAACATCTTAAGATGAAGCACACCAAGTTTAAAGACAGTCGGATAAATTTTGTAGGAGGAGTTATGACCCCTAAAAAAGGCCACAAAAAATGGCTACAAATCCCAACGTAAATCAAAATGGTGGACTTCCTGATTGGTTTAGCATATGGCTCCAAGAGACTTTTTTGTACATCCTGAGCTCTTATGTTTGCCTGCAAATTATCATAGCTTTAGGTGAAACGTACAACCGGGAATGCTTTGTCTGTTTCATCAAAACGCAAAATATGGTGTGCAATTCCAATGCATTGCTATGGCAACAGCGTGTGACAAAATAAAAAAACTTTCGATTACTTGGCATCTTAAACATCTTAAGATGAAACACACCAAGTTTGAAGACAGTCGGATAAATTTTGTAGGAGGGGTTCGTTAAAATATGACCCCTGAAAAAGGCCACAAAAAATGGCAACAAATCCCATCATAAATCAAAATGGCAGACTACCTGTTTGGTTTAGCACATGGTTCCAAGAGACTTTTTTGTACATCATGGGCTCTTATGTATGCCTGCAAATTATCATAGCGCTAGGTGAAACGTACAACCGGGAATGCTTCGTTAAAGAGGAGTTTTTTTAGGTCAAAATGTGATGCCCGGCCCCTGGGGGTCTTCCTGTTGGGTTTAGCACATGGCACCAAGAGACATTTTTGTACATCCTGGGCTGTTACATATGTCTACAATTTTTCGTCGCTCTAGCTGCTTCGTACAACTGGGAATGCTTCATGAAGAAGGATTTTTCTCCTTTGCAAAAAGTGCATGCCACGATAACAGCGTGTGACGAAATAAAAAACTTTCAATAACTTTTCATTTTCAACATCTTAAGATGAATCACACTAAGTTTGAAGATGATCGGATAAACTCTGTAGGAGGAGTTTGTTAAAATATGACCCCTATGAAATGGCCAAAAAAAATGGCAACACATTCCAAAGTAAATCAAAATGGCGGACGTCCTGTTAGGTTTAGCATATGGTTCAAAAAGAGTTTTTTGTACCTCGAGGGCTGTTATATACCTCTACAAATTTTGGTAACTCTAGGTGAAACGTACAGCCGGGTATGCTTTGTTAAAGAGGAGTTTTTTTTTTAGCTCAAAATGTGATGCACGGCCCCTGGGGGACTTCCTGTTGGATTTAGCACAGGGCACCAAGAGACTTTTTTGTACATCTTGGGCTGTTACATATGTCTACAAATTTTCGTAGCTCTAGCTGCTTCGTACAACTTGCAATGCTTCTTTAAGGATATTTTTTTTCCTTTGCAAACAGTGCATGTCATGACAACAGCGTGCGACGAAATACAAAGCTTTCAATAACTTTGATCGGATAAACACTGTAGGAGGAGTTCGTTAAAATAAGGCCCCAATGAAATGGCCAAAAAAATGGCAACACGTTCCAAAATAAATCAAAATGGTGGACTTCCTGTTAGGTTTAGCATATGGTTCAAAAAGAGTTTTTTGTAGGTCATAGCCTGTTACATATGTGTACCAATTTTCGTAGCTCTAGATTAAACGTACAACAGGCAATGCTTCGTTAAGTAAGAATTTTGAAACTCTAAATTTGATGCCCCGCCGCCGTCATATAATATGTCAAAAACTTTAGATTTTTTACCATAATGTTGTCCCAAGTGTTGAGATGGTACAGCCCAAGTTTGAAGTCAATCGGGTTAACCGTGTAGGAGAAGCGGGCAAAAGTATGACCCCTGTAAATGTGCAAAAATGGGCCAAAATTGGACATTCAAATACTCATACCTCACTTCCTGTCTATTTTAGCGTACACATATCAAAGAGGTTTTTGTTCATCTGGATGTGCTACAGGTGCCACACAATTTTCGTAGCCGTAGGACAATCGTAGCGGGACAGGGATCCGTTTAACCTATGTAGGGGGCGCTAAGGAGCCATTTTTCTGTTATCATGTATGGTGACTTTAAAATATAACATTTTTCGCCAGGCCTGATGTGTGGGTAAAGTTTGGTGAGTTTTCGTTCACGTTTAGTGTCTCAAAAATGCGATTGTTTGCGGAGAAGAAAAATAATAAGAAGAAGAATTCCTACAAAAACAATAGGGCCTCGCAGCGGCACCGCCGCCGGTGCCGCCGCTGCTCGGGCCCTAACTAGAGCTGCGAGCAGCTATAAAGGGCCCTCGCAACCCGGGCCACGTTGGGGTACTTGCACGTCGGGGTACTGGCATGTTGGGGTACTGTCAAATAGGACAATGACCATCTAAAATGTTTTTGACAAGCCTTGTGTGTGCAAAGTTTCATCAAAACGCAAAATATGGTGTGCAATTCCCAAAATAAATTCAAAGTGGCGGACTTCCTTTTAGGTTTAGCATACGGCGACAGAATACTTTTTGTAGGTCTTAGACTAATAGGTATGCCGCTGAGTTTTCACAAATCTAGGTCAAGTCAAGTCATCTTTAGTTATTTCGCGCTTGAATCATCCAATCTGAAATGCTCCATAAAAATGTATAGAGGGCGCGATTTATTGCAAATTGCACAAGAAATCTCTAAAAATTCATGTTCATGACAAGTCTGATGTGTGTGCAAAGTTTCATGAGTTTTCACACATTTATAGACCAAAAAAAATAAGCAGCACTTTACTTGGCAAACAATGTATCGCTATGGCAACAGCATGTGACAAAATAAAAAACTTTCGATAATTTGCATCTTAAACATCTTAAGATGAAACACACGAAGTTTGAAGACGGTCGGATGAATTTTGTAAGAGGAGTTCGTGAAAATATGACCCCTAAGAAAGGCCACAAAAAATGGCTACAAATGCCGACGTAAATCAAAATGGCAGACTTCCTGTTTGGTTTAGCAGATGGTTCAAAAAGAGTTTTTTGTACCTCCAGGGCTGTTACATACCTCTTCAAATTTTGGTAAGTCTAGGTGAAACGTACAGCCGGGCATGCTTTGTTAAAGAGGAGTTTTTTAGCTCAAAATGTGATGCCCGGCCCCTGGGGGACTTCCTGTTGGGTTTCGCACAGGTCACCAAGAGACATTTTTGTACATCTTGGGCTGTTACATTTGTCTACAAATTTTCGTAGCTCAAGCTGCTTCGTACAACTGGGAATGCTTCTTTAAGAAGATTTTTTTTTCCTTTGCAAACAGTGCATGCCACGACAACAGCGTGCGACGAAATAAAAAGCTTTCAATAACTTTTCATCTTCAACATCCTTAGATGAATCACACCAAGTTTGAAGATGATTGGATAAACACTGTAGGAGGAGTTCGTTAAAATAAGACCCCTATGAAATGGCCAAAAAATGGCAAAACATTCCAAAGTAAATCAAAATGGTGGACTTCCTGTTAGGTTTAGCACATGGTTCAAAAATAGTTTTTTGTAGGTCATAGTCTGTTACATATGTGTACCAATTTTCGTAGCTCTGGATTAAACGTACAACCGGCAATGCTTCGTTCAGTAAGAATTATTAAACTCTAAATTTGATGCCTCGCCGCCGTCATATAGTATGTCAAAAACTCTAGATTTTTTACCATGATGTTGTCCCAGGTGTTGAGATGGTACATCCCAAGTTTGAAGTCAATCGGGTTAACCGTGTAGGAGAAGCGGGCAAAAGTATGACCCCTGTAAATGTGCAAAAATGGGCCAAAATTGGACATTTAATTACTCATATCTCACTTCCTGTCTATTTTAGGGTACACATATCAAAGAGGTTTTTGTTCATCTGGATGTGCTTCAGGTGCCACACAATTTTCATAGCCATAGGACAATCATAGCGGGACAGGGATCCGTTTAACCTATGTAGGTGGCGCTCCAGAGCGATTTTTCTGTTATCATCTATGGCGACTTTAAAATATCAAATTTTTCGCCAGGCCTGATGTGTGTGTAAAATTTGGTGAGTTTACGTTCACGTTTAGTGTCTCAAAAATGCGAAGCTAATAGGTATGCCTCCCAGTTTCAATAACGTTTCATCGACAACATCTTAAGATGAATCACCCCAAATTTGGAGATGATCGGATAAACTCTGTAGGAGGAGTTCGTTAAAATAAGACCTCTATGAAATTGCCCAAAAAATGGCAACACGTTCCAAAGTAAATCAAAATGGCGGACTTTGTGTTAGGTTTAGCATATGCTTCAAAAAGAGTTTTTTTGTACCTCGAGGGCTGTTACATAGGTCTTCAAGAATTTTGAAATGTAAAATTTGCTGCCCTGACTCTGGCTGACTTCCTGTTCGGTTTAGCAAATGGCACCAAAAGACTTTTTTGTAGGTCATAGTCTGTTACATATGTGGACTAATTTGTGTGGCTCTAGATTAAACGTACAACCGGCAATGCTTCGTTAAGTAAGAAATTTGAAACTCTAAATTTGATACCCCGCCACCGTCATATAGTATGTCAAAAACTTTAGATTTTTTTCCATGATGTTGTCCCAGGTGTTGAGATGGTACAGCCCGAGTTTGAAGTCAATCGGGTTAACCGTGTAGGATTAGGGGGCAAAAGTATGACCCCTGTAAATGGGCCAAAATTGGACATTTAAATACTCATACCTCACTTCCTGTTTATTTTAGGGTACACATATAATAATAATAATAATAATAATAATAATAATAATAATAATAATAATAATTCCTTCAGGAACAAGAGGGACCTCGCAGCGGTCGCTGCTCGGGCCCTAATTATCTTTTCCAATCCCATTCAAGATGAAGGAAATTCAATTTAAAATTTTGAACAAAATTTACCCAACTAAGGAATATCTAAAACATGAATTCAAAATGGAAACTGGGATGTGTGTTTTCTGTGCAGTGGAAAATGAAGACTTGGATCATCTCTTTTTTTTTTTTTTTTTTCTTGTAATGTGATTCAGAGGTTTTGGAAGGATTTTCAAGATTGGCTGTTTCACTAGGGTATTCAATTTGCTGTGCTGTCGATGAAAGAGATCCCATTTGGAATGAATATTCACGACAGGAAAGTTGACTTTGGTGTCAATGTCTTGCTTGTATTGAGTAAACACTTTATTCACAAATGTCGTTTTTTTTTAAACAAATCCTAGTATGGCTCACTTGAAGAATGAGATCTGTCTCTTTGAAAAATCGTTAAGGTTTATGAATCAGAAAAATGCCCTTGCTTTTTTTGAACGTTTTTTTTTAATGACTGTCTTGATTTCAAAGATTTATGGGATCCTTTAATTTTGACAATTTGTAACACTGCCCCTTGTTCTTTTTTTTGTTCATTTTTTTTTTAAGTGTATGTTTCTTGATATGTGCTGTTATATCGACGTGTGTGTAACATTTTGTGGTGCTTAATTTGTTTGCATTGTATTTGATGTTGGTTATGTCGAATAAAAAAGAAAAAAAAAGAAAAAAAAACTGTCACATCAAGAATGCGCGTTGGCATTTGGCAACTTGGCTATATCATATTGGTTTGCCTGTGAGACGCGAGTGACTGTTTAAAATAACTTATGTTCCGATAGATTGTTTTGGACGGACATCAATAAGCAACGTAGTTTGGCACGTTAAAAATAAATGCACTGTTGTTACGCAATACAACAGCACCCGCCAATGGTTGAAAGTTCAAAGAGACGCTAACTGACGTTTGCATTTATTATTGGTCTCTTATGATTATGTTGTAATGTTTTTAGTCTACAGGACCGCCTCAGAAACTGATAATATCGTGTTAAAGTCCTTTATTTTCTGTAATGCAATAAAAAAAAATAATAATAATTAAAAAAAAGTCCTACATTCTGGATTCACTTGGAACACTTGCCGGTGTTTCGAGTTAGATGATTCAAGTGATTAGTTGAATAGCCTACTAGTATACTTTTTCAGGATATTCTAATATTTTGAGATAGGATATTTAAGTTTTGTTTAAGCTGTAAGCCATAATCAGCAATATTAAAATAAAAGGCTTGCAATATTTCAGTTAATTTGTAATGAATCCAGAATGTACGACATTTTTGTTTTTTTAAATTGCATTACAGAAAATAAAAGGACTTTATCACAATATTCAAATTTTCTGAGACAGTCCTGCAGAAGTGGAGGATTTATTAACATTATTATTAATTAATCACATTAATAAATGATGTGGTTATAAATGAAATAGTAGTTGGGGTAATAAATGTATTTTTCATAGGGTGTGTGGAAAATGAAACGACAAGGAGAGTTTGGCACTTAGGACCTTTAGTCATACTGTAATACAAATTTGCACTATGTTCATATTATAATGTTATGTTGATCAAAGTACTGTATGCTTTTTTTGGAGTAATTGCATGAATACAGTATCTGCGTGTGTGCGTACAAGTTCATTCAGGTTCAACATTACTGAATTATTTTTTGTACATTTTATACATTGTTAATAAATAGCAAATTTCCCAGTGGGAGCCATCCCAAAAGGGATCAATAACGTCAAGTCTAAGTCTATTATGTGCAAAAATCTTCTGTGTGCCTAACATGTACTTAAATATATTTGAATATTTAGAGACTCTGATTGAAATAAATGTTCATGTAAACAAATTTGGCATCATCTTTGGATGAAGTATCATTGCCCCAACACCCCCCACCCCTCTATTTATGTCTGGCTCCGCCATTGCTTCTAGAATGTACGCAGATAGTAGAATCTGCGTAGAATCTACGCAGATGTTCCGTGATTACGGTGGAGTAATTGTGCGACGACGTGAACTACTGAAAGAAGCACCGTGTTGAATATTTCACATAATTAGATCGGAATAAATCCGTCTGTTTTCAGTTAGAATTATGGACCCCGAAATTATATTCCTTTTATTTATATATATATATATATTAGTTTTTTTTACTGCTTTACTGCATACATTCTTTTTGAGCAAGAGAGGCGAGCCAAATTCCCTCTTCGTCGTGTTGTCCTTTTAAGAACAAATGAGGTAAGTTCTACCTCAGCTTCTTCATTCTATTATCAGCATTGGCAGGTTTCATATGGATATCATTTTAATGTTACTGATCTGCTAATATAGCCAATAACATAAATCACAACTTCAGAAATAATTGTTATTCAATACAAGTAACCAATATTCAATGCAATGATAGACTACAGAAATAATCGCATACATTCAAAAATAAAATTGTTCATTATGTGACCAAAAGAAGTTCTCTTAATGGCAAAAACACTTCATCATACTACTACAGGGTTAAGGTCAGTAAATCCATAATATTAATGCAAGCAGATTAAAGAAAAAAGAAAACCCCTACACACAAACTTGTTTTCATGTGTTATTAAAACAAAAAAACAAACAAAAACATCCGAGAACCCCATAGTGCAGGATGAACCCGAGTGTGCAAGTGCTGGACCGTTTCTTCAATGGAGAAGATTTGCAACCAGACTTTCGCCTCATTTGCTGCTCAACCTCCGGCATGGATGGACTGCGGAGATTGAGGTT
Source organism: Festucalex cinctus (assembly GCF_051991245.1). NCBI lineage: Eukaryota > Metazoa > Chordata > Actinopteri > Syngnathiformes > Syngnathidae > Festucalex > Festucalex cinctus. The sequence continues at coordinate 21,291,036 of NC_135429.1, read as the reverse complement.
CTGGTCTTCCTCATCTGGCTGGCGAGTGGGACATCAGTTTGGTGGAAGAACACAAGTGTGCCAAGGTGAGACTAGAGATGACGCTGCTGGATTCATCTGACACTCTCGTGGCCCAGGCTGCCCCTCATTTGGCGACTGGGAGAAAGTGGACACCAGCAGAGGCAACTCAACAGGCCAAAGCAGCTCTCAAGCATAGGGACATTATGGGACGAGTGCAGCAAGGGAGGAGCGGTCTTGGCGCAGGAGTCATCATGCCATTGTGGAGCAAGGCCACCGCACCCGAGAGACGAGCGCTGGTAGTTCAAGAGGTGCGCCAGCAAGAGGAGGTGGTAAGGTGTGCAAAAGCGGTGGCACAAGCAAGACAAGGCCAATGGACGACCTGGGAGGGAGTGGAGAAGAGGAAGATCTCCTGGCAGGAGCTGTGGGAGACAGAGGCATTTAGGATAAGCTTTACTATCAAAGCTGCCTACGATGTCTTGCCAACTCCCAAAAACCTCAACCAGTGGTATGGTGAAGTCCCTAATTGCTCCCTCTGCTCAACTCCTGCTACACTTAGGCACATCCTGGTTGGCTGCACGACCAGTCTCACTCAAGGTCGGTACACCTGGCGGCACAAGCAGGTGTTACGGTGTCTTGCAGAAGTGTTGGAACATCAGAAAACAATCACCAACAAGCTACCTCCCCCTACAGCTTGTGGGCCAGTAATACCATTCATCAGAGAAGGGGAGGGTAAAGCTACCCTCAGGCCCTCAAGACCAGAAGTGGGGCAGCTCAGCAGGGCACGTGATTGGAAATTGTTGGCAGACCTGAACCAAAAGCTCTGCTTCCCACCAGAAATTGCGCTGACCAATTTGAGACCAGACCTCGTGCTGTGGTCAACCTCACTTAAGCACGTGTATATCATCGAGCTGACGGTGCTGTGGGAAAGTTCAGTTGAGGAGGCCTACGAGCGCACGAAGCTGAGATACACAGAGCTGGCAGCCAAAGCTGAACGTGGCTGGGTAGTAAAGATCCGCCCAGTCGAAGTAGGATGCAGAGGTTTTGTAGCAACTTCAACAACAAGGCTACTCCGAGAGGTGGGAGTACGAGGGAAGGCCCATCTGCAGGCCATCAAGGACCTCTCCAAAGCAGCAGAAAGAGGGAGTCAGTGGGTCTGGCTAAGGAGGAAGGATACCAGCTGGGCCATCAGGTGAGAGTCGGCATCCAGGGGGTGATCCTGGGACGCTGGGAATCACTGCTGAACCCTCTGGAGATGTCGTGGGCCTATCAGCGAAACATTGAGGAAGGAGGGTGCCCACTTGACAACCCATAGGGTGCCGTCACTCACATGATTATCCCACAGAGTCTTCGGTATGCGATAGAGGGATATTATCATCTAGTCCTACACTATAATCTAATCATCTGGAAAACCAGTGACTGCTGTGAAAGGACAGCTGACAACTAGGGAAAGACCTTGTGACAGCATGGAAAGACAGCTGGCAGGAGGGAATAGACCCCAAAGGGGCTGCCATGGGCTAGCTACCCGTGGTAGCGGAATCCAGCACAGATTGTGCATGGGTCCCACCCACCGTTGGCTACTAAAAGTTCTAAGAGGAAAATACCCCTAGAGCCTGCGAGAGCAGGGGCGGAAGAAGGCTCATCGGCGGACCACACGGTAAACGACCATGGAATGGAACAGACCACGAGAATGATGATTAGCATACCTGAGACTAAAACGGCCATAGCAGGAAAAGCGCTACATCGCCGCATCTGTGGCTGGGAAAAGCTCACTACCACCGCAGGCCTGCGTATACACCAGGGTTTGAAGAGGTGTCTGAAAGCAAGGCAACAGGGAGCACGCATCGATAGCTACTTCTTAAGAAGTAGATCGAGTCAGTCGACTGAAGTTCAGCAGCAGGACAAGATCCACAGTCTGCAGAACATCTATATCCCTGCCTTGGAAGAGGAAGAACCAGGCACAGTTAATCCCAGAACAGTAAGATCAGCAGTAGAAAGGAAGATCTTAGGGCGCAGGCCACTGATAAGATGGCCAAAATCCTGCCAAAAGGCAATGTGGAATGAGATCAACACTGACTTTTACAGTATGCTGGAGAAACTCAGAGGCTCCAATAAGAAAAAGCTGGAGAAGATAGGGGAACTTATCTACACCTATGGAGCAGAGCGATTTGGAACAGGGGATAAAAAGCAAGCCATACAAACACCAACACCTAAGTCACGGAGACAGAGTGAGATCGATTGGCTGGTTAGAGAAAGAAGGCTGCTAAAAAAGCAATGGAGAAAGGCCACAGAGGAGGAAAGGGAGGGTATCGACCTACTGCAGGAAGAAATTAGAATTAGGCTCACGGCATTGAGGAGAGCTGAGAGTCTGCTAAAGAGGCGCAGGAAGAAGGAGCAAACAAGAACTCGCTTCTACCAACATCCCTTCAAATTTGTGGAGTCTCTTCTCAAAGGAGAAAAGTGGTCAGCTCTCAATGTCAAAGTCAGACCTAGAACAACATCTAAAAAAGGCTTGTACAGATCACCGGCCTAATGAAGAGGTTACCCTTCCGTCTGACATGCCACCAATTGACCCACCAGAACATCAGTTGGACACCAGCCCACTGAAATGGAGCGAAGTTAAGGAAATCGTGCGACGAGCCAGGGCCGGTTCAGCTCCAGGTACAAACGGAGTACCATACAGACTCTACAAGAATGCACCTGATGTCCTTCGCTTCCTTTGGAGGCTCATGAGGGTGGCATGGCAAAAGAAAGAGATTCCAACGTCTTGGCAGAGAGCTGGAGGTATACTCATTCCCAAAGAAAATGACTCCTCTGAGATAGGCCAATTTCGTCAGATTAGCCTCCTAAATATCGAGGGGAAGATCTTCTTCAGGGCGGTTGCTCAGAGGTTGGCCGAGTACCTGCGAACAAACCAGCTGATTGATACATCAATACAGAAAGCAGGAATCTCTGGCTTTTCCAGTTGTTTGGAACATGCCACTACCATCTGGCACCAAATCAAAGTTGCCAAGGAGGAAGGGTCCAGTCTTCACGTAGTGTTCCTGGACTTGGCCAATGCATTTGGTTCTGTCCCTTACAGCCTCCTTTGGACTGCTTTCGATTACTTTAAAGTTCCAGCATCCCTCTCCGACCTTATCAGGGCCTACTTCAACAACATGCAGATATGCATCACAACAGCAGAGTATTCCACAGCATGGCAACATCTGGAGGTAGGAATCATGGCTGGCTGCACCATCTCCCCATTAGCCTTCACGATGGCGATGGAAGTGATCATTCGAGCATCTCGATGGGTGGTTGGAGGGCAGTCCTTACGACCTGGCCTTAGGTTGCCACCTATAAGAGCCTATATGGATGACCTCACAATCCTCACCACAACCAAGGCCTGCACTGTACGACTCCTGAGCAAGCTCCAACATAACATCGAGCATGCTCACATGAAAATCAAGCCAAGTAAATCCAGAAGCATCTCAATTGTCAAGGTGAAGCTGTCACACCAACGCTTCCAGATTGGTGATGAGTATATTCCAACTGTTTCTGAGAAGCCTGTGAAGAGCTTAGGACGGTGGTATGACGCTTCCCTGAAGGACACTGAGCAAATAGATCAGCTAAAGAAGGATGTCGTCAGTGGCCTGGAGATCATTGACAAAACTGCACTCCCTGGGAAGTTGAAGCTTTGGTGTCTGCAGTTTGGTCTTCTACCACGGCTCATTTGGCCTCTGACCCTCTACGAAATTCCCATCTCAAAGGTGGAGAAACTGGAGAGATACTTTAGTTCATACGCCACAATGTGGCTTGGGCTTCCCAGATGCCTCAGCAGTATAGGGCTCTATGGAAGAGGAGTCTTGGAACTGCCCCTGTCCAGTTTGGTGGAAGAATACAAGTGTACCAAGGTGAGACTAGAGATGACGCTGCTGGATTCATCTGACACTCTCGTGGCCCAGGCTGCCCCTCATTTGGCGACTGGGAGAAAGTGGACACCAGCAGAGGCAACTCAACAGGCCAAAGCAGCTCTCAAGCATAGGGACATTATGGGACGAGTGCAGCAAGGGAGGAGCGGTCTTGGCGCAGGAGTCGTCATGCCATTGTGGAGCAAGGCCACCGCACCCGAGAGACGAGCGCTGGTAGTTCAAGAGGTGCGCCAGCAAGAGGAGGTGGTAAGGTGTGCAAAAGCGGTGGCACAAGCAAGACAAGGCCAATGGACGACCTGGGAGGGAGTGGAGAAGAGGAAGATCTCCTGGCAGGAGCTGTGGGAGACAGAGGCATTTAGGATAAGCTTTACTATCAAAGCTGCCTACGATGTCTTGCCAACTCCCAAAAACCTCAACCAGTGGTATGGTGAAGTCCCTAATTGCTCCCTCTGCTCAACTCCTGCTACACTTAGGCACATCCTGGTTGGCTGCACAACCAGTCTCACTCAAGGTCGGTACACCTGGCGGCACAACCAGGTGTTACGGTGTCTTGCAGAAGTGTTGGAACATCAGAAAACAATCACCAACAAGCTACCTCCCCCTACAGCTTGTGGGCCAGTAATACCATTCATCAGAGAAGGGGAGGGTAAAGCTACCCTCAGGCCCTCAAGACCAGAAGTGGGGCAGCTCAGCAGGGCACGTGATTGGAAATTGTTGGCAGACCTGAACCAAAAGCTCTGCTTCCCACCAGAAATTGCGCTGACCAATTTGAGACCAGACCTCGTGCTGTGGTCAACCTCACTTAAGCACGTGTATATCATCGAGCTGACGGTGCTGTGGGAAAGTTCAGTTGAGGAGGCCTACGAGCGCACGAAGCTGAGATACACAGAGCTGGCAGCCAAAGCTGAACAACGTGGCTGGGTAGTAAAGATCCGCCCAGTCGAAGTAGGATGCAGAGGTTTTGTAGCAACTTCAACAACAAGGCTACTCCGAGAGGTGGGAGTACGAGGGAAGGCCCATCTGCAGGCCATCAAGGACCTCTCCAAAGCAGCAGAAAGAGGGAGTCAGTGGGTCTGGCTAAGGAGGAAGGATACCAGCTGGGCCATCAGGTGAGAGTCGGCATCCAGGGGGTGATCCTGGGACGCTGGGAATCACTGCTGAACCCTCTGGAGATGTCGTGGGCCTATCAGCGAAACATTGAGGAAGGAGGGTGCCCACAACCCATAGGGTGCCGTCACTCACATGATTATCCCACATAGTCTTTGGTATGCGATAGAGGGATATTATCATCTAGTCCTACACTATAATCTGTCACAAGCCTTTGGGATGCCAAGGTCCACGGTCCACGACATCATCCACGGGTTACTCGGGAAATCCACTTCCCCAACACTGCAAAGGAACTTGATGAAGGCGAGGTTCCGGCCATCTTCTGACATGCCCTCGAGGTGCACCACACCTTCGCACCACAGGTAAGTTAAAGACAGGTGATGACAGTGATGGACTTCTGTATGGTTTAACATTTCCCTCAGGATACAGTCAGTACAATGAATATATTCAATGAATTCTCAGGTCATCGCCGCCTGTACCATCCTCCACAGCATCTGCCTTGGGACAGGAGACCTCATTGCCGCAGAGGATGTGCAGGAGGATGAGGGGGAAGTGGGGACTGACACTGTCGCTGGATTGCAGTGGAGGGACCAGCTGTCTGCTGAGGTGTCTGCCCTGGAGGAGGTGCCGGCGGACCACAATTATCTCTAGGTAGATCAACACCCATAAAAATACGCTGGTATTTGTGGCGAAATGTTCAAACAGGGCATACACAGGATGCCAAAATGTATGAAAATTGTTCACATGTAAAAGTCAATGTATTGATTTAACCAAAATGAATCCCATATTTGATAGTGACATGGCATCCATCAATTGCATCCAACCGGCCAGTGGCGTTCCTAAGCAACTTGGCACCCTAGGCAGGATTTCTGGTAGACCAAACAAACACGACCCTGCGCAACTTCTTCGACCAACCACAAAATAATTGATCAGAAACTCACACAGGGCACAC